>NW_017731722.1:308073-545778 GCF_001890085.2 Hipposideros armiger
GATATGGGAGAAACTGGAGAGATACCCACTTCCCGAACTGGTGTAGAAAGCCAAGCCTTGGTTACAGGGGGCTGGGACAAGAGCCCAGGCCTCAGAAATAAATTACAAGGTCAGAATGAAACCAGCAGCAAGGCTGACTGGATGCTGAATCAGTTAGCTTTTGGCTAAGGATACTTGTACATCCCCAGCCTAGAGACAAGATTAGTATCAAAATGTGGACTAAGGCTGAACCTCCAGATGGGGCTAAGTGGCCATAGCTGTGAAGATTAGAGGGCTGCAGGGGGCAAGACGCCAAGAAGATCATTTTACTTCCCAGGCAAGAATGAAAAGTTGTTAGCGTTTAAATAAAATGTACTTAAAATGTCCAATGTAAGCAATAAGGAACAGTACTGAAATGATAAGCATATTGATTTTCATTTACATAAATACCTTTGTATGTTAATATATTGTATTTAGTTATGACCATGAAGGGCAGATTGGGAAGAGCTGAAGGACACAAGAATAAAGCAATAAATGAAATTAAATAGGCATGGAATAAAAGAGGCTATAAAGCAAGATAGGAAGCAATAGGGGAGTGATCTGACTCTCATACAGTTGGCTGATTCAGGGGAGCTTTCATGTGCTATTGATTTTGGATGAAACCATGCCAGGTCCTCTTGAAAACATAAAATACTGCATATGTTGGGTGACAACAAAGAGGACAACTCAGTGTTTTGTGTTATTTTCCCTTTTCCTTTTGACGCCAACTAAACTACAATTTTATGCATACATATTTTTTCAGCCCTGTATTATGAACTAATAACAAGATATGGATAAATACTACTGAGAGATAATGTTATTATTGTATCTGCAATATTGAAACAAAGGTGAAAAATTACCTCCT
The DNA here is from genome assembly GCF_001890085.2 of Hipposideros armiger. Taxonomy (NCBI): domain Eukaryota; kingdom Metazoa; phylum Chordata; class Mammalia; order Chiroptera; family Hipposideridae; genus Hipposideros; species Hipposideros armiger. The sequence goes on from NW_017731722.1 coordinate 308,957, forward strand.
GATCTTTCTTTAACCATGGCCAATGAAATTAATATTTTACATTTCACCACAAAGATTAAGTCTAGTTAGTCAGAGGTGCTCAGGTACTTTCTAGATGATGGTAAGTCTTTGTTTGAATTAAAAAGCTGGTACACAATCAGCTTATCTTGTTTTCATAGTTACCTAGATGAGTTTTGGAGTTAAGAAGCGAGTCACACTAGGCATGAGGAAAAAAATAACAAATAAAATGGAGAGGAGTAAGGAGAGTAAAGGTAAAGGAGAAAAAATACTAATTAGAGGATGTCATTGATAAATCATGTACTAATGACATAACATTTCAATGAGTTTATTTTGAGAAAACATGGTTTATACACTCATATATGCCTCTCACTTATGTGCCATGATTTTATTTAAATATTTTTTTCTTGTCTTTTTTCTTCTTCTTATGGAGAACATCAAGGCTGTAAAAGTCAGAAAATGACCAGGTTTTCTTAGTAGGGAAGAAAGCCCATTGCTACAAAAACATTCTTCAGTTATAAGTATTTACCTAAGTGTAGGAAGGATTAATCTCTCAGAAGAGAGAATTAAAAGTTCGCATGAGGTGGTCCACACCACAGATATATCCACTCTCAGAGTGAGGCCTCCCTTTATTTAGGATGGACTTCAGAAATAATTGGAATGCCTGTGCACAGGGATGTGTGGCCTGTTTATGAGACAGGGGTTAAGAAGTAATGAAAAGAAGGGCTTAAAAGATTGTTTCTCTTCATATCTAGACTGAAAAAAGTAAAAACTAATACATTTATACATCAAAGAGACTCCCAAATACATCCTGTCAAATATAATTTATAAAGGAAAAGAATGGCTTATAAATAAGTCAAACATAATAAAATTGACTCATTGCAAAGTAATAAAACCCCATCTGATAGCACTGGGAATACCAATTTATGATTTCAACAAATATTTCTGATACTTGGTTGGTTTTAGAAACAGCTTTATGTTCCCTTAATTGTCTTGCCTGATAAATTATTTCAGTAGGTCCAAAGTAGGTCAGTAGTAACTCTTTGCACTGAGAACTACTCCTAAGAAGTAATTAGACTAGAACTTTCTGTTGGTCCTGTCAGTCAGGAGTAGTTCAGATCCCTGAGGTTGATACTTGATTTAATATAAGAAAAAAGCAAGTTGGTAGCTGGGTCTGGTCATAGGAATGGCTGGGTATGAAGTTGGCTGCATGCCTAACATTTCCAGGGTGTCAGGGTAGATCTAGCAATGGAGCACAGGTGTAAGAGCAGATGCAGCTGGGTGACAAATGACATAAAGGGACAACTTAAATTATTATGTGTATTTGCTTCTTATGTATGCTTTATAGCTCCTATTTCCATTTTAACTTTGCTCTTGAATTATTCTCTACATGTCACTCAGGCTCCATTAGCAAAATCTGACTGGCATAAATGCTATTAATTCCTCAATAGTCATTCATTTTATCTTTGAAACATTAATAATGTTTTCCAGTTTTAGTGCATAATATCCTTGCTGAACGGCAATGGTAAGAAAGGAGGAAAACAAGGTAGTTGCAGTAAAAGGAGTTCGTAAGAGAAAAAGAATCAGCATCTATGGTTTTTTTTTCTTTATTTCATTGATGTTCCGTAACTGAAACAGGGTGTGTGAGGTTTGACGTTCCTTTTGTGTCTCTCACAAAGACAGTTTAGTTTGAAGTCTTCAGCATCTTGCTCCTTTGATCGGAGAAGGCTCCTTGTCACTAGGAAAACTATGTGTTGCTGGCATCATTCCCACCTTTAATGCATTTTGGACTGTGGAGAATCATGAATATTTGAAGCCGGGCAATGGCCGTGGATGACCCTTGGCACTCGATTCCACCATACATAGAAGCAAATTAGGCATTAGTTCCTGCTGACTTTAGTACATTTGGATTATGAGTTTGATGGGGAAAATTAAGACACCTCTGAGGAAAATACAGAAAATGATTTCTTTTAAAACTACTACTGGCCGACAATTGAACAAAAAGATTGTATCACAATTGGAAAGTTTCCAGTTGTTTTCTACTAAGTAAAGAGAAGATCAGTTACGGTTGTATATGGGATGTCGAAAGAAGAGGATACTGATTAGTCACAAAATTTTAGTGAACTAAGAGTTCATTCAGTCTTCTCCCAGGGTGTTTCCCTCTCATTGATTTCTTTTGCTCTAGTGCCTTAGAACTGCAAATGTGGTTACCATAATTAGGACTGGCTTCCAACACATGAGTTTTGCTCATGGAGAGAATGTAAAAACACACACAAAAGCAAAACAGAGACTAGGTCTGGTCTAGAAAAATCCAAGGTTTTAGTTGGATGTAAGGCTTCAGAAGAAAGCCTTTCCAGTTCCAAGATTCCTATAGTTGAGAAACTGCCCCCCAGGAACTGCCTCTTGTCGCCATGAAGACGATGCTATCATCACCTCTGAAAACTGCCGCAGTGTTTTCTGTTTGTATAGATGAGTGGAGCCTTAACAGTAAAAACACCTCTCTTGCCTTCAATGCTTCCATTTGCCCAGAAAAAAAATTTTTTTCAGAGAGAGGGACGTCTACAGCTCTTAATTCAGGGAAACACACATCTTTCCATACCCAGAATTTTGAGGGAAAAGTGCTGACATTTTTAGCAAATCTATGTCCCAACGTAAAGGTTTGATTTTGATATTGTCATTTCCATATTTTATGTATTTCTTCACCTATCTTAATCCATAAAAAAAAACAAAAACTTTTACTTTTAAAAAAATTTCTCACAATGAAATGACATTTAGAAGTACAGTTATAAATAGGACTAGTATCTGTAACATAGTCTGTACAATGGCCTGTCCAAGAAATGCCATATTTGTGACCCAAGCTTTCCTTTGCCAGTAGCTGCCAGTAAATAGTCAAATCTATAAACTAAATCTAAACACTTGGAGATACTTAGAAAGATAAATGGATAACAATGCTAATTGAAATGCATGACAAGCAATTCCAAAAGAAAAAAACCCCATAATTAATCCACCCTCCCAAAAAATAGAGTTATGCATATGAAAGGTATAACTTACAAAATAAAACTGAAATTTGAAAATAAACCATGGTCTTTAAAACAAAGGCTTACCTCAGATCTTCTGCGATATTGGGCTACTTCAGAAAGGAATTGGATGTTTACTTAAGTTTTGAACAGTCTTTTGAATATTTCTCATAAACTATGCCTCAACTGTCTAGCTATCACACAGTGATTAATGAAACTTAATTAGGGATGTGACAGATACAAACGTGGATCTGGTGTAGAGTACCAAGACATACAGGAATAAAGTAATCTAAACTTTGTATGTTTTATTTAGCTCATGCAGTGTGAATCATGTAACTTCCATTTTGTATAAACACAATGAAGTGCTATATGGAAGGCAAAAGAAAACAAACAAAATAAATGCAGATTGTATTTCTGTCACGAATTTAACTGTTTTCATTACTTGTTTCTCTTTTTTCTTGCTTGCCTTATTTCTCCAGTGCTCACTCACCAAACCCTCACCCTCAGTTTCCTCTGTAGTTTTCTGACTCTCAGTTTCTAGTATACTCTTGAGGAAGAGATTCCTGACCCTTAGAATCAGGGAATACGTGCTTGATGTTCCAGCATCCTGATGTAACATCCCAGTCTCAGAGAGAAAAATATCAATCTCATTGTAGTTATCAAAATACTGAGAGAACTTTCCAAAGTATATGTGGGGAAACATGTGGCAGGCACCATTGTAATGTTTACATTCATGGAGCCATTTAATCTTCCCAATAATTTTATGATGTTAGACACACTAATAATTTCATTTTTCAAAGAAGGAAACTGAGGCACAGAGAGGTTAAGTAAACTGCCCAAAGCCAAACAGTAAGTGAAAGAGCTAGGATTTGAACCTTCTGAGACTGACTCATTATCATCCCATATATTTAATGACCTAAATTGTGTATGTGGTGTGTGTATGTTTAGTGTATATTAAGTGTACACACCCATAAACGGCATATACCTAATATATTAGAATTTCATTTTATTTGTCAAAATAGAATATAAAATTAAAGACTTTTAAGTGCTACTTTGTGATGAAATACACCACTAACAAGTTCACATTGTTATGCCCTTGAAGTATTTTCTTTCCTGTTCAATAACTGCACCTTATTTCTTTGAAGACTGTTTGGTTTTTATTTGTTTTTTATGAGATGTTGAATTATTATATATGGAAAAAATATTAGAGAATATCCTTATTATAACTGTGAGTGTACCAATTAAGTGAGAAGGCTATTAACCATGAGGTTTCAGAGAAGAGATATATCTTCACCAAAACCTAGCTGTTTTCACTGCTTCAACTTCAACTTACTTGTTTTGAAATGGCAATCGCAACCCTGATAATGGACCAGGGTAAACATTATTTATACATTATAACTAGTGATAGGTTTCAGATTTTTACCCAGGAAAAAGGAAGGCAACACAGCTTTTAGAAACTGGCCATTATAACACTCTCCCTTTCTTTCATGCTGGTGTGCCATTATCAGCAATATTTCAAAGGTCTACGCAAAAGGCAGATCATGGAGGAGCCCGGAAGAGCAAGGGCGCTGCTCCGTAAGCCATTTGCTAAGCAAGAGGAGATTCAGTCCTTAGTAAACTGGGAATAGTTGATGGGCTTCATGTCCCTTTCCAAGTGGCAGAGGAGGTTTCATTACAAATGCATAGACGTATTCTTGCTGCCAGAATAGAAATTAAGAGATATAGAGAAAGAGGGAAGAACCACCACATTAAATGGCAAATAAATATGGCCCACATGCCAGGGGGTTTTAATCCCCATCTTAGTGGCAATGCTATGTATTTTTTTTATTTAGCACATAAAAATATGTCAAGCCTCGTATGTCCCAATCCAATGTATATTTTTGAGGGTTACATTCAAATGGAATTTGTTTTGGCCTTTTTTTATTTTAAAAGTTGTACATGTTTATCATAGAAATTTGAAGACTAGAAATATAAAAACTATTGAAATGTCATCCCATTATTCCAAAATAAATACTTTAAATTTGGAGGTGTATTTTCCTTCCATGTATGTGCATATGTATATATGTATTTCTAATGAGTCTAATATTTTATACATCAACAAAGCCACCCTTGAAAATTTTGCTTAACCTTGAGGCTGAGTTAGGAGAATGTTATGAATGCTAAACAAATTTATGAATAATATATTTATATCTGAACATAATTTCTGTGGTCCAAATTCTAATTATCTTTTCCAATTTTTTTTTTGCATTTCTCAAGAGCAATGAATTTGAGGGTACTGTCCTCACATTTGTGATCTAAAAAATTTACCAAAACCTAAATCTTCTCTAAGTCTACGTTAGACGTTTTTCTTGATTAACTCCAGGAGACTAGACAGTATGTATACTGAAAATATTTCCATTATCTGTTTCCAGAGTATTCATAGTAAGTAGCTTTCTGAGGCGTAAGCATTATTTACTGAGAAACTGTCCTCCCAAAGGTGTTTTAAATTGGGTAGAAACTGTTTCTGGTCTCCAGTGGTTTACTTCCAAATACTCATATATCGTATGTGTTGGTTCATCTAAACAACAAATCAACAAGCCAGCCTCAGCAGCCCACATCCGTCTGTCTCAGATCCATTCCGCTAACAGGTTGTGTAATATCTAGTAAGGGATCGAACAAATTGTAAGACTATATGCAACACTCACTCGAAAAATCAATCCTGCTGAAGATCTATCTATACGCTTCTTTCAGTAAAAAGAAAACATAACAAATATCTGATTTATTTGTTCCCCCCAATGCAAAGCAAAATTGGGTCCATTCATCCCTTCATCACTAAGCTATGAATGAAACTTAAGAAATCTGGACAATGCCCTTGGGAGTGGTGATCTTCCAGAGGTGATTTACAACAGCTCTTTTTATTCATTGCAGTCTTTTCCAAGCCTTTGACACAGCAGTTTACTCTCTTCTCTGCCCTCATCCTAAAAAGAGCTTTCTACAGTTAAAATAGTATTATCCAGCGTAATAAAAGGAATGTTAGGTCTCAACTAGCCACAAGTGCCTCGAATTAGCAGATATTAAGAGATGTATATTGAGAAGTACGTAACAATTGGGGGGAAAGCAAAAGTAAGAAACGAAATAAAATAGCTTCATGAATCTTGTTGATTCTGGAGAGCGGAGAGCATGGTACGAGGGTCACTCTGGGCAGCGGGCTCCACGTCTTCTTTTCCAAACTGGAGGCCAGCTCGGGGCCTCCTTGTGCCCATGCTTGCCATGCCTATGGTGGCAGGGACCCCCCACGTGTGGTCCACAGCACATCTTCCTCTAGTCCTGCTGCTCAGGGAGAGGGAATCCCCAACCAGCCCGCATCCAAAAAAGAACCTGAAATTTCTGGCCCGAGAGAGAAAGTAAAGAGGACAAGGAGGACAGAGAGGAGAAGGAAGAAAAAGAAATCTCCTGGTGGAAGGCAAGAGGGAAAAGAAAAAAGGAGAGAGGTTGACAGCACAAGTCTCTTCTTTACACAGACAGCCATTCACAATTGCACAAGGAAAGGGGCAGAAACTTTGTGAAATTAAAAGGGTACATTTCTTTCCAAGTAAGAAGAAAACAGATGAACTCAGAAATCTACATAAACTGCAACAGACCAGCCACAGTGTCCTCATTAAAGAAGAATGTGGGCCAGTTCAGGGGCTTTCCATTTGAAAAAGAAAGTACCCAGGATAAAAGGAAGAAATGTTGAAAAATTTTAGAAATGCCATGTTAAAGAGCATCTGTGAGGTTCTTGATTTGGAGAGCTCAAATAGGGAACTGGTGAAGATCTTGAATTTCTTAATGCATCCAAAGACTTCTGGCAAACCATTGCCAAAATCTAAAAAAAAAACTTCGAGCAAAGGCAACAAAAAGGAGCGGAACAGTTCTGAAATGGCAAAGGAAGCTGAGCGAACCAAGTGTCCTGAAATCCTGTCAGATGAACCTTTTAGTGATGAAGATGAAAAGAAAACCAAGGAAGAGACTTCTGAAGATGAAAAAAAAAAGAAAAATGAAGAGAAGCCACCAAAAAAAAAAAAGACACCTAAAAGAGAAAAATCTAAACAGAAAGCCGCTTCTGAAAGTAAAAAAAAAAATCTGTAAAAAGTGCTAATATGAAGAAAGCATACAGCAGCACCATCAAGAAAACTTAAAACAATTCAAAATAAAGTGAATCTGAGGATAGGTAAGATGATGAACCTTTAATTTAAAAATTGAGGAAACCTCCTACCGATGAAGAGTTAAAGGAAACAATAAAGAAATTATTGGCCAGTGCTAACTTGGAGGAAGCTACAAGGAAGCAGATTTGTAAAAAGGTATATGGAAATTGCCCTGCTTATGATTAAATGAAAGGAAAGGTTTTATAAAAACAACTGTTAAAAAGCTCGTTTCTTGAGATAGAAGACAGAAACAGATGATTTTTCCGTGGATTTAAACATCTGATTTACACCATTATACCAGCAAAGAGAATACATTTCCTTTTCTAAATCTTTGCAAGCATTGTTGGTAGAATTTACAGCTGACTTTTTTATCTTGGTGTAAATTTGAGTTAGCCATTTTAAATTGCATTTCTATGCAGTTTTTAATTTAAAATGTTACATGGCAGTAATTGTTTCTTGCTTTTATTTTGTACATTTTGGATTTCTTTATATAAGGTCATAGATTCTTGAACTGTTGTGGTTTTCAGTGCACTTAATATTAGCTTGTTTAAGACATATTGTTAATCGATTAGAACAGAAACAATTATAACTGCCATTTATACATCCAGAGATTACTGCAATATTTAGTACATGAAATATTTTGAATACACATCTCTCTGTCAGTGTAAAAACTCAGTGACAGAGTGTTCACTATATTAAAAATATACAAGCTTCAGCTGTCCAAATTGACTAAATTGGAACTTTTCTCCTGCATGTGTATATATGTCAAACTGTCAGCATGACAAAAGTGACGTGTTATTTTTGTATTTTTAAAAACAAATTTGTTGTATATAAAGGGTTTTTTTTATTTCTTTTGTGCAGATCTATTTTTAAACTCATAGGTAGGTATCTTTACATTTATAAACTATGAAATGTCAGCCAGATGGTATCATGGAGCAGTGAAAGTCAGAATTCGGTGAAGAAAATGCTGAAGGAACAGATAGGTCTCTGCTTTGCCTTGAAAGTGTCATCGATTTGTAGTTTTAGCATTAACTCTGCAACAGTGTCTATAGATACATTTTATATTAAAGATAGACTAAAATCAACACATCAAAAGCCGAAAAAATTGCAGAAGAGTGGGGTGAAGTACAAGCACATTTGGCTTATAATAAGTGCCTTTGCCCATATAAAATCACAGGGAACATGGCCACCTTTATAAGTATGACAAAAAGTGCCAGGAATAATGCCAGAAGATAATGTGTTGGCAATAGTGGGTATCTCTGACAAAGTATTTCTCAAAAGTGATAATAGACTTATTTTCAACATTTGTGGAATTATAGTTGTTGGGTTTTAAATTTTGTCCAATCAGAATTCTAGGTTACCAACACATGGCCCACCCCTGAATGATAGTAATTTGTGTTTTAAAGTGACTGTCTTAATCAGTTTATTAAATAATCTGAATTTTAAAGTAAAACATGATGCTTATGAGAGAATTAGGCCTTTGATAAACCAACTGAGTGTTTAAAACAAAAATATTTTTTCATCATAGAACAGAAATACATAAAAATATGTTGACCGTTAACAGGTATTTTCAGTTTTGACGTTTCTTGATAAAATTGTTAAGACATTAGAGAAAGGTACACTTAATACAAATGAATGGAATAAACTAAATGAGACCTAAGAATTGGCCTTTGTATTTAAATGTTTCATTTGTTCCTGTAAACCTTTTCAATAACAACAATAAATCAAAAAATATTAGCTTCACATTAGCAACAATTAGTGATGTATTTAGAGATATCTACATAAATGTGGTACTTTAAGATATTCACATATAGCATCAAATTATCAATTATGACAATTAAATGAAGATAATATATTTAATAGAAGTATACAGTTTAATTTTAATTGAATATGTTTTTTCTTCTCTAGCAAGTTTATTGATTTGAGAAAAATAAACTGCAACAAGCTGTCTGCATTGCAGCAACATTAAACAGTTAGACTTAGGGAAAAAAATAAAAAGATGCCCTGTATCAATCAGTATATCAATATCTAACATTTTTGTGTAAAGTTATTGAATGCTTAGGGAATATACTGTGGAATGTTGTATGCCTGAATTCATAAGTCTTTTAACCACTGTCTTTTTGTAACTATGTTGGAGGAAGTATTTCCCTTTTTAGCCATGTATGGCATGATGGGACAGCCAGATGAAGAGGAAAAACTTCTAACATATTGAAAACCTTATACTTTTCAGACCACTTTCTTCTCTCTTGTGTTCCTCTGATATCTCTGTAATGTAGGTAGATCAGGTAATGTTATCGTCATTTTACAGATAAATGTTGGGTTGTTGGAAAAGTCATGATGTATTTTTTCTATGTTTTTCATTGCAAAAATGCGTCATGACTTTTCCGACAACCCAATATATGAAACCCCTGAAAGCTTAAGGGTGATTAACATATAGCAAAGTGAAGGGCTCAAGTTACTTATGCCACTGTCACATCAAAGCTACCAAAGAGAGATTTAAAAGAGAGAGAGAGAGAGAGAGAGAGAGAGAGAGAGAGAGAGAGAGAGAGAGAGAGAAAAGAGCTGGCATGACACAGTGGAAAGACTACTGGACTGGCAGTTCAGAGATCTGAATTTTCATCTTGGATAAAATCACATTTCCTTTGGCATCTGTTTTTTTGTTTTGTTTTGTTTTGTTTTTCATAATTAGATTACATAGATGGTAGATCTACAGCCATTGTAATATAATTCACACAAAACTCATTCATTTAAAATATCCATTTTATTGCTTTTAATATATGCACCAACTTTTAATATATGCAACCATCAACACAATCAATTTTATAATATTTTCATCACCCCTAAAAAGATTTGTAGCGTTAGTAACCCTTCTTCATTCCCCCCTCCCCCAAGTTTCCCTTCTGCATCTCTAGGCAACAACTATTTTACTTTATATCTCTTTAGAGTTTCCTATTCTGGTATTTTATATAAATGGAATCATTCAGTATGTGGTCCTTTGTGACTGGCTTCTTTCACTTAGCATGATGTTTTCAAGCTCTATGACGTTTTCAAGGTCCATGTATATTGTAGCATGCATCAGTATTTTGTTCTTCCGATTGATGGAAAATATTTCATTGTATAGATATGCAGCATTTTGTTTATTCATTTATCAGTTAATGAACATTTGGGTTGTTTTTCATTTTTGGCTATGAACATAATGCTGTTATGAGCATCTCTGTACAAATGCATATGTGTATGTGTGTGTACAAGTTTTAGCCTGGACATATGTTTTCATTTTTCTGGGATATATATCTAGAGGTAGAATTGCTAGGTCAAATGGTAATCTTATGATTAATTTTTTTAAGAAACTGCCAGACTGTTTTCCGAAGCGGCTACACCATTTTACATTTCCATCAGCAGTGTGTAAGGATCCAAACTTCTCTATATCCTTGCTAACACTTGTTATCACCATCTTTTTGAGTATTACAATCCAAGCAGGTGTAAAGTGGTATCTAATTATGGTTTTGATTTGCATTTTCATTAGATGGCTAATGATGTTGAGTCTCTTTTCATGTGCTTATTGATCATTTGGGTATCTTCTTTGGAGAAATATCTCTTCAGATCTTTTTCCCCATTTTTATTGAGTTACTTAACTATTTATTATTGAGTTGTAAGAACATTTTAATAATATGTTATAGGTATAATCCTCTTACCAAATATATATGATATGCAAATATTTTCTCCATCCTGCAGAGTTATATTATGTCCTTTGTGTTTTTTGTTTTTAAAGCACAAAAAGTTTGAATTTCGATGAATTCCAATTTGTTTGCCTTTTCATTTGTCACTTGTGTTTTTGGTATCATGTCTAGCAAGGTTTTGTTTAACTCAGGAACACAAGGTTTACTCCTATCTTTTCTCCTGAAGGGCTTACAGTTTCAGCTCTTGTGTTTTGGTCTCCGATTCATTTTGAGTTCATTTTTGTGTAAGGAAGGAAGAATGAGTCCAAAATCATTTTTGCATATAGATATCAGTTATTCCAATACCATTTGTCGAAAAGGCTATTCTGTTTTCACTGAACTTTTTTAGCAACCTTGTAGAAAATCAAACGATCCTGTATATGAGAGTTTATTTTTTGAACTCTCATTTTATCCCATTGATGTATACGTCTATCCTTATGCCAAAGCTAACTCCATTTTTTTAAATAGGTAAAATATGGAAAATAGGGTGTTGGTCTAGATGATTTAGATAATTCCTTTGAATTCAAACATCGTCTAAGATAGGAGCAGAATTACTTTGAGCTATAAAGACCTACTCCACAAGCATCACCAGTGGCAGTGTTCCTCTTTCCTAAAGTTTCCACTAAGTTGTTTTTATTTAGAAAAGTTGGTCTACTGTGTCCAGAAGGTAGCACTTACCACTCTATATTTTAACCCTGATATAAAAACTAATAGAAATAAGTTTTTCATGTTGACTAATCATCTGTTTAGAAAGCAGGAAAATTAGATGTTCTTTAAAGGATTTGAAGCAACAGTGGTGAAAGGTAAAAATACAATGAAGCTATTAAAATAAGAGAAAAAATCGAAGAGTTGAATGATAAAACAATGTTGAGGAGAAGGGAAAAGGAGAAAGGTAGGATAGAAAAAAATTGTAAAGAAAAATCAAATTAAGAGAGGCTGATACAATTAATAAAAAATCCTAACTCTTAAGTGTCCTGTAATTCAAGGGAAGAAAGAAAAAGAATAATTCTTGTGGTATAATTTCCCATGAAGACATACAAATGGCCAACGATACATGAAAAGATGTTCAATTGACTAGCTGTAAGAGCAAAGCAAATCAAAACCACAATGAGGTACCACCCGTTAGAATGGTTGTTATCAACAAGACAAGAGCTAACAAGTGTTATAGAGGATGTGGAGAAAAAGGAACCCTCACACACTGTCATTAGGAATGTCAATTGGTACATCCATTATATAAAACAATATGGAGATTTATCAACAAATTAAGAATAGAATCACCATATGACCCAGCAATCCCTCTTCAGGGTATCTACCCAACAAATCTGAAAACATTTATTTGTAAAGATATATGTATCCTTATGTTAATTGCAGCATTATTCATAATAGACAAGATATGGAAACAGCTTAAGTGTGCTTCAATGGTTGATTGGATAAAGAAGATGTAAGACATAGTACAGTGGAATATTACTCAGCCATAAAAAATGATGAAATATTGCTGTTTGCCATTTAGGTCTTGAGACTATCATGATAAGTGAAGTAAGTCAGACATAAAAAGACAACAACCATATAATTTCACTCAAATGGGGGATATAAAACAGAAAGCAATAAATGAACCAAACTAAACAAACCAAGAAACTCATAAACACAGACAACAGTATGGTGATTACCACAGGGGAAGGGGGGTCGGGGGAGGACGTAGAGGGTAACAGGAGTCAAATATATGATGACAGAAGGAGACTAGCCTCTGGGTGGTGAGCACACAATGCAATATACAGAAGATATATTATTGAATTTTACACTTGAAACTTATACAATTTTACTAACCAATGTTACCCTAATAAATTTCAATAAAAAATAAAAATCAACTAGTTCATCAGGAGATACTTTAGTAAGTTCTGAACTCCACCAGAATTTATGCTGTATGCCTTTAATAACATTTTAATGAAATAAAAGACAACATCTTTAATAACTAGCTTATAAATTATATAAAATTATTTATAGTGGATCTTAATATAATATATTAATGATAAAATTCTAAAGTTGTAAAATTATAACTCTGTAGAGGTGATTCTCTGTAAGACCTGAATGATGATATCCAGATATGTTATTGTTATGGTATTTGACTAAGTACAGGGTTAAAACAAGAGGAATAGATGGCAAATGTATTTGTTAATCTTTTTCTCTTAATTATAGTTATTTCAACCAGAAATTAGGCAGAACCCCTAAAATATCTCATATGAGTCTTTAGGATTATTATTCCCTTGTACAGATAACAAAACTAAGCAGTTGTTGAAAGATAATTTGTTCATGCAGCAGAATAAGGAAGAGTGCTAGAGGTCTTGAGATGGTCCTAGAACATAAGAGTTGTGGTTCTTATACAAGTTGGTGCAAAATAAGAAAACATTGTTCAGGTTTTTATGACAAATGTGCTTGCTTTGATTGTAATTAAATGATTAAACAATAGAAATTAGAAGCAAAGAGAAAAATATGCAAAGCAATGGATCATAACATAGGGCCTAACAATTATATTTTGGATTTAGCATGCAAAATGTAACAGATATATAAGCGTATTTACTATCAATTCTGTTCTTTCTATTTTGACTCAGATAATCAATAAATAACCAATAATTTCATAGATATATTTGACTATGTATTTTTTAATGCTCATAATGGGATTTATAGTCCTTTATTAGTATAATCAAGCTTCCGGAAATTTTAATCCACTTATTCACCTATTGCATCTTTTTTCTCCCATTTTTGTTTGTCCCGACCCAAAGTACAGTTTTAAATTTATTTATTTATTCATTTATTTTAAATTTTTGTTCAATTTCTTTTTTCAGCTACAGTTGACATATAATATATTAGCTTCGGGTGTACAACATAGTGAATAGACGTTTATATACCTTACGAAGTGATCACCCTGATAAGTCTAGTACCATCTAGTACTCACCATACATAGTTATTACAATGTTATTGACTATATTCCGTATGCTGTACTTTACATCTCTGTGACTATATTAATAAATGGCAGTTTGTACTTCTTAATTTTTTTCACCTTTCCCCCTCATCCTTCTAGCCACCCTTCCATCTGGCGACCACCAATTTGTTCTCTGTATTTATGAGTTTGTTTCTGTTTTGTTTGAATTACAGGGGGGAAGAAATATTAGCATTAGGCACAAAACAACACATTGTAATAAAATAGAGTGCACAAGGGCAGTAGGCCTGCATTTTTTAAAATGTAATTTAGTTTAATTCCAATTTTGCTGCCTAGAACATTGGCTAGAAGGGTTGATATAGAACACAGTGGATATTAAAAATTGTAGCATGCAAAGTTACTAGTTAGGAAGAATTTCTTTTTAACAGGAAATAAGACAATACAATGGACATAACAAGTATGTTAAGTATAGAGAAGGGCAGTTCAACATGAGCTGGGATGACTGAGTTTGAAAGGTTTGAGAGAATAATTTTGAAATAACAACTAAGCAATAGTGAACACTAACTTTGTGCCCCACACTCTTATAAGGGCTTTGCATATATTAACTTATTTAACCCTCACAAGAACATTACAAGTTAGGTACTATTATTATTTCAGTTTTAAATATCGTGAAAACTGAGGCACAACGGTGTTAAGTAACTTGTCTCAGTTTACTTAGCTATTAATGGTCAAGTCCAGATTTGAACCTAGAGGTCACACTTTTATCTATTTTGTAAACATTGTGCTCCAGAAAATGAGGGGCACAGTGAAGCATTTGCAAGACTTGGAAGAGTTTTACTGGTGTAAAGGAGGGAGACAAATTTCCTTGGAGAAACAGAGAAAGAAATGTATGTTTCATTAGCATGGAAGTCAAGTGCACCGTCTCATTTAACTGTTCATAACAGTGCGGTGAGTTATATATTATTTTCCTCGCTTTACATATAAAAAGAAACTATGTTTTGGGGAGATAAATAACATGCCAAATATAATGTTGCTAGGTAGGTAGTTCTTGAATTCAACTTAAGGTTTTTCTAAAATAATTCCAAGTTCCATGCCCTTTTCATTGCATAATGCTAGAGTACAGATGTTAAGGTAGAATTAAGGTAGTTAAAGATGCTGTCCTTTCAGAGGAAAGAATAGCTTGTGACTGAGAATATGTATAGTACCTGAAGAATTGGAATAGTACCCATAGCCAAATGATGGAATATTTGGTTGTCAAGTGTATTAGTTTGGGTAACACTAAATGTTATAACAGAAGTGCCAAATTAACAGAGGTATCATACACATGCACACGCGTGCATGAACACACACACACACACACACATATACTTATTTCTTGCTCTCATCACAGTTTAGGGCAAGCGTTCCTAATATAGCAGTCATACACATGGTCTTTTAGGAACCGTGTGTTTTTCCCTGTCGTGGACCTGCCCTTCTCTAAGTCACTGAAGTCCTATTCATTCATTTAATAGAAAGTAAAAGAAAAAAAAAAAAAGATCATACATGGGAGATTTTATTGGCCAGTCTTGGGACTGGCATTCCTCACTTCCACATGTATCACTCTGGCCAGAATTTTGTTACATAATAAAAGAGGCATGAAGGACAAAGAATCCAGTAATGAAGTTTGACAATTGGCCCTGAAAGAGAGAGAGACTGGAGCCAGGGAAGCTGTCCAGTAGCAGTAGCTTTGTATTTAGTACATATGATGGGTCATGCTCTGTCTGTTCCCTGGCAGTACAGTGTACAACACAGACAAGATGCATACCTGTCAAAAGCTTATATCCTGAGGAAGTTCCAGTCCAAGATGGTGACATAGACATCCTAAGAAAGGAAAGACAGGACTGGTCATCAAGAAATAAACAAGTAAAAAGAAAGGAAGGGAGGGACAGAGGGAAGAAGAAAAATGATTTCAGATACATTTTTTAAAAAGAAAACAGGAGTCCTGAAAAACAGGGTCTTGGGAGAGAGTGATGCTACTTAAGATGCTTATTTAGGGAACACCTTTCTGAGGATTGTCATTTGAGTCAAATAGCAAGAAAGAGCTAGCCTCACAAAGATCTGTAGAAACAGAATTCTGAACAGAGAACCTCTGGTCCAAAGGCACAGAGTGCAGAAGGGCTTGCTTGGTATGCTAAAGACACTGATAGAAGATGAGTATGGCTGGAGCCCAGACAATAAGAAGAAAGATCTTAGATGAAATTTAGAAGGGGCCTAATCATGAAGGTTCTTGGTGGCCTTAATAAAGAGTGTTAATTTTATTCTAAGTGTGCTGAGAAGTGTTCACCTGGTAATGAAACAATCTAGTCTTCCCCACTCTCACTTTCTCCTGCAGCCTAACTAGAACACTCCAGAACATCATTACTGATCCTTCTTCCATATCCCAGAGCATTTTTCCTTGTTTCAATTATATTAATACCCAGTTACCTTGAAGTATGGATATGTGATTTCCTCAACTGGAACGTTACCTGCTGGAGAAGAGAAATTTGTATTTAATTTGCAGCTCCCTCGGTAACAAGCAGCTCCAAGAAAGTACTTAGGTCCTGAGTAAGTATATGGACAAATGAAGGATGAATAAATAAATGGAGGAAGGAATGAAAAATAGTTAAAGGAATAGAGAGCAATATCCTCTTATATTTAGAGGCTGCAATGTGTTTTTTTCACTTTTGCTATGTCATTTGATCCATACAAGCACAGTGGGTGCAAGGAGAAGAGTTGGGAAACCACTCAATTATGAGAAGCAAGAGATTAGAAAAAGACGCAAACAGAAATAAAGATTTTGAGGCTGAATGCTGGGAAGAATAATGGAACAACTTTGGAAACAGGGATCAGGAGGTAGAGTCAATTTAGAGTAGGGGAGGGAGACGGGGAGAGAAAGTTATGTTCTGATTCAGCTGATAAAAGGCAGAACCAAGTGGAATACCCAGTAGGCAAGTAATTAAAGGTTAAGTTGTGTGGTACAGACAGAAAGAGCTGCAGGAACTCAGAGAAATCTAATAAAGAAAATGGATTTGGGACTAAGGAATGAGAATAGACACTGGCCTAGCCAAAAGTTAGACTGCTGTGGAAAAGGACACAAAATATTTACTGAAAATAACGTGATATCAGAAATAAAGGAAAATAGAAAGATACCAGGATGTATTAAGAGGCAAGAAATTGGAAATAGACCAAAGGGGGGGAAAACATAAGGAGCTGCTACCCTCCACTTGTTTAATTAAAAGATAAAATCACTGCCCTGCTGTTCACTGAATACTTCTATTTCCCACCTCCAGAGTAGGAGAAATCGGACTATGTTATAGGATTGTACTTCCTGGTTCCCTTGAGGTTGAGGAACCTCAGGTATCTAGTTCAAGACCTCGGCCCATGGCTGAGTTTTTGATTGTCATGCAAGTCTCTGCCGAGTTCTTTCCTTTCTCTGGTATAGTAACCAGCAGTGTTCAAGTTAAGTGACTGCTTCATCATCCTGGGTCTTTGGGTGACAGGTGAAATGAATAAGAAACAGATCTTTGTTGTTTTAAGCCCCTAGATGCTGAAGTTGTTTATTACTGCAGCATAACACCTTATCCTGATTGATAAACTCAACATCAGTGAGAAAAGGTAAATGAGTGACTCCTAAGATAGGAAACAGTGGAGAAATTGAGAGTCATTAAAGAAAACAGAGAAATAAAGTTGGCAAATGATACTGACTGCTATGGCCTGAATATTTGTATCCCCCCACCATCACCACCACCCTCCACATACACACACAAATTCATATGTTGAAAACTAACCCCTAAGATGATAGTATTATGATGTGGGCCTTTGGGGGTGGGGAGGTCCTTATGAACGTGATTAGTGTCTTTATAAAAGAGATCTGAGAGAGCTTAGCACACCCCTTCCACTATGTGACATTATAGCAGAAAGAGAGGCATCTATGAGGAAACAGGCATTTACCAGATACCACATCTGCTGGCACCATGATCTTGGTCTCCCAGCCTTCACAACTGTGAGAAATACATTTCTGTTGTTCATAAGCCACCCATACCATAAATACCCAGTTTATGGCATTTATGTTGTAGCAGCCCCAATGGACTAAGATTATCTCCAAAGGTGTTACAGTGGGGTAACCCTGGAAACATACCACAGGTGTGTCCACCTCCCATCCAGGCTCCACCCAGACAAAAGTAGGATAGGCTATCTCCTCCAGGGAGACTGGTGGCCTCTTCCGATTGGCTGGCTGTGTCACTCTCCCTGCCTCTTCCTCACGGCCAACATGAATTAGGTTGACTTGCCTGTGGATCAGGAAGTTGAGAGGACAGTTAGTGGTGCTTCCAGGTCTCCAGCATCACACTACCTATGTCAAAGGAGAAAAAAGAACCAGTTAATCAGAACCAAAAGCATAAAATAGGACAACAGTTTATAAACGGGGATAGCAAAATGCTTGATTGGCTTCTGACAAGAAGGATATATTTAGGAAGATAAATCCAAACTTACAAGAATAAAGCAGAAATTGATTTTCCATGTGAGGCCTACAAATATAGAGACTAGTAAAAAGAAAAGAGAACAAAAAAGAGGTAAATCCATTTTTGTTCCTACAATGTGCAGCATTTTTAGTGAATTGTTTTCCTGTAGAGAAGTGATGAGGAAGGTAGAAGGGAAAGGAAATGAATATCTTTTTTAGCTCAGTATTTCACTACTTGTAGTGACCTAATTTTAAATTGGAGGAATTATACTTAAAAATATATTTGAGATAGTGTTTTGAATATTTTAAATGAAATTCTAAGATTCATTGTGAACTTTAATTAGGAAATAATCTATTTAATTTATTTTTAAAACTCAAAATCATGCTTTAAAAAGAGAAACGTTTTTCCTTTTCTTTCTAAAAGAGGAGAGAGAAACAAACTCATAATACTCACTCTGTTGGGAAATTTCTTTCACAAGAAGAGAATTCTCACTGCCTAACAAAAAGACCCCACCAGGGGAAATACTCAGTTGGCCATTGAACTGGACCTAAATCACAAGTGTGTGATGATCACACGGTATCAAAGTCAAGTTTAACAGGTCTGTCTCACTCATTGGCCAAATCCTGGTGGTCATATTTTAATAGACAAAGATATGCTTGGATGGATGGATGGATGGATGGATGGATGGATGGGTGGACAGATGAGTGTATGGGTAGATTTATATAATGAGACAGCTTGGTATCTTGAGAGAGCACAGAATTTGTATAAAACAAACCTGTGGGGGGAGCGGTGGGAAGGCTCTTAAGCTAAAAGCAGTCAAATTAAGAAAGAGCCCAGATGCTGAAATCAGATTGCCTGAGCTTAAATTTTGGTGCTGCCACTTACTTCTGTGGCCCTAGGCAAGTTCCTTAACCTTCCTGAGTCCCCATGTTCAGGTTCACATAAAGCAAATTTGGACATCTATTATATGAGGGTGTTACGAAGACACATAATATCTATTATTATTAACTTCAGTTTTCTTTGAATTTCTTACTTTAAAAAACTAGAACTCAAAAGTGTTTCTCTTTGCCTATATCATAAAAATGTATTGTTCAGACTGTGATTTGGAGGAATGTCACTCATTCACTCATTACTGGTGACCTGTACAATGGGGCCCTAACTTATCTCAGAAATTCTTCATAAGTCCCCAAAGCATCCATTTGAATAGGCCTTGAATCTTAACACATATTCTGCTGAGGCAATCAAATCAATTGTTTGGGATTGTATAGATGAAATTAATGCTTTGACTTATTATTTTATACTTTGAATAATAGTGTATGTAGGTATTAAATAGATTAAAGAGTTTAAATGAAGAAGAATCATACCATCCTGAATTCTTAGGAAAATGTTTGCTGTTGTTATTAAAGGGAAAAAAAGGGTTTAATTTAAAATATAGAGTAAATAGCAATTGTTCACAAAACTGTTCGTTGATTTATTTTTTACAACAATGACTATCTTTAATATTCAAAAGAGCCCTAAGAAGGTTACTATCATCCTTTTGCAAAAGAGAAAACTGAGGCTTCAAGGGTTACAAGGTACCTTACGTCATATCATATGGATAATAAGTGAAGTGAAGCAGGACCTAAGTGGAGGCAATCTGGTTCCAGAGCCCCGGCTCCTTACTGCTGCACTAAATTGGCTCTCAAATAATCATAGTGTGTTAAATCCATCTGGATGGCACCTTGGAGATCATATAATCCTGTCTCTTTGTATTACTGCTTGTAAATGTAAAGCAGAGAGAAGTTAAACGATCTGCCCAAGGTTATACACTTCCATCTTTTCCTCCACATCATAACACATTCTCATTTGAAACTCATTTCTAGGGTTTATACAGACTAATGGGAAAGTCGTGACATTTGTTAATTGAATGCCCAATAAAAGAATCATTTTCATCTTGTTTTTCCATCTCATGTCCATGAAAGAAATGTAAAAATGTGTTGCAAAGCCAAAAGAGTTCTTATCTTCATTAATATGCTGCTTATTCATAGAAGGAAGAAAACCATCTTGAGGCTGAGTCTATTTTAAATGAAATAAGTGTGTGGTCATTTTCTTTGTGAAGAACATCTCTGAGGCATTAAGGGAAAAGATGTCATGACTGACCTTCTAAGTCATGTAATTTTAACTTACGACCAACACATGACTTTAAGAATGTTTCCTATGCTGCTAGAGTATTATTTTATAAGGTCCTCAGATCATTTTACTACAATTCGAGGCAGAAAACCAATGGGGCTAAAAGTGCTTTGTCTTTTCAATAGACCAGTTGATTTTATTTTTAACTGTTAACTTGTATTTGTTTGATCAATCTCTACTAGGACTTTATTCAGGCATTAGAAGAGATGTTTACAAATATGCATAGTTACCTGAATGTTCTTCTGATTTCAAAGTCAGGAATTCGTTTTCTTAAAAGTTTAAGAAGCAGTCACTTCTACTTTTGACAAAGCCAGAAAGCAAGGAACGCTCGGGATCATTTTCCTTGAAACTACATACCGTTGCAGAACACAATTTAAAATTCCATCCATTAGATAAAGATGTCTGCTAAAAGTTCTGCATGAGAGCTTAGTCTGGTCTTTTACATGAAGGCTCAGCTCCTTCACTAACTTGGTGCCCTTGGCTGTTACCTAACCTCTCTCAACCTCAGCTTCTCTATCTGTAAAGTGGGGAGATAATTATCTACCTACAGGATTTTTATAAGGGTTGAATGCTAAGCGATATATATATATATAAATTGTCTAGGATAATCCTTGTTACACAGCAAACATCTGATGTTAATGCTGTGAGCTCAGTATCTAATTACAATACATTCATCTAGTCCTGAGGCTTCAAAGACTACTTTAGACATACACATACAGTTGACCAGTATTTTTTGCAGCCCTGACTTTCATGTTCTGAGTAGTTATTCATTTCTTTAATATATTTATTGAGTATCCACTAAGTGTCAGGCATTGGTCGGAGTGCAATAGTTGCAGAAGTGAACAAAACAGATTAAAAATTTGATTATTGAGCTTACTTTCTATTAGGAAAACATGATAAATAAGTAAACATATACATAGTTTATTAGAAAAGGGCTTAGGTTAAAAAAAGAGCACAAAAGTAACACAGGACTCACTAAGACATATTGAACAAGTGTTAAGGAAGTGGAGCATGAATATTTCAATTTCAGATAGAGTGATCAAGAAGGTTTTTCCTAAGAAAGCAACATTTTACTAAAATTATGAAGGATATGAGGAAGCAAACCCTATGGGTATCAGACCACAGCATTTATTGAGCATCAACCATGTACCATGTATTTGCAGTGTCTCTCTCACGCCGTATGTCCAGATTTAATCCATCACCCTCCCTTTCAAGCCTATTACATCCGCAGTGTTTCTGGCACCGCTGTTCTTCTAGTCACCCAAGCAGGCAATTAATTGTGTCATCGCTGATGCTTCCTTTCCATTCCCCTGTCCATACACGCTAATGTCCATCTGCTCAGCTGCCAACTCCTACAAATTTTACCTCCGTAATTTTCTCATGTCTATTTTGTTCTCATTTTGTTTTTGTTCATTCCAGTGTACTTCAGACCCATATTACCTTTACCTGGAATATTTTAATAACCACCTCGCTGGTGTCTCAAAGTTCAATCCATGGCAGTCAGGTCAGTCTTCATAGACATTAATGGAATTTTCAGTTCACAGTTCCAAAATGTTCAACAAGTCAGTGACCCATTAGTATCCAGGCTCTGGGTCAGCTCTCTCAGAGTCCCTTGGCCTTTTCATCACAGGAACAGGAGGGTATAGCAAGCACGTATAGGGTGCACAGCACTATGTCATATTCTTACAGCTTAGCATCCAAGGGCAGAACAGAGCAAGCCTCCACCTCAGTGAAAACTTACTCATTGCCATCACCGCATGCATTTTCAGACCTTTTTTATTGCCACAGTTATGTCACGTATTTGAGCTTTTAAAAGTCATGGGAAAGGGGAAGACCAATCAACACACACCACCTCAAGACACGAGCTTCCAATATCTGAACAGAATCAAGGATTCTTTAGAAAAGAAAGAGAACAGGAATGGCTTTTGGATTGACAACAAATAATTTCTGCCAAACCCTCTGCTGAATACTACTGAGTATGATCTTCGAGCTTTCTGAAATCTACCTTCCTGAGATTTTTCCTTCCATGGAATACTTTAGTCAATATGTGCTCTGAACGCCCCCATCTCATGCCTCAGCTGAGCTGTTCTCAGTGTGTAGTCCAGGGACTAAGATATCATTTGCCTTTTTTATTCTCATTCTCGCACAAATGCACAGTGGAATTTTCCAGAGGCCACTTGATATGTGTCATTCAACAATATCAATGCAGAAGCAGATATTAGAATCTAGCTTTCTTCTATTAAGCCAAACATTGAAGGAATTGTCAAATATGTGCACATTACCATTCTTCTCACTAAGTTTATTTTTAGAAAACACATTCATTTTTATAAAAATATGTTAATATCAACATGTATTACACGTATTATTGTTTTTAAATGAATTAATAGGTACACATTTTTAAAAGCCTCAGTTTTATTTTCTACTATAATAAATATCAACATATTATATAATATGCATAAATAAAAGCCCGTTGAGGCCCTCAATATTTTTTTACGATTAGGAAAGGGGTCTTGAGATCAAAAGTTTTGAAAAGTGTCACCCTAGCCTAGATTACACAGTCTCCCTGCAATGTCGCATCCTCAATCACAAAATGCTTATCATAAAAGAATGTCAAATGATCTTCCTCAGTCCTTAGGACTAAGCTATTATCCCACTAAATCCCAATGCATTAGTTTTCTATTGCTGCAAAACAAGTTATCTCAAAATGTGTGATATCCCATAGCTTGTGTGGGTAGGAAACCTGTGTGTGGCCTAACTGTATGCTTCTGGCTCAGGGCCCCTCCCAAGTCTGCATTCGGGATCTCTGCTAGAGCTGCGGTCATCTCAAGGTTCACCTGGGGGAAGACCACATCCACGCCCATTCTGTGGCTGTTGACAAGACACAGGTCCTTCTTGACTCTTGGCCAAAGTCTCTTCACAAAATGGTGGCTTGCTCTCTACCTTTACCCTCAGAGAAAGAGTTCAGATTGAGGGAAAGAGAGATAGAGATAGAAATGATAGAGATGACAGAGATTGATTGAAGCCAGAATATTTTTTATTATCTCATCTTGAAAGTGACATTCCGTCATAGCCTGCTGTTTGTGGGGCCCAGTGCAAAAGGAAAATGTGAAGTCTGTAGTTCAAAAAGTAGGGGAAGAGTTCTATTAAAGGTTTTTTCCTTCTGTTCATTTTTCTTTCTTCAGTTGTCATGGTGATTTTTATTTGCTATGTCATTCTGAGTATAGAAAGATTAACATTTTTAATTATTAGTAGTTGTACTGCTAATCTTTATACTATATAAAGCTAGATTTAAATGCAAATATGTGCATTTAATTTGTATACAGAATCACTAAGATTACTCAACTGTGCTTTGTAGCCTGTATGGGTGTATACACTTCGTTCTTATCAGAACAATGGAAATGGCTACACAAAACTAACTCAGCTGTTTTTATTTCATTTGTTGATACTCACACATTCTCAACCAACCCTCTCTACCTTCAATTTATTGGTAAGGAAAGACTGAAAGGAAAAGGAACTATAGGTAATTCTTTCTCTTTCCTACTAAGTCATACATTTTAGCACATGTGGTTGGCTAATCCAGGGAAGTAACATGAGAAAAAAAATTAATATGAATGAGATCCTTGGTCATTTGTGTTTCTTAGAGTGTCATTGTCTTCCTGTGCTTTAAGCAAATCTGGTTTGAATAGAAAGGATACCTGTCTTCTCAGGCTGTCACTTCTCCATTTACTCAATTGTAGAAGTAACACGCTTACTTTGTACTTGCTTTGAGTCTCACTGAGCTCCCACAGATCATGGATCCACTGAAATCCTGTGCTCTTGGGACATCTAGAAGAACACTATATGGGAATGGTGTGGCCAAAGAGTAGGCACACACACGTATTGAATACATCTCCTCTGCTGACGTGCATGCTCCACTGTGTCACTGGGCTTCAGTTACAAAACTCAAGGGTAAAATTTTAAGTCAGTGACTACAGAACATTAAACCAAATGCAGGACCCATGGAGCCATTCCTGCCCATCACTTTTGCTGTGTTAAAGGAGAGCTACTGGGTCCAGCCCACACTCGATGGAAGGGGGTTACACATGGGCAGGAATACCAGGAGGCAGGAGTCACTAAGGGCCATTTTGAGTGCTTCCTACCACATCCAATATCATTTTTCCCTTTTAATTTATTCCTCTCCGTACTTTATAGTGACCTATATGCATATTATCTCAGGCACTGTATCCGATGGTAGCCTCCTCGAGGACAGGCTCCTTCCCTGACACATATCCTGGCACTGCTTCGGCGTATGTAATATCCAACACATAGCAAGCACTGAAGATACGCTTATGGAATGAGTGAATGAATGACGCAATAGAAGTGTGATTTATATTCTGGTGAACTATCTTTGTAAAAAATAACCAAATTTGAAAATTGAAAAAATCAAAACTGACCTTAATATTTTCTTGAAATATTTCAAGATCTTATGACTGACTGTCTTTATGCTTTCATATTTTTATCTTTCCACAAACCACATAGACTGGTTTCTCTTTTTAACCCCTCCAAACATAAGTTATTGTGATCTCCAAACAATTTTATTTAGGTTATTATCATGGGTGAATTATTGTATTTGAGAAGAGAATTAATGATACCAGGGACAGCTGGAGCATATCTGGAGAAACTGTTCTGTTGGCATTTACATTTTTATTTTGGACCACATCAAAATGGCAGGGGAACTACGCCCTTTTAATGGTTTGCACATGTGGTCAGGCATTGTGTGAGCAAATAATGCTTCCCAGAGCTTGTATCCAATTTTCAGAAAAAAAGAAAATTAAAATGAGCAGAAGCCTTTGTAGATCTAAGCATTTTCTTCAGTTTTCTTCATTGATGTATCCCACAATGCATCAGCTTTGACTTCCAGATCTGTTTCAAGGGTGTATTTTTTTTTTTTTAATAATGACGGAAGCTAAGCCTTTGTTTCCAAGGAGCAGAATATAAAATGCACCCATGTGCCACTTAAGGAAAACTATTTTGCCTGTCTCGTTTATGCACTTAAGATAATACAGTGTTTCAAAAATAAGGCTGGGCCCAGACTCTGCCTGTTTATTCAACATAAGCAGAAGCATCCCTTTTGACGTTGTAAAGGCAGGATGCATGCTAATTTCACCAAGTAAAAGCCACTGTACTTAGCAATGTAAGTCCTTGTCTAGAGCAGCCTCACTGCTTCACAATATTGTGAAAGTGCACATAAAAGATAATATGATGATGCACATCAAATATTAATGTGCACTGACACATAGCCATCTATTACAGCAGCAAAGTGACCACATTGAGCCACGGTAGGGTTCTACGTATCTTCCTTCACCTTTGTCTTCACACTGCAGCCTTCCGTCCTCCTCCCATGCCTAAAGAAAACAAAGCACTCTGTGACCTAACCAGCAACTCCAGAACTCCAGGGACCTTCTGGCAGCAAAGCGACTGGTGTCCTCATGGTCATCTGTTTACTTACAGTAAAGCCCTGATTGGCTAATGTGTGACCAAGTAAGGAATGTTATTTATTGTTTCAGATTTATGATACTGTGGACTGAGCAAAAGCAGGGGCCACACAGGGGCTTGGGCAGGGAGCAGAAGCTCACAATCAGTATATTTATTTCTTTGCCAAATTCTTACCAGCATTTTAGCCATAAATGGACTGTGTCTTTATCATGTTTCATGTAAGAATGTATGAATAGCCCAGCAACAATTCAACTCTGCAGTTGAGAAATAAATGTGTTGGCTAAATAGTTCAGTCGAATATGTATTTTCCTCTCTGTACAAAGCTACAAAAGCAGTTGTGCTGCATCAGACCGCCCACCTCCCCACTGTGTATCGTGCCCCGCCTTGGGCCAGCACCCACCCCATATCCTGCTTCATCTGAGACTAGCGCCACACCTAGAGAGGAAGGAAACACTAGAAATCTGTTTATGCATTTCTAAATCTCCCAATTTATAAAGACATACACCAAAATCATTGTATTGCTTCAGAGTTTTCTAGGCTGTGGCACATCCTCAGATCTCCTCCCATAGGAAACTCAAGTACTGAATTTTATACACCAGGGTAATATGCCAAAGCAGAAAGTTTTCTTTTCATTACACAGAAAAACATTGCTGCCCACCCCCCAACAAAAAAACAACGTCACAGTGAAAGGCCTTCCTGTATGTTGAATTTCTTCCTCAGATAAGACCTTATCCAGCACCAACTAAACCAGTAACCTGACCCTTGATCATAGGCTCATCCCTCATCATCCCCTGCCCAATAAGTCAGAGACTCAATAGAACTGCTTTAAATTGAAATTGAACCACCATTAACAGAAAAGTGGGCATCGTTCAAGCAGAACAACCATAGACGCTCTCTCCGTCACCAACACAGCGGCCGATAGAGCTTGAAGTCTGAATTTCTCACCGACTGCGAATGCATTTTCTCCAGCTCAATTATTTAGTCCTGACTGAGTAAACTTCTGATCGCCTTCCTTCATCTGAACATTCGTCTATTTCCCTTGCATTAGGCAATAGTATACCTCATTCCTTCCCTCTTTGTTTAGGCCTCTCTGCTTCTCATTACTTTCTCCCAGTCAACCAGCCAGCTCTGGCCCCCCTGTGGTTATAAAAAATTATCTATGCAATGAACTTAATTTAGAAAACTCTGCTGCATAAAGAGGTGGCAGCATTATTCTTCTCCGAGTCCCATCTATGTCTATTTTCATGCTACAGCCTCTCAGTGGTCACTGACATAGAAATAGACACTGAATTTAAAATGTTTTGCAGAAGCCATTGGACAACTGATAAATAAAACTGAGGATAGACTCCAAGTTGAGTGCTTAAAAAAGTAAAACTCTAGCATCCATCCTCCTTATCCTTAACATGGAAAAACTCATATGAAACACTTATCCTATATTCTAAGAGTATTTATACTTCAAAACTCGTGTCTTCAATAGTAGAAAATAGGTCTGCTCTGCACAATTTACAATAGGTAAACTCTCAAATTTTGAAATTCTACTGTAGAATAACTTTCAAATTATATTTAAGAGTTACCAATACACTCCACATGCTTGACACAGCTCTGTGATGTACAATGCTAATATAAGGAAGCATTCTCCTTAATTTGATGTTTCTCAGCTTCTCTTTGATTTTACTCATGAAAAGACCAGAATCCATCATATTTTTTAAAAAAGAAAAAATGAAAAAGGTACTGAAGGGCACTCATGAATTTTTTTATAAACTAAATCTTAGGCTATATTTAAATTGAAATATGTTGGCTTAATACAGTTTGTGTTAACTTAATGCAACATGTAGCAAAATGAAAAGTAGAAAGTATCCATAAAATATAATTCCATTCCAGAATTTATGATAACTCAACTATAGAAAACCCTCAAGTATGGGAAATATATTCAGAATTATCCCATGAATGAAGAAATATGGGAATATTGTTCTTTAGCCATAATAAACACATACACAAGAGATAGTTGACTATCACAACGTATATTTGTGAGATGGTCATGCTTTGGTCCCAAAACTCTCCCCTCTGCAGTGTCTTTCACAGAATTTCACAAGAAAGACTCTACTTAGTGTTAATCTTCCGTTAACATGCTTTTTAATCACTTTAAAATGTGTGATTATCTTTAATCAATGAGCATCGCTAAACCTTCCTCCAACAAGTGTAGTCTGTTCCAAATTCTGGTAATCTAAGGATAATAGACTAAAAAGGGGATTATATATATGGTGAAGGGAAAGATCTTCCAGTTTAATAGTCTGTCTGGCTAGCAAACCTAATGAAATTTTCCCTACTAATAAAACTAGAAATTAATTGATTGATAGATAGATACATAGATAGATGATAGATAGATAGGTAGATAGTTTTTTTTTAATATCTATCTAACAAAACCTGCAGGTGTTTTACTAACTACAAGGCCAAAAAAACTGTTTAAAATGCAATCAACACCCACCAAATGTTTGCCTGGAGAAACTAAGATTGCGACTACCCACCCTACCTTCAGCCTGTTTTGAAAAACATAAGAACCAACCATCAGAAAACTGGTCAGCCTTCCCTGTATGGTTCAATACTGCTTTTGGAGAAAGCCAGAATGTTGCTGCCCCGCTCCCATTATTACCTCTCTTTCTAAAGTGCAAGCAGAAACTATAGTTCCCAGAATATAATTAGGCAAGAAGTAGAAAGTACCTGGTATTGGTGTAGTTTCCGTAAGAAATAAATGCTACAGGCAGAGGAGGGAGGGAGTCTAGGAAGAGTTGTGGCTGCTGGCATATCCATGATTGTCAATTTTTGTGTACCCAACCTTTTCAAAGTGTCTTAGAGGAAAGATGGGAGGACTGGCCATTTAAATGAAAGCCTAGGCATTGGACATTGGACTGGAAAATGTTGCCATCCACCATCACGCAGATGTAGATCTAAAAACGGAATATGAACACACACAAGAAAGGTCAGAGAATAGAATAATCAAAATCCATACACCTTGCATATTGCCTGACTAGATTAAGGTAAATCAGGACTAATTCAAAGATGAATAAGCAAGCCAACAAACCACCTAAACAATCCCCAACATCTTCTCTATTTTTTTTTTACTTCATAATACAGAAAAATCCAGCATGAAAATTCCTTTTTCTCATTTTGGCATCCTGCTAAAGCCTACTTCTTTGAGTTCTGTGATGGTCCTCCTTAGGAAAGTGACTGGTAAAATAAAGGGGAGTTGAGTAAGCAACTGTTCCTATCTCAGAGTAGTATCAGTGTCATAATTTGAAAAGAAATACAGCACCTGTATTTGGAAAGATACAGTCTCTCTTTAAGATGGTAGTGATGAATAAGTATTTTTAAACTTTTAAAAATGCTTTTTTTCAACTATTTGAAATGATTTGAAAATTATACAAATGCTTAAAATTACTATTCGATAGATCAAGTATAGCTGGGCATTATAGATTTGAGAGGTCACTTTAAAGTGGAACAAAAGTTAAAAAGTGAAACAAGGTATTTACTTTGCCCTTAAAGTGTTAGCATACAATTCAATGTGCTGTTGAGACATAGGCTTGGTTGCAAGTCCAATGAATATTATAATTGATGCTCTGAATTGTTAAGGAGAAGCAAAGGTGAAATGGAATGCTTTTCATTATTATTTTTGTTGAAATTTTATTAAAAACTTTCAATGGAATATAAACTAGAGACTGTCTTCAAGGTTTCAAGTTAGATTAGCTATGCAGCCACTAATAGTATCACTTAACATAAAGCTTTTTGAAAATAACTTTCCCAATACCTAATACATTTTCTAACTTCTTTGTATTTTATTTACTATTTCTGAGAAAGTCTTGAGCCCAAACAATATAATCACCATACTTAACCTGATTCTGAAATATAACTGAAAATCTCTAGATTATAACTTCCACTCAAAAAATAAGAACTGGTAAATCAATTTAGCATTTTAATTCAATGGTTCTCGATCATACTTAAGTGCTCAAGCACCTGCAAATGATAACAATTTTTGCAGATTTCCCTGAAATAATGATATTTTAATTGACTTGAAAGAACTAGGAGGAAATTCACCTGCTGAAATATGACTGTTTTTATAAGTATGCAAATCTCCACACATAAAAAGTAATGACTCTGTACATATATTTGAGAATTAACATGTACAAAGTTTGTTTCCTTTTTTGTGTGCTCTTGGTTCATTCATTTTGTCATCTCACAGTAGCACATGCCAGTAGACAGATTGAAGAGCAAATGAAACTAAAAAAAAAAAAAAGTAAAGGAGAAAACTTTATAAATGAGGAAATTTTCTCCTCTATTTTTCTCAAAGAATTGGAAAAAAAACTGTTATTATTTTGAGTGGCAGAACATCTTTATTGAGCTCTCAACAGAATTGTTTCCTAAATGCATAGTATGAAACCTACTATTTTAGTGTGTATCTGCTCAGACACATTTGCAAAAGAGACTAATTTCTCTTTATGAGCCAACAAAAATAGCACAAATACACTAAATTTCTTCATATTGTGGAACCTGAAGGCCTTTAAAATCACTCTTATCCTGCAAAACCAATTCTGCATGTAATGTTCTGATCATTTTGAGCATAGTTTATGTATTATTCTAATTATTTGACTAACTTTGTCTGTTCTATTGAATCACCATCCAGCAACTTCTCAATGCCTTTTATTCTCAGTAAAGAAAACTGTGAAAACTTTTACGTACCATATAAAAACCAATGCAAAATACAAGGACCATAAGAGAAAGAAAAAACAAAGACAATATTTATAAATGCAGTATCTTGTGCACGTTATAATCATCATTTCAGAGGAAGGAAGCAATTCTGAAAACAAACTTTCAAAGCTATTTTTATACTAACATTATTTTTTTTCTAAATGTGGATCCATTATGGTAGAGTTATCTTTTCCTTCCTTAAGCTCAGAATTGTCAAAGTTAATTTCTTGGTGTGCAAAGTGCTTTTATTTTTTGTTATTTAAATTGTTTAGCCAAAGTTAGATCAGAGTGCACATTTATTTATATATTTGAGGGCACTGTGAGCTGAAAAGACAAATTCTGTGTGACGTACATATCTAAGCAAAGATATTTCTAATACTTCTCAAGAATGATTCTGGTGAAGTTTTCAGTAATTTATAAATACCTTTTATACTTTAAGAGTTCTATTAATAAAAGTAAAAAAAATTGTATCATCCACTTTGGCTGACTCTCTCCTTTACTGAAATCAAGTAGCTGACAGGTGATCATTAATATAAAAAAAAACGCATTCAACATGATATTTTGGGATAGTACTAGTAACCATCTACATAGTGACAAGTAGTAAAATATAAAACTTCTAGATATTTATATTTGTTTTATTTATAACACAAGTTTTTCACCAGTTTTTTCCTTCCAGAAGAATTATTTCCAGCAGTGTTTTGCCTTAAAATAAATACCAAGCATTTCAGTAGATGTTATGTGAATGTGCGTAATAGAGACTAACAATATTATGTAAAAATATTGCTATTATTGTGGTTAGAAAGAATTCATTTGATCACAAAGGTACAGAATGAATTAAGAATAAGATCTTCGTATATCCTGGCTACTTTATAAATCTAGCAAACTTAATTTTGCTATCTTGAAAAAAACACCGCAAATAAATCAAAAACATAATTTGTCTAAATTCATGGAAAAACTGTAATTTAGCCTGTTGAGAGTTTTTCAAATTTATGACTTTGGAGTGGTTAAATAATTGTACTTTTGCCAGATGAAGATATATTGAATCAGAGTTGCACAGAGAAATCATCAGGGGACTTGACAAGAAGGGAAAGAGAGAGAGAGAGAGAGGGGAGAGAGGGGAGAGAGAGAGAGGAGAGAGAGAGAGAGGAATGAAAGCTCTAGCCCCACTCACTCCCAGCCATTCCCACCTGGCATTGCTAAGCTGCAGGATGCTAATTCAATAGGATAAAGTCAATCAAATCCCCTTTAAATAGTGATTGGATAAAATAAAATGAAGAAGAAAGACAAGTACACGAGCTCAAATGCTCAAAGTTGAGTGACTAATGAAAAATGTTTACAAAACTGAGAAGGAAGGGGAATCAGGAAATGTATATTTGTGGTGTCTTAATGTATAAGGGTAAGAAAAAAATTAAGTGTAATAAGGATTAACTAGTAAATTAACTGAGTAAAACGTCTAGCACAGTCATATAGAATTTTTTTCCTGGCTATCTCAAATGACTTTAGCAACTAAAAAGAATATCTGTTTATTGACAGAGAATAGAAATCTGAGGCTTAGAGAAGCTAAAACTGCCCCTAACAGGACTTGCATTTTTATAGACTGATAGAACTTACTGTCTTCAAAGAATGAAATGGTGGAAATCCCCACCCCCACCCCCACATCCCCCTTAGTCCCTTGCTCTCACTCTGTCTACAAGCCAGAGGCTTATTATCTTAGATAAACTTGTCATCTTAGGTAGCAGTGAGAAAAATTAGTAGATTTGATGAAAAATTGGAGGTGAAAGAAAGGAAGTATCAACCCTGAGTCCTAAGCTTTTGCCTTGCCCACCTGGTTGATGTTGGTGCCAATAACTGAGGTGGGGAAAATGTAAAAGAAGTAAATTTTAGGGAAAAGAACAAGAGTTTGATTTTTAGTTTATGCTGCCTATGATACACCCAAGTGGGTATGTCAAATAGGCAGTTGAGTTCTAGTAGTTGGATTCTAGTGAATTCTGCCCTAGAAAAACAAAATTTTATTTGTCAGACTGAATAGATTGCCTAGAGAAAGACTAAAATGAAAGAGAAAGGGGAAATTAGAATTTGAAGCTTGAAAAACATCAATCTGTAAAGTGTGAGAGAGAAAGAAAAAGGTATTAAACAGGCTGATATGAGGTAGCCAAAGCAGTACAAGAAAAACCAGGAAAAAGTGTTAACACAGAAAGTGAAAAGTAGAAAAGAATGGTGAACTACAGTGACTGCTACTCACAGGTGTAATCAGATAATTCAGAACTCATCATTTCTCCTCTATATTCATACATAGACTTTGAACTGGTCTCCCTGCTTCCCGTCTGTCTCTCCAGTCCATCCCCATCACTCTTGTTACTCTTCTGCTTCCATTCTTCAAAGCTCTCCAAACCTTCAAAGTAAAGTTCAGAGTCCTTAGCAGGTCACAGATCTGCCTCATGATCTGGCCCTGCCTATCTCTTCAGCCTCACTCTACTCCTTTCTTGGAACATGGGGACCTCCAGGTCCACCAAGCCATCTGCAGCTCCTTGAGGCTTCATGTTTCTGTACTTGGACACAAGCTCTTCCCTCTAGCTTGAAGATTTATCTCTCGTTTCTGTGTCCAACCAAGTCCTACTCGACTTGCATTCCTCCTCTAGGAAGCTTGACAGTCCACCACACCCAAGCTCAGTTAACCTCTCAGCCTTGCCCATGCCTCTCAAACAGCATTCTGTAATTGATTCTTGGCCCCTTGCTCTTAACTGTAGTAGTGTCATGTTCACCTGTGTATCCAAAACGCAGTGCTGCCACATGTTAGATGTTCAGCACGAATCTATGCTGTAAATGACTGACCCAAAATTCTACCTTTTATAATTTTTCTTTTACGGCTTTCTGCCATGTTGCTTTATTATTACCGAGTTGAAAGATGTGGTATTTAGTAATGTTAAAGAAAATGTAACTTAGTTTGTTGTTTCTTCCTCCAGTTGAGGGAAGCACCTTTTGGGTTTTCAATCTTATCCATTGGCTGACTTAGAGAAACGTCCAATTTCATTGAACTTCTAATAACTAGCTAGTAAAAGAACAGGGAAAGTATGCGAGGCTGTGAGATGGACTCATGGGGTCCTAGGTAGAGTTTACCAATTGAGAGCAGGGCCTGAAGCCAGGTGGGAGTATTAATGTTTCACAGTTCATGTTTCAGTTGATGAGACATGGGATTAAAATATTAGTTATTTGATTGAATGCCTTATACAGATAGTTACAGAAGCGTTTTGGGTTACCATGGTAAAACTGTAGCATTGAAGAAGATTCTAACAGTAAATGACCCTTGACCAATCTCATCTAAATATGAATTGTTGACAAAGGTAGATATGTATTCACTAATTAATTAGACTATGTTGAATGGAAATGAGAATCATCCCATTCAGCTTCCTGTAGCTCTTTGTATGTTTCTAATAATTTTTTTGACAGAATTGTTTATCATATCATGCAATTCATAGGATTATATAGTCTTTGGTCCATGCACAAATTCTTTCTTATGATATGGCCGCTGCTCCAAAATTCAGTACTCTCATCACTCTTCATTTAAAGCAGTCTTTAGAGTTTATAGGTTTAAAAGTGAGTATCCTGTCTGACTGAGGGCATGGTGTAGATACATTGGTTTATCTCTGTACAGAGCTTATATTTAGTTCACATTCATTTAAAATGTCTTGTCCTGTAAAACTTTTCATTATCTATGACTGCATGCATACACTGCTGTTAGGTTAGGCTGACATACTGGCTGCTTGAACTATGACAATGTGTTATGATATGATATGAGACAACACCAACATATAGCGTCACTGACATTACGCTTCAGAGAAAGAGGATGAACCGTTGTCTCAAGCCACCTGACAGCTCTGGTTCCACTTTTCTGAATATGATACCCAGTCAAATTATGTGTACCTTCTTATAAAAGGAGCCGTATTCTAAATATCACACTAATTATTCAAATGTTTTGAGCTACTTAAGTTTCTTGCATATACGCTGCTCTTTTAAAAATATCACATCCCCTTTACTTAGTGAAGATTGTTTAAAAAAGATTCCTTCACAGTGTATTATATTTAATAATAAGCTTGTTATTTCTCCTATTTCAAAACATTATCAAAAGGATAATCATTCTTTAATCTTTAAAAAACAGACTATAGATTGTGCAAGTTAGCCAGAGTTTCAGTCATTAATCATAAATTCTCTCAAAGGGGTGCACATATTGCAGAATATACAGCCAAATGGAACAAGTTCAGAATTAGCATCTAAAACCCTGTAACCATTTTAGTCTTTACCAGCCTGGCAAAAAAAAAAAAAAAGCTTCTGTGACAGCATCTAGAATGCCACTAAACCATTTTAATGTTCCCTCTGTCAACAAAAATATTCCAATGACAAGTCACAGCTATAATTTTTAGATTTTATTTTTATAAATCATTTTTATAAATAGAACTTTATATAGCAACATATAGTCCAATCCCTAATATTAACTAACCACCACCCTAACAGCATGCTGTCTGCCCAGGCACAGCCTATGTGTCAGGAAGAAAAGATCACTGCCTAAGACATCTTGCTAAGCAAAAGGAGGTATTGTCTGCTTTGCATTTGCTTGCCTTATAAACCATGTTTACTGCAGAACATACCCTCTGCCTAGTAATCTCCTGAAATCATAGTCGAAGTAAAAATAATGCCTGTGCAAACAAAATCTTTATGCAATATTTATGCAATCTTTAACATGCCTTCTGAATACAATTCATGATTTAGCAATAATTTCATGTAATATATGCAATAAATTGATATACATTTTTCTCCTTGTTCTACCTAAATTTTTGAACCTACAGAAAGCACTTCAGCCAATACAGGCCCAAGTTTATTCCATTTTCAGTAGCTGCTGCAGCATCTTTGAAATGAAATAGATCTGTTGATACAAGTGTAATTGGAAGTCAGATCAGAATGATCAAATGATCAAATTACTTAAATTAGACACATACTAAATTGCTTAGAGATTAAGAAACTACTTGATTGGCAAAGGCTTACAGCAGACAGTAACCTTCAATCATTTTCTACCTCTGCAGTAAACACTGACTCATACTTTGAAGGATAGTCATGATCTGAAGGGAACTGTAACAAAGGTTGGCACAAATTTAATAATCATTAAAAGAAACAAGGCTGATTGAGTTTTCCCTCTGAATAAGAAGATTCTGACACATGGGGAGTCTAAACCATTTTGAGCATCACAATGAAAAAAAAAAAAGTGAAAGTATGTAATTTGGATTTCAATGCCAAAAAATGTACATAGGTATTGAAAAGGCTAATTGTATGACCTTCATGTAGCCTCGGGCTGTCAAACTGTGGGGCCCTTTATGATTCATACTGATTACTAAAGACTGATATTTGGGATACGATATCATCATCAGGTTTAAAATAGCCTAGTCCACCTAACAGGGATACTTGGTCCATTTTTTTGGTAATTAAATACTAAAATGTCTAATAACTTGTACATGGTAGGCACTCCATATAATCAGCCAATATTTATTGCACATCCACTATGAGCTAAGCGTTTAACAAAAAATTAATAAATATTTATTCTGCGCAAGAAAGAGTAAATACTTTTCTTGATAATTGAAGCAAAATAATAGGAATTTATCTAATTAACCATATAATTCAAAACAAAGCTATGTCTAGATCACTGAAATAGAAGCATATTTTTAAGTCAGAAAACTATTCGTTTACTCATTTACTCAGCAAATATTTACATGAGTGCCTATTATGTGCCAGATATTATTGTAGGCCTGAAGAATACAACACTGAACAAAACAGATGAGGTTACTTTCTACGTGTCACATATACTGAAGTGGAGAAAACAGACAATTTAAAAAATCAAGCATGTAATATAATCTCAGGATTCAGGGATGGAAGTGTGCTGATTTGGAAGGGTTGTCAAGGAAGACTTCTCTGAAATGGTTTTATTTGAGCCATGCAAATATTTGATGTAGGAATATTCCACGCAGAGGGAAGAGCAAGTGAAAAATCCTAGTGGCAGAAGCATGAGTGGTATGTCTGGAGAGCTGTAAAAAGTCCAGTGTGTTTGGAGCATGGAAAGGATGGAGAAGATTGACAAGAAATGAAAGTGGAAAGGTAGTGATGGGCCAGGTCATGCAGGGCCTCATAAACCATCATAAGAACCATTGACTTTATTCTAAGATCCATGGGTAAGCCTTTGGTGGGTTTTGAGCAAGGGAATGATTTGATCTCGTTTACATTTTAAAAGCATCACCCTACTTGTGCTATGAACTGACTAGGGAGGCAGAATAGAAATGGAGAGAAATTCAGAGGCTCTTTCATTTCCCTGGTGACTTATACATATAGAGTATATGTATACTCATCTTTAGCTGTTTTTAGCATCTTAGTGTTCTAATTCTGGATTAGCCTCTGAATTTTTTTTCTGTATCAGAAAAGAGAATTTTTTTATTTGTGTATACATTTTTACTAATTTTTCTATATTTTGTCATTCCAATTTTTTTCTCAGTACAATATTCTGAATCTCTTATGATCCAAGACACTCTCCAATCTATATGAGTGTGAATATAAAGCTAAAGTCATCCTAATTCTTTCTAGATAAGAATATATTTGTAATTATATTACTTTTCATTAGAACTTTCATTTTAAAAGTAATTTTTCATAATAGAAAAATCCCAAATTAGAGAAGAGACAAGTTCATATATTTAGGAGTAGCATTTTGTCAGGGAAAATATGAACTTAAACTCCAGCTCATGTTGAAGGGGACCCCTGACTGATACCGCATCTGGATGAGTAATGATAGCGTCCTGCATGGTTTGTTGGCATTGGTCCCATTTGTGCCTTGATACGTGTCTGATAATGATCTCAGCAAGCTCCAAGTCTGCCTGCCTGACAACTGTCAAATCTCCATAGGTCATTTATCAGTGAAAAAGGTATAGAATACATGTTTTTCAGTGCCACAGACAAAAGTTATCACCCAATGATTTTAAATTGTAATCTGTAGGCTGATTTATTTACATAGAATTTTTTTATATGCCCATGTATAGTGTGGCAGTTAAAGAGACTTTATGTGATAATAAGAACTATTTTTTGAATTCAAAGAAATTGTAATTTGGCTTGCTTAAGATAGAAGACTGACAATTTATGAAATGGATGAATAGCATTGGTAAGGATAAATCAAATCCCTACTATGCACTGGATGTAATATATAGTCACAACAAAGTTAAAATAATGAAAATATTCCCAAGTTTCAGGTAATAACTTAAGATAACATTAGTGTTTGTTATAAGCAATAGCTTATGGTTTAATTAAAATAATTATTTCTCTTAGAAGTGAATCAAAACACTTTTTTTGGAAAACATATTGTGCTCCTGTAGTGGTCACCTACTTGACTAAAAGAAAAGTCCACATTTGATTATGCAGCTTAAAAAACCTTCTGAGATGAAAGCAAGAACCCAACCATTTTGCACAGCCATGCTCAAGAACATAAATGCAGACATTTTAATTAGAATAAAAAGAATAGCAGCATTAACAAATAACTCTAGCATGAAAGACTAAATGAGCACAGGAGAATCCAATGTGACTATGCATGTTGCTATGGACGTTTATCTAAAATCTATAAATTGAGTTTGTTTCTACTGTGTTTGAAAGTACAAGTAGATTTATCTCTCATTTCATTTATATTGTCTCTGCATATAAATAATTGATATCATCTTTATAGATATTAAAAAGTGTTCTTCTACATTATCAAGAATTTTCAACCTTTCCATGTTCTAAATGGTAAGCTTCTATGCCAGCTGGTAAGCTCCATGAACATCAGGGAAATTATTTTCCTAGGGACTTAGATTGTATACTTGACTTACATATTTGAACAGATAGAAGACAGTAAAGAAAGAGAGAATGGTAAAGAAGAAGTAAAGGACTGAGATAACAAGGTCTAGGAAAAATGTAGGAGTGAAACAAACTTACTTTTATCACTACTCAGTACAGCGATATTCTCAGATTTTACAAGAATTTGTAGTATTTCTGGAAAATCAGATAAACAATGAATGTTTTCATATTTTGAAAGTTACATAGAATAAAAATACTAAAATCTACAGGACAATGACAAATATCTCATCTTTGAAGTAGACTGCACTGAAGGTATAATCTGTTAACAATTTCTTTTTTATCCAAAAGAACTGAAAGAGACATTAGTCTTCTTGTACTTCCAAACGAGGCAGAAAAAAACTCAGGATATAGATTTTAGATAAAAATGCATGAAAAATAATTATTTTATCCACATTGGGTCAAAGTTTATTTGCATTTGATCAATTAGGTGAAGGTGAAAAGGTAAGGTAGTTATGTTCAACCTGGAATGGATTAGACCAATTTAATACAAGGTGAAGAATGAACTTTATGAGCAAGGGAAGCAACAGAACCTGTCATGCACCAATTATCACCCAAAGCCATCTTCCATTTGTTCTTCACTTATACCTCAGATGACCTTTTGAGATAGATATTATTGTGAGCTCGGAGTTATTTTCCGCATTTTACAGATGTGTCAAGTAACTTGCAAAAGTACAGTTAGGACTGTAACTCAGGTCTATCATTCATTCAATAAGCATTTATTAGGTACAGATAATGGCCTGAGGCCCTAATTACCAGATCTACTTGTCCATGTTCTGCCTACTAAATTGTGGAGACAAGAGACACAGGTCAGGATGGAAAACAAGTAAGTAAGGCTACAGAAGATGAAACAGCAAGCAAACTAGAAGTAGAGGGAACTTTAGCCCCAGGTAGGAAGCATTCTCAGATGACACACAGCATGGTTGGAGCTCTGGACATTTAGGAATCACTGAGTAATTCACTGATTGGAAGAACATTAAGAAAATGTGGAAAAATAAAATAGAATTCTCATTCATTCATTCAACCATTATATGTAGAATGTCTACTGTATACAAAGCACCGTACCTAAGGGTCAGGGAGAGGAGGGGGGAATGCCAGACCCATTTTTTAGAGGCTTTAGGAGAGAAGAAGCCACAATGACCATGAGGATGATAGGAAGACAAAGATGTACTGGATAAATAGAAATAATTAGTAATATGAGTATAAGGAAACAAAGTGTCAGAATTTTAGAGTTGACCACCCTACACATCATTATTGGGCCAGTTTGGCCTTCAGTATCTTGTAGCCAGAGATCCAGCAGCCGGAGAACAAGAATGTCCAAACCGGACCCACAGCCCTGACTTCTGGAGTGGCGTTCCTTCAATGGCCTGGCCTGACTTCCAAAATGGCTCTGGGTCCCAAACAGGATACATAGGCTGTCGTTTTTAACATGAAACCTGACATAAGAGTTTTGAGTTATTATGCGCTATATAAATGAACACACAGGAGAGAGGTCAATAGAGGGAAGAGAATGAGAAATGATATTGTTAGAGAGTAAAGGATTCAGAAGTCTCTTGGTACAAGTCACCATGGAAACCACCTGTTAAAATCCTACTCCTTAAAGTTCTAGTTCATGCATCAGATCCTCTGTGAAACCTTCCTAGACTCTCCAGGCAGAAGCCATTATTCCTCCTCAGTCCTGTCAGAACACATTGTTCACGCCAACAAAGCCCAGCTTTGATGACACTGTCTTATGGATTCTTGTTTTTCTCATTTCATTGTGATTTCTGTTGCCAGCCGGGATCCCATGGGCCATGTTGATGTCTCTAATGTTTAGCCCAAATACCTAGCACCAACTAGGCACTCAACTACATTTGTGGGATGAGACTACATGAAATGAGATTCATAATAAATGAAAATGCATGTGCCTAGGGATTGTTAAAAAGTGGAGGGGGTGCCAATAATAGCTGTGGCCCTCCAAACACCTTTAGCAAGAGGACCTTACTGAGAGCTCAGAGCAGGGAGGCAATCAAATCCTTTTCCCCTCGTACCTTTTTTTTTTTTTTAATTGGGGGATTGGGGAAGAGGACCAGCCAAGTTGTTGTTCTTCAATCTTAGTTGTGGA
Organism: Hipposideros armiger; assembly: GCF_001890085.2. Taxonomy (NCBI): domain Eukaryota; kingdom Metazoa; phylum Chordata; class Mammalia; order Chiroptera; family Hipposideridae; genus Hipposideros; species Hipposideros armiger. The sequence goes on from NW_017731722.1 coordinate 349,659, forward strand.
GGGCACCAGTCACCATCTAGCTGCCCATTGGCAGCTCGTAGCCTCTAAGCTCGAGGTGCTGTGTTCAATCTTAGTTGTGGGTTAGTGTAAACACCATCCCATGTGGGAGTCAAACGAGCAGCCTTGTTGTTAAGAGCACATGCTGTATCCACTGAGCCATCCGGGGGGCAGCTCAGCTCAAGGTGCCGAGTTCAGTCTTAGTTGCGCCTGGGCGTAGCCCACCATCGAACAGGCAATTTGGGTGTTAGGAGCACGTGCACTCACCAGCTGAGCCATCCTACCACCTGTTGGCAGATCAGCAGCAGCTCAGCTCTGACGCAGCATCACTGGCCCATATAGGAATCGAACCAGCAGGCCTGTTGCTCAGAGCTCGTGCTCTTAAGCTAACTTTTAACCAACTGAGCCACTCAGCCAGCCCCCCTCTTACCTTTTAAAGCTTCATATTTTGAAAATGCTTGAAGCAGTCTTATTTTAAGGCAAAATGTTCAAACATTTCTACTTAAAGTCCTTCATCCCAAAGGTTTTAGAATAGCTCATGACTATTTCTGGCCAACAACGCTACCATACAGCCCTGTTTCAGAGCAATCAGAACACACCGGCATTGCTGCCGGAAGTCAACACTGGCTCGGGCCTATAAACGAAAATGCCACCATGTGTCTGTGAGTTTAACATTTCAGCGGGTGACAAGTACGAAGAGGAAAGAGAAAGACAGAGACAATTCTCTTCATATAATAAACTCTTCTTGAAAGTCATTTTTATAGAGACAAATCAATAGTGATTTTACAAATCAATAGTGATTTGCAAAGAAACATTTTACTCCACTGGAATTTCTCCATGCACATATTGTTTTTTCAAATTTGGTTTAAACAATTTAGAAATAAATTATCCAGATCTAAATCGATACAAAATCTGTTTACCAAGCTTGGTAATTTAATTATTTTAAGCAAAAGGTCAAACCTAATATTTGTATTCTTAATTATATTTTGAAACTGTCAAAAATGATATAACACTTGTACATCCACCACCTAGTTTTAACAACTACAAACATTTTACCATATTTGCTTTTGATCTTTTCTTAAGAAACATAACATTACAGATAAAGTTAAGGCATCCTCACTCCTTAATCGTATTTCCCACCTTCTCTTATCAGGGCTAGGGTACAGAATCCCTATGAATAGTTTTGTTATATTTTTTCATTTTTCCAATAATGAAATTTATGATAACATGTTATAATATGTATTAAATATTATTTTAAATGCAAACTTAAATTGACCTTAAAATTAGTAAGTAAAAAAAAAAAAGGATGGTGTAATCATAAAGGGAGGTTATTTGATACAACTTTTATTTATGATTGGAATTATTTCATGTCAGAATAATTTAATCAATGCTTTTCTGCCCAATTATAACAGCATACATTTTTGTTGACATTAGTCTGGGAAAAGCATGTTATAAAATCGCTGAGAATTACTTCCATAAGGAAATGTTACAAGTATACAAATGTCATCTTATATTCCTACCTTTATATCATACGATCAGTGAAATTGATTAAAACTTGTTGGATAGATATTTTGTTGTTCCCGTGTATTACTCATCATTTATTCAACACACACACACACACACACACACACACACACACGTTTACTTACTTACTGCTTATCTCCAAGCTGCCTGAGAGACATGGACTAAAGGAAAACATTAGGTCTTAAGCTGACATTATCTCATAAACAGAGATATGCCAGATCATCAAGTGAGACTACTTTTTCCTCTGAAAAGAATGATCATGAATGTCCTTATAGAAAAAAAAATTAAACAAGCAAATGAAAACCTCCTGAACAATATAATGGATGATATTTTCAAACTAGCAATTTTACCACAATGCAGAGCTATTTTTCATCTACTGCTTCTTCTATCTTGTGAATAAAATCTAAGGGTGTGATGTTAAACTGCAGCTTTGTAGCAAATCTAGACTGTAATGCTGTTCATACATATTTACTCCTGAAAGTCCTTTGTCAAAGCATACCGGAGGGCCAGTTTGTAAAATATGAACGTGAAGGTGCCCCACTGGCCAAAGTGGGTGTGGGATTCCTACAGCTGGGCCCAGAGGAAAGTACTGAAATGTTCAACATGATCGTGACAGAAGGATTGAGTGGAAATTAAGTCTATCACCTTATTCAAATGCAATTCCCCCCCACCCACCCCCGATTTCATTGTATTATTTTTCCTCCCAACTATTTATTCTGGGATGTTCATGCTCTCTGACTTTGTTGTGTATTAAGACCCATCTAGTCAAAGCGACCACACTTCTTAGCAATCAGAGTCACCCTTGGTTATTGAAAATGTTTTCCAGCTTAATGAGCAAGAGCATACACATGATGCTAATGAGGGATTTTTGCTTCAAGATACTTTTTAAAAATGTATATGAGGAAGAATTGTTTACTTTGATTATTTTAAGATGTAAATGCAGCTGCTTCAAACAGGAGAAAATAATTCTGAGAAGCATGCATCTGTGATACATGAAAACGGATCATGAGTTAAACCCTGCTTCAACTATAGCACATAGGCTGACGAGGGGCTGCCTTGGAGGGATCTTTGTTTGTTCTCAGAGGCAGTGAGAATTAATAAATATCTGCTGCTCCAGACGTCTTCAGTCAGCCCTGGAATCAGGCAGGGTATGCATTCATACAAGGACTAATTCTCTTTAAACTGTAGTTAAGGGTGCTTACATGGTATCTTCATCATGATAGAATCCTGTTCACCCCTGTCCAAGTAGCAAAGAAAGAAACTCTCCTGTCCAGGAGAGGAAAGCAGGCCTTCCTGCGTCCCACACAACTGCCCCCTTGAGCCTGCCTGGTCCTCTCATCATTTTCCGATTTGGAACACGACGCAGGTCAGGAAAAAAGCAGGAATGGGTAGAGCAGGAAGTGCATGGCGGTGACACGTTTGCCTTAGTACTTCGCTGTAATATGTCTTAAGTCTCAAGTCACTAAGTCCTATTGATTCTTCCTTTTCTTCCTTCAGTGTGAATGCCTCACTCCTGGGCTTTTCTTGTTAGTCCCTCTCGCTGATGGCCATAGCCTGGTGACTGGTCCCCCATCCTGCACTACACTGCCAGCGTAATCTTCCTGAAGCACCCCTTTCATCATGGTGACCTTCTCGTCACCCCGTGCTGAAAAAGCTTTCAGGACTCCCCATTGCCTAGAAGATAAAGGCCACTCCTTGGACTGGAATGGAGGCCCTTTACAATCTGCCTAGAGGGTTGTATTCCGCCACTTTTGTTGGGAAGAGCTGATTCCAATCAGACTGACCTATTCTCGGTCCCCCTAGCATCCGGTGCACATTTTCCCAAGTCATTCACTTCACCACGATTCTATTAAATCCTACCCATCTTTTGAGATAGTTTGGCCTCCACCTTTTTCTCTCTATCTTGTGAGCATGAAACCTGGGAGTCATGTGAAAGTTGGAGTTAAGTGTCTGGCACTGGGGAGCCCCTCCATAGTCTGGCCTCCTTTCTCACCACTCTATCTTGGTTTTACTTGGTGAATCAGTTGAGCTGACTGCTCCAGCTTTAACGTTTTTGAATCAGTGCATTTAATCATCTGTCCCTGATTCCACACACATATCACGTGTAGCATGTGAAGGAAAGCCTTGTCGTGCATGTCACTGAAGCATGTATATTAAACAAGAAGAGTAAACCCCTTATACTGGAATGAAGAGGAGAGAAAAAGGGTGGGTGGTTGGAGCCAGACTCGTTGAGATTTCTCGGTACACTATGCTAGCTGCCTCAGAAAGCCCTAAGGAGCTTGCTTGAAGTGCTGATTTCTGAGTCCCACCCCAGACCTATTGCATCAGACTCTCTCATGGTGAATCATACACTAAATTTGGAAAATCTTATCATCTTAGAGGGTAAGAAAGAGTATTTATTATAATTGCCCATCAGAGTCACCTGTAGCATTTTGACAACCGCAGTTATGTTGGCCTCACACCAGAGCTCCTCAGTGAGAATTTCTAGGTTGGAGTTCAAGGTTGAAATATTCCACAAAGATTTTTGGTCTGCATCCGGGATTGGAAACCACTAGGCCAAAAGTTACTAACAAACAATATTTATTGGGTAATTACAACGTCTCAGAAATTTTGTTAAGTAGTTTATGTGTATTATTTCATTTAATACCCACAATCCTAAATTAGTACCCCTATTTCCACAGGCTCAGGGAACTTAAGTAACTAGTCCAATGCCATACAGCTAATAAATGATCAGACTTCAATTAAACGTTGGTCTGATACCAAATTCCAAGCTCTAGTCATATTCCCCATCAACCTTTTTACTATATTAAACATCATTTCAGTAGATGACCATCAGTCTCTTTTCCCAAGAATGGTTCCCCCTGTTCATATGTGACTCTGTTGTAAAAAGTTCTGGTGTTAACTCAGCTCAGCGTCCCTCCTTTCAGATACCTATTGACTGGCTATTTGTTGTCCCCGGCTTTTTTCCAATAGTCCCAAGGACTTCTCATCTAAGAGGCCAATTTCTATGCTTCACCTCCTTACAAAGAGATAGATATTAATGGCAACTAAGCCAAGATAAACCTAGCCCCCTTGGAAAACCTCACTGCAGTCTTGGGTTACATGTCTGGAGGAGGGCATTGTTCCTTCCTCCTAGGTTTAAGAAATAAAAAGACGGCCCTTCTCAAAAACAAAAAAACAAACAAACAAAAAAAAACCAACAACAAAAAGAAAGGATTAGCCCAGGGTCACATAATGTCACCTGAATAACAATATGGTAGACTTACTAGCCTTTGTTCTTAGTCAGTGCTTTTTCACACTTTGTATAGAGGGTTTAAGTTTTCAGTGAATTTTCACATCTTATTTTTCCCCTCACAACTCAGTTATTCCTCAATTATAATTTCTTTACATTAAAATATTCATAATCAAGTTCCATCAAAAGGAGTGACGTGAGACTTAATGAGTAAATGGGCTTTAAGTTATCACAAGAGTCTTGAATTAAAGGTACACCCTTTTTTTACTGTTAATAACATAATGCAGTTCATCCATTACAGTTCTGAAGGAGAGCGCAGACAACAACTCTGACCTCATTTACTGGCCAAGCGAGAAGGGGTCTCCATCACAGCCCCAGAGACAGACAGGCCCAAGGGAAACAAACTAGTCAAGGTCCAAAGCAAGCCGGAAAGCCAATCTCACGGCAGTGCAATTGGGTGCTTTAAAACTGATTATGAATGTTATATGGTCAAAATTCAGAATGGACACCTAGTTAAGGACCTTGGGAGAAGAATAAGTGACAGGCATATTAGATTAAACAAAATCTAGTGAAATTAGAGGGCAGCCACAAACCAGACACATGAATAAGTAATTTGCTACCTGGCAGCGTTAGCATCCTCCCATTCTGGCAGACATGAGGCACTTCTAAATACAGGGGTAAGGCTTACTTAACTCATTGAAGGACATCTTGGAAGAGCCATTTGAGGAAGCAGGGAACTAAATTAATGTCAAGCCACCTCCCAGAAAAAATATTCATGAGATAATTATAAATGTATGTAAATTGTCTTAGACATCTCCTTTCACTTCTTATAATTTAGGTTTTTCACTTCATCAAGTGGTCTTTGAAAATTATTGGATGTTTCTCTTTTTTACATTTCAGAGAGCAGCTAAGGTTTTCAGTCAATGTTAATTTTCTTTGAAGGATTTTAGAGGGTAGTATTTCCACATAGAGACCCCTGAAATTATTATTTTCAAGAAAGGCTGTTTTTTTTTCTTTGTAGACTAGAAGAAAAGAAATCTATGCAATCAGAGTGCCAAAATGTCAAAAGACTTAGATAGGTTGAAAAAAGGAAGAAAAGAAAACACACACAAAAAAAATCCTTAAAGGCATCCATGCAGTCCTCAGCCTAACAAATCCTTGGCTCACATGAAATACTTGTGACATGCTGTAATTAACTAGTTACTCCTCTCAGAATGAATAATAATGTAATTATTTGCCAAAGACAGTGAAGAAGGGATAGTTTCTGTTTTAAAAATGCCTGCCCCTTATTTCTGTAGAAAGCAAAACCCTGGATTAATTTACATAAGCTGCTAAAGTACAGTGACTTGCATTTCACCATCACACTATATGATAATTCTGTCACCTTTTTATCAGAGCCTTATATTTTCCAGTGGTTTAAAGTAGCAATAAACTAAGTCACTACTATGTTTAAATTACATTGGTTCCACAAAGCTGTACCCAAGTACCACAAAATGTAATAGCCTGGCTGGTGAAAACATATCCTTTTCACAATTGGATCTCAATGCCATGGAGACCAGTAAGGGGTAGTGCTCTATTTCCTTTGTATAGACACAAATAAAAGGAGGAAGGTGAACCTTAGTTCTTCAAGGGCCTTCTCCTTCCTTAGAGATTCCATGTGCCAAGTAGCACAAAGTTAGGTAAGAGTTTATATGAACATATGACTGGTTCTGTCTCCTGTGTGTTAATGTCTTGAACAATGACTGTTTTCTTTAACTCCTACCAACCCATCCTGCCATTCTCTCAGTAATTAATTCAACAAGCATTTATTGGAGACTTCTTGACTATGATGCACTGTCCTAGGTACCAGGAAATCAAAGGTGAAAAAGATACACTCCCCTTGAGAAGGTTGCAGAAAAGTAAAAAATATAAACTAGTAAATAGGCACATTAACAATGCAGTAAGTGCCTCCACAGAGCCAACTCTTGACACACGCAGACACAGATTTATTCATTCTTATAAACACACAATGAATATGAACTTCTAAAAATTCCGGACCCTTTCAAAGTTCTGAAGCAGAGAGTTGGAAAGATTTAGTGCTAAAACTTTCCAGTTTTATAATTTCCGTAGAGTCGATTGGAGTGTGTGTTTTGTGTATTCGTGTGTCTGTCTAAAAGTGTTTTTTTACGTGAAGCCAACATTATATAGAGTTTTGTTAAGGATAAAATATTCTGAACAATCGATGGCTTAAGCTATCAGATTAGTTACTTATTCTAACACCAGATATTAGTTCAGATTATCTTAAAACGAACATTCACTGATGTATCACTATCACATGAAAAAGCCTGGATCACTTGTTTGAGAAGACAGAAATGAAGAATCAATGTGATTTAAATTCATAAAATCATGATAAATAGTCCAACAGTAGAAATCACCTTGCTTTTTAATTCCCACTCATCCGAAGTATTCCTTTAATAGTAGGAATTTGGGTCTGTCTTGTTTTTCATTGTACTGAATAGTAGGTAGAATGGTACAGGCTCTGTAATCAGACTGCCTATATTTGAAATTAGGTTCTTCCTGTACAATTTGTGTGACTTCTCCAAGCCTCAATTTTCTTACCTATAAGATGAAGATAGTAATGGTAGCTACCTCATAGACACAGAAGGATGAAAGGAGTAGTAATATAAAGCATATAGCACCGGGACATGCACTATCATTAAGTAGGGCAGTATTATTATTATCATTATCTTCAAATTCAATTGAATATTCATTTGATCTCAATGAGGACACTTAACGTTGGCCAAGAAAATTACTTAGCTGCCCTAAATCTGTTTTTATGGCAGTATAGTGATGATAATTTATATTAATTTTATCCTTTCTTTAAAAGTATAAAATCATATTACTGTATTCATTTAATTTGTTTTCTTATTTACCATGTAGTTATTGAAAGATTAGAGTATGCAAGGTATTAGGTAGGGCAGGGAAAACAAAAATAATTTAGCCATGACTAATAGAGGTCAAGATGAACTTAGAGTTTCGGAACACGGCCCTGAAACCCTGTGTGGTTTTCTAATTAAGCTTAATATACTTAGGTACAAAAAATAGAGTAAATCATGATCATATAATCAGTGTTCATTATTCCAACATAAACGTAGGAATGGTAGATCCTTGGTAAGCCAGTCATAACCTACACCTTTCCCTGAGCTACATAGTTTTCAAGTCATCCAGCCAATTGTTGAAACTTCTTCCACTTATTCAAAAAAAAAAAATTCTCCATAGACTCCCAGTTTCTAATGGTTGATGAAATTCATAAGCAAAAATTTTTATTGTACTCTCTTGCATTTATTTAATATATACAAGGCCTTAAAGGCAAAAAGTAGTAGATGTAATGACAGTATACAGCAGAGAAAAAGATAAATATAATCCATGCTTTTGTGAAGCTTATATCCCAGCAAAACGGTACCTTATTTTCACCTCACGGAATCTAGGTCCTCCTTTTCAGATGAAGAAAATAAAAAATGCCACATGTCTATACTTTTTTCTTAGCCAGTCTCTAAAGGTTTGATTTGAGGCAGCAAGAGTCAGGGACTTCCAAAGGGGAAACAGACCTTTAAAGGAAGCCCTGAGTGAGCAATGCTACAAACGGAAAAGGAAGATGTTGGCCGCAGACACTCCGTGAAACTAAGACCATATCAAACTAAAACAAACAAACAAACAAAAAAACCCAGCCAATTGGAAACGGAGGATCTTATAAGAAATTGTGAACAATTGTTTAATTTGGCACTATATGGCTTAATTAAGTGAATTTTTCAGCAAAACATTAAATCTTGCCAATTCATTTCAACCAAATTTTCTCTTGTCATTTCTATTTTTGTTTCACCCTTTTGTTATGCTATCAGGAGGACTTCTGAACTGCCAGTCTTTTTTTTTTTTTTTTTTGGCAGTGTTATGTATGGTGTATATCTCTGAATTTCTTTGGATTTAATTTGCAGGTATCCACAAAGCCCTTGATATCTTACATAATTTACTGATAGAGTCGAGAATATACCTTTCTCTCTGTTCTTCTGCTGCTAGCAGATAATTATTTCAGTGTGTTTCAAGGAGATACTCCCCAGAGTCTAACACAACAGTCAAAACCTAAACTGGCTTGAAGGTAAATGTCAGCCCTCTCCCCTTCTTTATTTACTACAAGCGGTTCAAGAGAAAAGCATGATCTACCAAGTCACTTCTCCAAATCCACTGTGAAAAGGACTAAAAGCTCTTTGAACTTGTACGAAGCTCCTGATCGCAGATTTTTTTCAGATGCCAAGAATCAGCCGAGGTAGCAATGTCGTGATCCTAGTAGCTGTCGTCACGTGGCAACATCATGGCCAAAGTAGGAGTACCACTCCTCAATGACTTAAGTATTGAGAGATAGTTACCATCCAGCTGAGCTATTTGTTCATAAATAGGTGAAAGTAAAAATAACCAAGAGATCCTAAAGCAATTCTCTTACAAAAAAAAATTTTTTTTAATGAAGTGCATTAGCACATTTTTTTGCCAGCCTTTTTAACAGAGATCTAGGTAATTCTGACACAGATGGTCTAAGGACTACACTCTGAGAAGCACTGGTGTGTAGACAAACCCTCTCTCACTCAATCAACAAACTGATCAAGCAGTGATTCCCAGGAAATAAGACTGGTGCCAGGCTGACTACTTGAGAATACAGAATTCTAACTTTGCCCCCAAATTGATTGGGGCCCCAAAACCTGCTTATAAATCAGTATATTTTAAAATTTGCCAGAAAATTCCAATACACATTCCATGGCAAGAGGAAAGGGATTGTATTTTACTTTAACACATCCATGGGGGTCTTTGTTCCACAATTTACTAGCTCTCTGACCTTATTTAATATTATTGGCCTGTAAAGTGGCTGTTGTAAAGATTAAATAAAGTCATGCATGTTAAGAACCCACCATGTAGTAAGCTGGTTATGATTGTTATCATTATAGTATATGCCCAGCTCTAAAGAAAATATATAGAAATAAATGCGTGATTCACCACTTTGAGAATCATATGATCTATTTAGAAAAATAATAATATAACTACTAATAAAAATTGAAAATATGAGTTTATATTCTAAGGCAGTAACATATTTGCACACGCAAAAAACAACACAACATTCTGAGTAACAAAGTAGATTGTAAAGTACAGATAATTATAACATAAGAGCATAGAAAAAAACTCACAAAAAAGTTTGCTTTGAACTATCTAATTCTTGTAATTCAGGTGACCTAATTCTCATTAGCTCACCCAATTTTTATTTATATTAAGAAACATATTGAGGGCCAGCCGAGTGGCGTGTTGGTTAAGAGCTGGCTTGGGACACCAGAGGGCCCCAGTTCAGATCCCACATATGAGGGCCAGTGACACTGCCCTCTACAGCTAAGATGCTGAACAACAGCTCAACCTGGAGCTGGGCTGCTGTGAGTCGCCGGCGACGGCGTAGGCTGCAGCCCCTGCTGCAGTGGGTTGCCATGGGCTACCGTGTGTAGCCGGCAGCCAGCGTGAGCGGCCGTCCAGAAGCCGGCAACTGATCTGCCTCGCCCGGGAAGAGCGCAATGATGGTGCCAACTTGGGCCAGTGAAGCGACGTCCTCCACAACTAGACTGAAGAACAAAAGGACAGCAACTTGTCTGTTCCCCTTCCCCCAATTCCCCAATAAAAATCTTAAAAAAAAAGAAACATATTGGGCCAGCCAAGTGGTTCAGTTGGTAAGAGCATGAGCTCTGAGCAACAGGGTCGCTGGTTCAACACCCACATGGGCCAGTGAGCTACGCCCAAGCTGAGCTGCCGCTGAGCTGCCAACAGGTGTCAGGTGGCTCAGCTGATGAGAGCATGTGCTCCTAACAACAAGGTTTCCAGTTCGACCCTACATGGGATGGTGGGCTACACCCACCCATAACTAAGATTGAACACGGCACCTTGAGCTGAGCTGCCGCAAGCTGTCAACGGGCGGCCTGATGGTGACTGAACTTGGAGCTGAGCTAGCTGCACCCTCCACACCTGAGACTGAAGGACAACAACTTGGCTGCTCCCCTCCCCCAATTCCCCAATAAAATCTTAAAAAAAAAACATTAAAATCACGAGTGATAATCAACTTATTATTTAAAACTGAAAATAGAAAACGAGTAGTATATCTGGGAAAGGGCCATGAGATAGGCTTCAAGGGGCTCACGGAAGCTCTGAAATTATATGCAGAGTTGTTTGTTTGAGTATGGGCATTCCTGAGGAGTGGTCCATACCTTTCATTTGATTCTCAAAGGACTTGATGCCCACCTCCCCAAATGTTAAGGACCACTGAAGATTCTTGTTTCACACATTTTATGAGCATCTGCATGTATGCTGAAGAAATTGAACTTCTGATTACATTCCAAATAGTCTCCTTATTTACTTTCTGTTAAATATCCTCTGAATCATTTTCCACAAGCTTTCACCATTCAAATTTCCTGAGAAAAGAACTAACACTGTAAGATTTCATTTAAGGAAATTGTAAAGCAGAGTTTCATGGCTACTCCAGCAGATTCAAATTCTGCAGGCATCAGCATGGAAGTTTATGTATGTGTTTTAAAAGTTCCAGTGGCAGAGATTAACTGATGATTATTTTCCGAGTTTTCTCTTTTTACTTTTTATCCGCTGCTCAGTCTTTTGAATTATTTTCTATTCAGTGTTTCTTTTCATCTCAAGTAGAACACTGAAGGAACTTCCCTGGAAGGAAACAATTCAGTTTTGCCAACTTGTACTTTGCCTACCCAGCATTTCTTCCACTTTGTGTTTTATTTATAATGTGGTAACGACACTATTGATGTGACATATTTTTATTTCTCTCTTCCTTTAGGTGTGTGTGCAACATTGACTGTTCTCAAACCAACTTCAACCCCCTCTGTGCTTCTGATGGGAAATCATATGATAATGCATGTCAAATCAAAGAAGCATCATGTCAGAAACAGGAGAAAATTGAAGTCATGTCATTGGGCCGATGTCAAGGTAATGTTCATACCAAAATTCATTTCAAAGAATGTTTTTAGTCTTTGTGTAGAAGAGAAAAGTGAAGATAACTTCTTATTTGGCAGCTATTTCATTTCCGAAAGGCAGTTCTGATTTATAAAGGCTAGTAGAGTCTACTGTAGCATTTGTGTGGATTAAAGGAATTTGAGGGCCTACTGGCAATAGTCCAAAGCTTTTTCTATATAATGGGACTGCATCTTCACAATGCCATAAACACAAGCCAATATTCAGAAGATAGGAAGACATTCTCCTTGCAGAGGAAAAAAAGGTCAAAATCATTTTAGCAAGGACTGTAAGGATTTATTACACAATCTTGAAATTAAAAGTAAAGCATACCATTTTATATATTAAATCAGTAGAAATATTTTAAGTACATTTTTTAAAAGCAGGATGTACCAGAATTGTCTATTTTGTTTCTTGTACAGAAACATTTTCTTGGTCTTTAACTTGTTATTTTTTTGCCCAGCGTATCTTAGTTATAATTGTAGACATTCTCTTTGCCCTAAACTTTAGAAAACGGGTATCATTCTATTATTCACTCTCAAGTTGCAATTGACATTGTAAATCTGTCTTTGCATAAAGGTTGCTTAGAACTATATTGTAAAAATTCCTTAATTGGAATGAAGATACTATTGGAGGGGTAATATAATTTTGACATTAGATATTAAGAAATAGTTAATCTTTATTAATTTTTAACACAGATAACACAACTACGACTACAAAATCTGAAGATGGGCATTACGCAAGAACAGATTATGCAGGTACATCATATTTTCTATTACAAAATATGAGCACTTCTATAAAATAGTCCTAAAGATTCATCATTTACCATTGATCCTAAGTTGAACCTTGCAAGACTTCTGTTATGTGCTGGTCTTCTCTTGCTCAGCTAAGACTTTCAATAGGCAGAGATGATTTTTTTTGAAGGAAATAAGACACTTTTTTTTTCTTTGCCAGAGTTAAAGCAATTGTCAAAAATGTCAGTAAGGTATAATTAACTTGTTTTGACAGTGTGGTTGGTACAAATGACAAAACATTTATCAGATTAATGGGCATCCGTGGAAATTAAAGCAATTTTTGGCAGTATATTGTAATAAATGTAAATTTTCTTGTTTGAATTTTCATAAAAGTCAACAATAAAAATGTTTGCTAGTCTCTAAAAGAAGCTGGAAAGAAGGGACAGCTATAAATAGTAATACAAGCTGTCTGTATTTAAATGGAAAGTTAAAAAGGGACATATAATTTTTTTTAAATAATAAATTTCTTTAATTAGAAACTGAAATGTAACTTCTGACACATGCAAAATTATAAAGCATTTTATGTAAAAATGTAAATCTTATTTAGCAATTATTGAATATTATTTTGAGGAATATTTCTATGTAATATAATTTTCATAGGATGTGAAATAATTTATGCCTATGCAAATGGCATTTAAACAGATTCTTTATTTTTATACAAAATTTAGAATAAAAATGTATAAATAAAACCATTGAAGTTGATAATAATATATAAGGGTTTTTGGGGTTTTTTAACAGTTTTCTATTTAGCTACTAAGTAGCATTTGTAACTTGATTTTTGGCTAACATGCAATCAAAAAAAGTTGCTTATGCTTTATAATATGTACTACTATTCATTCCTTTTAAAATTGCATTTCCTTTAACAATATTTTTGATGTTGTATTTATATAAAAAGTAAGCCTTGATGAAATTGGAAAAAAATTAGTCAGATGTTTTACTTACAGATACCTCAAACCTCTTAGAATTTGGAAATAATAACAGGATTCCTTTTTTACACTTTCCATTTTTACCTTAATGTTTTCCAACATGTAAATAAAACTTTTCATGTGCTAGAAGCCTGGGATTATCATGGGCAATGATACATGGAAAACACTAGTTCTATTATGGTATAGCTGTTCCCAGAGTGTCCAGGAGAGATATTAATAGGTGTTCCTTGAAAAAAATAGTTTGTGGTCAATATATTTGGGAAGAGCCCAGATAAATAGATGAATTTTTTACCTAGGACTCCTCTCAGGTGTTGTGTGTACTATAAAATTTTTTGAGATATGCATTATTTATTTATTTATTTATTTATTTTTTACATTTTGTTATGGAGAATTTATTTTTTTTAGAATTAAATCACAATTTTTATTTTTTTATGTTTTTAATTTTTAAATTTTTTTCAATTACAGTTGACACACAATATTATATTAATTCCAGGTGTACAGCATAGTAATTAGACATTCAAATAGCTTATAAAGTGTTTACCCCAATAAACCTAGTACTAAAATAAATGGATGCACAAAATGGAAACAAACTCACAGATACAGAGAACATTTTGATGGTTCCTAGATGGGAGAGATTTGAGAGGCTGGGTGAAAACGGGGAAGGGTTTATGATGTACAAATTGCCATTATAAAAACAGTCACAGGAATACAAAGTACAGCATAGGGAATATAGTCAATAATAGTGTAATGAGACTTTCTAATGAACACAAATCACACAGGTGGGATAATATAACGAACCCACATGTACTCATCACGCAAACTCAGTAACATCAACCCTTGGCTAACCTAGCCTTATTCCCACCCATATCCTCTTTTCCCACCTTCAAAATATGTGGAAATGCCAGAAATTGCATTATTTTATTCACAAATACTTCAACTTGCATCTCTAAAAGATCAACCCTTTTTTAACAATATTACTATGTCGTTATCACACCTAAAATAATTATGAACACATCTTTATAATGCATAGCTTTTATCAAACTTATTTGATAAATAATACATTTTTGTGGCTAGTTTTACAGTACTAGTGTTCCCAAGAATGCACTTTAGAATATGCAGATTCACAGGAAAATATTAAAAGTAATAAAAAATATTAGAAAATGAAGTTTCAAGCTAATAGTACATATTTTATATTTTAAATGAAATCAAACTTAAATTCTATATTTTTATTATAAACAATAACTACATCTTGACAGTATTATAAGCCACTACTTGGCGCATTTAATTTTGCTGTAGCCTAAAATATTTCTAGATTTTGCAAGGATCTCTTTCATTCAAGGAATAGCTTATGTACTGTGCACAAAATACCTTTATATCTGTTTTGCAAACTAATTCATTTGGAAAAAAGTCTTCAAAACTTTAACGTTCTCTGAATATTTTCACCACTGAACCCATCCATCATTCACAGGAAAATCAAACCTCTCCCTGAGAATTGTATCCCTGAAACAAATAACTCTTCAAGTTGATTTGTGTCAATATGCAAATATATGTACATTTATAAAATTGTATCAGTAAATATTATAATTGAGTTAACCACTCTCGCAAAGTCATCCATATTACATATCAGTCTGTCCATTTTCAAAGAGTTTTGAGGGGGGAGGATTATATTTTTACTCCAAAAAAAATTTGTATTTGAGTTTGGTTTCAAACAGATAATATCTGATATTCAGTATCAATGCTTTTAATTGATATTATTTTCTATTTTACCACATTATTGAATGTAGGAAGAAAACAGAATTTGTTTTTAAATACATGCAAATGAAAACCATTTAGACACTCAGCATTGCTCAAGGTCTTCTAGTTTGACATCAGATTTATCTAGTTAATCCCAAAGAAAAACTTTTAAGGTAAAAGTAAAGTTTAAAAATGCATGTTTGTTGAAATTCAAATGTAAGACAGGAACTAAGATGTCAATTGAAGCTTGCAAAACCTAATTAAACACTGTTTGCATACTTTATAATGCCCCTTGAATTTAATTTAGATGTCTAATTTTTCATTGAAGATCTTATTAAAATACAATGTACATACCCTTCTTTAGACATAATTTAAATAATAGTTATGTTCCTCAACATTTCCAAGCTTCCTGAAAAAAGTATTTGCATTTTCCTGTATTTTAGAACACAAACGTTGGAAAAAATAAAAGGAACCCCCTGGAGACTCAGTATGTCATGTCCTCTTAATTTCTGTTTCACATACTCAAAGCTCCCCAAGGAGGGCAAACAGGAACTGTGTGACTCATAGTCCTAGGAGTTTGCTGTGTGCTCTCAGCTAATTGGAAGTCAGTCACTTCCCTTGTTAGACATTCATGAACTCACCCACCAGAGGGAAGTACTGATCCTATGAACACACTCTCATTTTTTTCCTTACGTCATTAACACTAGAGGTTAAAAACCTTTAGCGAAGCCCCCCTCCGCTCCGACCCCCAACACACACTTTTTTTTTTCCTTTGAGCCTTCTTTATAGTTAGTAATACAAGAACACACATTTCCGCTTACAAAAATGGAACTGTGCTTTAAAGAAAGCGTAAATCTTCAATATACTCTTATTTTTAATATTATTTAAAAGAAAGAGACTCCAGTAAGGGCCCACAGAGGTTGATTTACAAAACAAGAAATGCCAACTAAGGGAGCCATGCCTCCAACAAGACTACATGTGGCAGAGTAATCTGACAACATGAAGCAGAGCTGTGAATTGCATGGTCCTCACAGGCACACAACTGCCCTGGACACCAGGAAAACAAAGAATTTGCCCTGCCAGCGTGACTTTCTGGTTGTGCCTGACTTGGGTCTCTGTTCTGCCCTCGCTCTTTCATTGAGACCCCAGGCATAGTGAGTCCTAAATCAAGATGTTTGGATCTCTGTTTCAAGGCAGAGTGACAGTATCCCTGTCTGATAAGCTCAACAGGCCACTTAAGGTTATCCTCACCTTCATCATTCTAAGATTTGGACTTAGATGTAAGTCTTGCTCTTTCTTCACTTATAGAAAGGTGCAGAGAGCACAATTTTATAAAACCACAAATCTCGGGCTTTTAGAGATTTTTCACTGTTAATATTAAACTTTCCTTGTGGAAGTTTTAAAATAGCAGATGCTTTACACCTTTTAAAATTTGCAACATTTTCTTTAAAAAAATATATATCCCACATGTCTTGGAAATAAAAAGAAAAAAGTGAAGTTCAACTATCTTGTTTTTCTTCATCAGGTATGCGTACTCTCTGATTGTATTGTTCTTCTAAGATTCTGGTCAAGCTTCAGAAACATGGCTACATGTTTTTCCAATGCAGATGTACTTAATTTCATAAGTTGTTAGATGAAAAAAACAAAAACCCATGAAGTTAACCATTTTGTCTTCTATCACCTAGAAAATAAAATATATTTTTATGACATTCTGTCCCAATTTCCAAAATGATTTTCAGTGGCTTATAACTAAAATATATTTAATAAGGTTATTTAAAGAGAAACTGAAAACAAAAATAGAACCGTTGAGGAAAAATAAATATATCAAAAACATAGACTGTTACTGTTACTGCATTTATCTCTAAGCTTCCTTGTAACCAATATAAAAAGAAAAATTATAGTTCAATCAATTCATTCAGAAAATACTTAGAGTCCTGCTATATGCATTCCACTGCCCTGGGCTTTGCAAAAGGGAGCACATCAACCTAAGTCTCTGCTACAATGAAACTTAGATTTCCATTGTCTGATAAATAATCAGTTCAGAGGCCAAAAACAGTTTCTTTAGTGCTGAATTCTAAAAGAAATATTTAGCATAGATCTTTTTATGTCATCGCCGGAAAACATAGAAGGGAAATCTTCAACAGTGATTTTTATAAAATATGCTAAGAAGCTCTTCATATGGCTGGGGATTTATTAAATCAATTTTTGATTACATTTTAGAGCATAGCATTAAAATATGTATAACTCAATGATAGTGTTTCTGTGGCAGACTAAAGTAATGAGTTGCATTTCCATATATTTCCAAATTGGAAAAAAAATAACATAGAATACTGAGAGAAATGGCTGTGAGGGAGAGCTTATCTTCCTCATGTACCTACAGGTTCAACAGGAACTGGGTAACAGAACAGTCAGAAAGCCTTAGTAAATATTTAAAAATATGTTAGGTTATATTATGTATTTGGGGAAAAGAAATGTCCCCTGTTTTTGTTAGCTGTTAATGAGAAAAGTGAGCCCTGAGTCATCTCCATCCTTGGGACCGAGCCAGTGTCTCCCCGCCCATGAATCTAGGTACACACATGCAGGGAGGCCATATGTCTACTTATTGCACATTACACTGTGGCTGTTCATCATTTTTTGTAACATTTAGGGAGGATTAATTTTTATGTTCTCTTTAGAAATACCTTCTTATCTTAAAGCAATAATTTAAATGTTAAGCTGAGGCCTGAAATATGGAAGAAAGAAATAAAAAATACACATTTAAACCAAATTATGTCCATCCTATTATTATTCCATCAACACATTTTTCTACACTAAGCGAAAACTGACATCTTGAAAGGGTATCTAGATAGTCTAAGTGAATTGTCATAATAACTTGTTCTCTATAGAAACTACTGCAATTCCCAAAGGCTTTTCACATATATTGTCTCCTTCAGTCTTGACAACAGAAATGTGAGAGAGATACATGCATTTGACAGGCTAGAGAAATGGAGGTTCAGGGAGATTAAGCAAAAAGCTATGTGATAGAGCTAAGGTTCAAACAATCATTGCTAATTCCAGATTCCAGCAAAGTGTGAACAGTGAGGGATCAGGGGAGAAGTGTTGTCCTCGGATGTTTTGGGACTCACTCTACACCTTGGGAGTTCCAGACTCAAAAATGTTTCACCATTATGTCTACATCATTGCTGTGAGATCGTCCAAAGAGTTACTCTTCTGTTTGAACTTATGTCTATATCTTATAAGCATCTTAGAAGGGCTATATTGTTTGGTCTCAAAATTCTCCTATTCTGTTTTCTATTTCCCCACCTAGACAAGAGAAGCCAAAGAGAGCAGTGTTTACTACCAAGTAATCCTACACTAATAGAAAAATATGTGTGTGTGATACTTCGAAGTTTTACAAAGATCCATTCACATTCCCTTATTTGCTCTAATGTCAATCCAATAAAGCAGGGTTAAGAATACTTGCAGAAATAAAATTGAGGCTAAAAGAAGCTAAGTGGTTGACCCGGAACTGGACACAGTATTTTGACATATTGATCATCCACCCATGCAAATGAGGCACTTGCTTAATTTATCTACTATCTGCCTCGATTGCTCTTCCACTATACATACACAGACATGAATATCAAGTGGTTACATATCATATTTATAACATGAATCAATTCAGTCATGTGGCAAAAATATGCATTTAAAATGGAGGCTTTTTCCATTTGCTCATGAGCACAAGGAGCACTTCACCGGAAAGCATGTTATGTCTAGGCCAATAATTTGATCTGTGGGAAATAAATAAATAGCAGCAAATGCAGGCAGCAGCTTGTAGCACAAATATTGGTATCAACAGTGAAATAAATAAAAATGTTTGCCCAGGCTATTACAGTGCCACCAGACTAGCCTAGAATATTTAAGCTCAGGAAATGAATTAAGATGTCAAGATTTTCTCAAGATTTCTGAGGGAAAGTGTCTCAATTCAAGTATTTTCCCCTCTGGGATTACATTAGAGTGCTGCAAAATTCATAAAGCTTTCTATGAACTCTAACTCACAATTTTTCCTGCTCCCTTGAACTTCTGTGCTTTCATTGTTTTCCCCATAAAATCATGCAGCTAGCTAGTCATCTGTAATATTATGTTATGTTTGTGGTTATAGATAAACACAGAAATAGTATTTGCAATACAGATGAAGGTTTTCCACTGAAGAGTTGCCTTGGGCCCTGGTAGACACTCTGGAAAACTTCGTGTTTTATGCCCCAGTTCATAAATGCATCCTGCATCATTTATGTGCACTTTTTCCTATTTGAATTGCTCCTTTCTGAAACAAATTGTTCACCTTGATATGTTCCTTATCTACCTGTCTCTTCCATAAAGCTGTGGCAGCCAGTGGTTAAACCCACTAAAAATCAGACAGAGCTGAGTTTAAACACTGGCCATGCTTTTACTGATTATTTAACCTTGAGCTAATTAGTTGACCTTTCTGACTCTCAGTTCCTTCATCTGTTCAATGGAGATAAGCCTACTTCCATAGTAGGCTTGAAAGACATTATGTAAGGCATTAGCAAGCAACTAGTAAGCTAGCTATTATTATTATTATTTTCCTTTCGGTCTGACAATGAGAAATTTACTTTTATGGGAAATATAACAGATTATATGGGATGTGGTCTGTTCATATGATATGTTTCAGAGTTTTTATATTGTCACTGATGAGCTCATACAATTATAAGAGGTTTATTTTTTTTTCTACGTAAGCTGTATAACAACTTGTTGCAAGGACTGTAACTGAGTTAAATCATTTATAAAGAAATATTTATTGAGCACCTACCATTTATAAGTCTTTAGCACATTGATGTCTAAATGTTCACATGGCCAATTTTCAGTTTTCCTCCAGTCAATATAATTTTATATATGATATACTTTGGTCACTTTAAAATAATATGATCACCAGATTATTACACCATGAGATTGAAATAGAAATTTAATGAGAGGACATAATATTTGACAGAACATGATATTAGTTATATTTCCTTTCCATTTGATCTTTAAAATTAGTCATTTACACCCCCGTAATGAAGTAATGAAGTAATGAAGGGCCTACACATTCATTACTTAAGAGAAACCTATATAACGGGTGACCATACTGATGGGGAGGTGTCAAGCAAAAGTAACAGGAATGTGATATATAATAAGAATTTATTTCTGTTTATGTAAAACATTCAGAAAAGTTCATGTTTACACATCATCAGTCATCACTCACACACACCTTAAAGAAGCAGAGCTTCAAGGTCAGAGCAAATGTTTTCAACATAAACTGATTACCAAGGAAACCGAAGTCTACTAAGCATAGGCGGCAAAGAAGGAAAGCTGTTTGAGCTCAAACATCTACATATCACTAGTGAAAGTCACACAATTCTCCACCTTCATTTACCTTTTGTACCTAAAGTGTGTTATTTCCAGTCCTAGGAAAAGTAGTGTAAGCATCAGTAGAATGTGTGAAGCTGAAAGAAGAGTAGGATATGTCCAAATGCTCTATATAATTTCAAGACACACTGTTTTCCATAAAACTAATAAATAGAATCCACTCAGTTTTAAAGAACTAAAATATCCAGAGCACTTTGATTTGCTGCTTCAGTTAATGAGTCTGACATGCCCCAAACATATGAACCTACATGATCAAGCACATTAAACATTCAGTTCTCACATCTTGATTATTTGAGACTGTGCACAAACATAATCAACTAAAAATATTTTTAAATATCTGTGAAACTAAAGTCTGTCAGAGAAATTGCATTTCTAAACACTTTTACCTGTTTCATAGCTTGTTCCCTTTAGTTTCCATTTGCTCATGAACACCCAAAAAATGCTCAGACTTTAGTTTGAACCCAAGAGTCATCAGGAGAAACCTAACTTAGGAGCCAAACTCCAGGCATAGCAATGTATGGAAATCAGTTCAAAGGCTTGAGGGAAGTGGTGGTCCAGTGACATAAAAATAGCAATGAGGACCAAAGAAGACAGCACCCAAACCCATTTCTGAGTCCTGAGATTCAGGGGAGGAGGGTGGAGAACATAGCTGCCTTGTCAGAAGGCTGCAGAGATTGGTATTCTCAGGGGAAGTTAGTGCTTCTGTATGCAAGAAGAGAGATGAGAATTTCAGTGAAGCATCTGAGAATAGAGGGGAATTTACTTATCATAGAGCACAGTTCCAGGTGAGCTCAGGGAAGTGAAAACTGGAGGTAGAGAGATAAGTTTAGTCAAGGGCAAAGAACCAATATTATGGATATGATTATTCAATGGAGATGGACAACTGAGACAGGGCAGGATGAGAAACAGATGTTGACCAAATTCATGGTAAAAGTTCTTGGACTTGTAGGGTCAGAAACCTACATTTTCAACACACCAAGAGTAAGCTGTTGCTCAGCAATGAACTCAAATTAACCAAATTCAGTGTCTGTGTATTGGTTTGCAATGAGAAAGAGTTACCTTGAGGACTTGGATCCTCGGACCAGTGCATTCTCTTCTTGGAGTTGAATTCCCTGAGAAGCAGAGTTATACTAAATTCACTTAGTGAGCCTGAATACGGCATATATTCTTTAGATGTTTAAAGCATTGAGCTAAGATAGCCTGATGCAAATGTTCCCAAAATAGGGACACTCCTGCCCTTAAATTAGCATAGATAACAAGTGCCTGTCCAGGACCTCCTCTCCCAAGGTCAGAGCCCACGCTAACACTATTGGCCTGTGTGACTCTCCTTTGTTGCATTTCCATTCCTGGGAAGTTCTTGTTCAATCTACCTGTTTTCCTAGATACAGTAAATTTAATCAAGGTAAAGTTGAGGTCTGCTGTCTCAGATGCCATATTATTATGACTTTAAGGCACCCTAGGGCTCTGGAAGAGCACAAGGCAATCCTATTCTCCTTATTTCTGAGTCCTATGGAGTCTCATTCAATAGCCCTCAAGAAATGACAATATTAGTACAGAATACCAATATTAACTATCTTGGATGGGCAAGTCCTTCTTCATTATGAAAACTGCAAAAGTTTTTACACAAAGTTAACTTTGAAGGTCATTCTTTAACATACAATCCAAAAAGAGTTTGACCAATAGCAAAGAAAAATGAACAAATCTTAGAAAGCAAGTTTACTATTTTTGGTATGTGCTAAGGTAATTCTTAGTATTTATGCTAGTAAATATCCTTTATGGTGACATTGTTAATGTTTCATTTCATGAAACATAAACAGAGTGTGTTTATTAATTATCCCATACAGAATGAGATGGGAGGCTCTGCAGAATTGTGAATGCACTATCAGTGTTAGTAGTGTTACATAACATTTCTATTAAATTATGGCCAATAAAACAAATCCACTGCTTTTAATCTTCTTAAACATTTTCTAAGATTTAAAAGCTGTTTATATCATATATCAAAAAGCCCTTCCCCAAGAATATTTTATTTAAAAAATTCATTTAATAGTAGAAATAAATGTCTGTTTAACTAAAAAAAGATTAAATATATTGTTAAAAAGTCATTCAGAAAAGGAAGCCCCAAAACAAGCTTCATTTGTCCTCCAGAAATTAAATATTCCAGAAAGATCATGTTATTAGTCTACAGAGTTTAAACCAGCAAGCAATTAGTGTTTTGTCAGGCAGTACACATCCAAATTCACTTCTGCCAATTGACTGTTCATGTACTATCACGATTATTCCACAAATCTTGCACCAGCGGGTTTTTTTCCTATTTATTTTTCTGTTACTTAAAGAGCCCCAGGGAAGTTGAAGGTTTCTGGCTGCTTGCAATAATCTCTGAGCAAATCCCATTCCTGTCCCCATACCCCTAGTCACTCACCCTTCCCCACAGCTGGCATTTGTGCCTTTGTTTCTGATTTTCAGTGAATGTAGCTATGGAAGCATAAGGAAGTACCAACAAGCAATCCAGAGAAACTCATCGTAAGGTAGTTTTAATAAAGTGTACACATTGTCTTCTATATGTAGAACATCTATAACACCCTGTCAGCCATGATAGGTGACCATTAACTCTCGTTTATCTAAGTAGATTATCAGAACTATATTCTAACATTCAAGCCAGCTGCTTTCTGCAATTTAGCATGGTCCTTAACTATTTACATAAGCCATGAGTTGGTATGTGCTTAGAAAACACAGCTAATCATAATGTTATCCTCAGAAAATCATTGTTATCTTCATTATAATCATGATTATTAACATCATAATATCATAAAAATAATACCACTGGAATAGGATCACTTAGTTCCTTCCAAAATCAACTAGAAATTATATGTGTTATCTTTGTTTTGAGTTTTCCACAAGACTATTCTCCAATCATATGGGTAGTTATATTTATTTCTTAATTTCATTTGAATTTCAGAGGCAATACCTTACAAATAGCATTTTGTAAGAGAAAGAGCCTGGAATCGGAATGTAGAAACTTTTGACCTAGTCTCATCTCTATTCTAAGCTAATTCATTGAAATGTAAATAGGCATTTAGCCTCAAAGAACCTAGGTTTTCTGATAAGTAAAATTTGGAAAACATATTTGATTATAATGACATCTTTCTGGATTTAGGATTCTATAACCAATAATATAACTTTAGTTCAGGAATAATGAACTTGAGGGAAAGTGGTTGACCATCACCTATGGCAGCAATTCTCAACCGGGGCAATATTTGGCAATCTGGAGACATTTTTGATTGTCTGGGAGATGGGGGGGGTGGTGGGGGAACAGGACTATTTTCATCTAGTGCAGGAAGGCCAGGGATGCCATTAAACATCTTACAATGCACATTGACAGGTCCCCACAACAAAGAATTATCCACTTGAAATGCCAATAATGCCAAGATTTGGAACTCCTATTTTGTGGTGTTAGAAATTTGGAAAGTACATATTATGGGTGTTCTAGAAATTACTAAGTCCTAATCATTTCTCAATTCACCTGTACCCTCAAAGGAGATACAATCTCAGATGGAGAACCATTGGCTTTGGCCAAGTGTTTGTTTGTTTGTTTGTTTGTTTGTTTGTTTTATCTCCTTCAAACCCTCTCCCTCTCTCTCTCCCTTTTAAAATAATGGTTATCCCATGAATAGAAATGTCCTTTAAGGTTTCACAAATAAGAAGGAATATCTGTTTCTGAAAAAGCTTATCAAAGTGATAAGAATTCTTACAACTAAAAAGGAAGATATATTCTTAGTTATTATAAGTTATTGAAAAAATTCTCATAGGCATAATTGAATCTCCTATTTAGCATTCCTAACTAGTATTCTAATAACCTGGGTCCCTGCTTTGTTTCTGTTCAAAGCTGTGTCATCTTTTTGTTCATATTAGTTACTCTTCCACATTTTGACTAAATTGCTGAACCAAGCACTGCCTGTTTGAAAGATCTTTAATGATGTTCTTTGACGAGGCAACAGCAACCATTTCAAAGCTGCTTTTTATTATGTGGCACTTCCACAGTAGAAATCTTTGTATATCAGATTCATAGGAATATATTTAAAACCAACAGTCTAAATCCTATTAAAGTGTCCAACAGTAATTCTTAAGACTGAAATTGTGCTCTTCATGAAAAAAAATAAAAATTCTTGATACAGAATTTGAACTCAAGTATTTACGAAAAGCCTCCTACTTCAAACAGAAGGGGACCCTGAAGATGTCTCTTAAATGGCAGCTCAGTGCTCCCTAAACTGTGCCATGTTCTTTAGGAAAGAACACCAATGGGCCATACTGTTTAGTGGCACCTTTGAACAGGGACTAAACCTTGCTACATCGGTTTGCTGTCATACCTAGTAAAATAAAGTTATTGGTTTTGTAACAAGGACAATGAGGATATTTGTTTAAAAAGACAACTTGAAAAAATAGCAAAGACAACAGGAAATGATAAATGAGCAAGTCTTTGCTACAGTAATTACTTTAGTATTGAAACAAATGAATAAGTTTCACAGCAATGCTATTTTCTGTCTTGGATTATACCACTATCTATTCATACACTGTGATATCAGTTGCCTTTCTACGGGAACAAAAATAATATCAAAGAAGGAGGCATTGTTAGATAAACTGTCAGAGATTTGTGTTAATTTTTGAAAGACATGATGTCCTTTTTGGAAACAGACTATCTCTGAAAGGTGAGACTTTTTTTTTTTCCCATCTACATTAGTTTTATGCCAAAAGTTAATCTTTAAAAGAAAAACAGATGAAGTAAATATTTCTGGTACAGACAAATGAAATAACTTAACAAGCATCTATAATCCATTTATTGAATGTTATTCTGTATATGGTTTGTTAATTCCCTACTGAATTGTTTTGATTTTATGGAAAATACGCTGAACAGGTTATCAAAAGACCTAAATTCCAAACCTAGCTGCTCAACTTACAAATGCTACATACTCTTGAAAAGTCTCCTGACCTCCCTGAGAATCTTTAAAATGAGTATTATATCTTTTCTGTTGTTTACACATTTTGGAAATGAAAGCTCTTTGTGAGATGTGACTCACTATTCAGTTATAAGGAATTATTATTGGCACAAATTTAGAATGTGGATACTTCTTATTCTAACATGTTTTCCATGTTGTCATCAAAATTTTGAATATTTTCCAGATTGAAATAATTACTTAATTTAGGTAGCATAATTTGATCTAATTTTAACAGAATTCATACTGAAGATTTTTAGCTTCTTGATTTTCATTTTTCTGTTTCTATGTTTGGGTGTATTACTTGGGTCATATAAAAAATAGATGACGAGGCTATTGGACTCACTTGTCCCTTGACTAGGCATAAAGCTTTGAATTTATGTCTCAGGTAGTTCTCTTCCCTGCTGAGCGACTTAAGTCTTATTCAAGCTCCTTTTTTTTAAAAAAGCACAAGAGCTATTTGGGGCAACCATTCATATTGTTACAATGAATTTTTTTTTCCCTCAACATGTTCCTAAATAATGGAACAGTTCATTGTACTCAAGATGTATAAAATGTTTTGGTATTTGAATAGAAATTGTGTTAGTCTAAGGTAGTATTACTTAGCCCTGTTAAGAAAAGTCTATTACAGAACTTCAATATAGCAACATACCAATTAAAATTATGAGTTAAAAATATTAAGAGCTAATTCCAGATAAGCATACTCTACATTCTCACAGTTTGGTGATGAGTTTGACCCACTGAGAATTCTATCAATAAATACAAACATAAATATGCTTGCTTCTAGCAAAGGAGGGATTTTAAATTGTAACTCTCATTCTCTCTCTGGGTTAACAGAAACTAAAGAAATAAATAATCTAGTCACTCGTGTTCATGAGGATTAAATTCTCAACCCTCCCCCTCATAGAAATGATCCTCCGTTCTGTATTTAAATTTCTATGGAGAAATGGAATACCTGTTTTCTTGATCACCTACTTAATAACACTCAATATAAAAAAGGAAATGCTTTGTTTTAATGAACAAAGTTGTTTTTCATTGGGACTTGGTTTTCATGGTTGCCCTTTATTCCTTTAAAAAGAAAAGGAAAGGAAACTTTTGTAGTTTACCTTCATAGCTTATATTTACCTTTACTTACCATAATATTTTTAGTAGATATGCTACTACTCAAGAGTTTAGCAGAATGCATCTACAAACTATTATTAGACTTTGTATTTAATTTTGAACCTTGAAATAACATAGTTCATTCATTGCTCTATGTGACATTTTAAAACCTTAAGAAAACAGAATTATTCTTAGAAAAGAAAATCCCTTTCTCACTAGATTCGGCATTTAGAAACAATGTTGAATTGATTTGAATCAGAAAATTGTCTCTGAAACCCTGAAATGAATATAAACATTAGGAAAATGACCTCACCTCTTATTTCCTGCCTTGGTCTTATACTGTTTCTTTGGAGTTGTGAATATTCACCCAAACACTGTGCATGATGGGATCCATCCCAAAGCGACAGTTCACTTTGGCTTCTGGCAGAGCCCAGGCTTACTGCACTGCACACCTGTGCATGGCTCCTGTGCCCTGGGGTAGAGCCCTGTTAATCAGAAGCATGTTACAGTCATCCTACCAGGCACTGTCATCTCATATGTCAAGATCACTTGCCTAGTATACTACTGTTTCTTCACCTCCCAAAAGAAAATGGTGCTTTCAGGTGAATAAAACTTTCCTGCCTTACCCTTCAGGCAGAATTCTTACATTCCTTGGAGTGGCAAAGGTTCATATCCCTTTCTGCCCCTAGGAACAACAACAACAACAAAAAAAAAAAACCTAAGAGGCATCATTAATCATGCAAACTGTCGACTGCAATAGTGGCAAGAAAACGTTCATTCCCACACCAACCATCAATATTCCTGACACCTGTCTAAAAACTCAGGTCATGCATATCCATCTGCCATTAGAGAAGTGTCAATGTACAAACATCCCTTCACTATTTTTAGGGTCATGTTAAAATTATTCATCACCTGCCTGTCAGTTCATCCAATTTGTCATATTATCCTGATCTCCCAATGTCTGTTATCCTGATCTACCAATGTCTGTTATTGGCCATCCCCCTTTTGCATTGTGTTTTTAGAGCATTCAGGGTAAGATGTTTTTGAAAATGTCATATATGTAAGAGACAGTGCAATCCTGCTATAGGTCAGAGCTCTCACCAAGAAATTACAATGCTTAATGTCCTCTCACACATGCTTAATGGAAACGGCAATGTTTGGGATTCCTGTGTCTACTGCAAGGTCCACTTCAAACTCATTGCTGGTAAATGAGTTCTGGTTTCTGGTGATTTTCTTTATAAAATCACACACACGATATTTCTATCTTGGGAAATGGTTACAAGAGGTTAAAAACACACCTTACAAATGAAACAAATGTTTTTAAAGTTAAACGGTTAAGAAAAAGCTGTTCCCATAAAACTTTCAGTACCCAAAAGCCAAGGAATATTGTGTCCTGGCAAAATTAAAAATTAAATGGAAATTTTGATGGAAAAATATGATTTACGATCAGAAACTTAAACAAATTGATGGTACATCATCTCTTATTCTTAGTATAACAGCCATAATTCTTAAAACTATCTGGTGGTCATTAAAATCTTTCACTGGTCTCAAATCATTTTAACGTTTTTATTTTACATCTAATGTAATTTTAAAAGTATTACTAGTATAACTCTTTCTTTACCTCTTTGCCTTTTTTTCCTTTTTTACCTGTTTCCATTATCTTCTGTTAACACCTGTGAAATGGGTTACAGTATCTTTGAATAATCGGCATCTCCAGGCAGGTTGCAAAACCTCCGAATTGGGACGTAATGTGACCTTGACTCCAGTCATTGTTGCGCATTAATCCCCAGGGAGGACTGTGTTAGGTCCTGCATTTGACCATAAACCTCCCTGAGCCTTAATTTTCTTATCTGTAAATTGTAGGTCTTGGGTTGATGATCTCAGTGTCTGTTGCAAACAATAGTCTCATCCATTTACTCTATATAGTGATGGCATTAAAGCCTCAAACTGAAGTGCTCAGTCTGTGAGTCCGATGGCTTTCCCCAGAATTTGCATAACTATGTTAAAATCCTGAAAATGATTAGCAAATTAGTGGAGTGTCTCTTCAGAATCCTCTTGTTATAGTCAGCCTTGTTGCCTGAGCTCATCAAAATGGTAAATTCTAAGCCTAGAAAGGTGCCAGTTTTTTGTTTGTTTTTTTTCAGACGCTATCAAGTGATAAGAGTTCAACTGTGACACCCTTGAAATAAAGTGTCCTGGTTCTTAGGCTGGTGATACCCAGGACTTCCAAGTGGCAGGTTCAGCAAAACAACCTGAGACCCACGAAACCTACTCATGTGGAAGATGGGGTGCCTTAGAAAGATTGTGATTAGTTAGTTAGTTGGGTTCAGAGTTTTAATTATTGAGCTTCTTATAAGGTTTGATCAGTCTCTCATTGATCCTGGTAATATTTGTTTTGACTTTTCAGAAATAAGGAAATTCAGAGGCAAACTACAACCAAGCCTCTTTCTAACATTAAATTCAGAGAACCAAGTTACTTGAACCAGCACTCTTATACTAAATGATGCTTATTCAGAAAACTTGCTTTTTTACCACAAATAGCATATAAGGCATTAAGAGTGCTGAAGTGGAAATAAGATAATAGAAAAATAGAAAAAAACAGATTTATTTTTCATTCACTTTGTATCGTGCATTAAGTATACAACATGCTATCTTATCTCCTCACAACCTTCCTGCAGAGGAGGCATAATCAATCCTTTTGAAACATGAGGAATGTATAGCTCAGAGATGTTCATGTCATAGAGCAGAGAGATTCAAGCTGATGGAGTAACTATGACTGGCAACAAAGACAAGTCAGGTGTCACAGAGAAGTCGGCGCTTGCATTGGGTTTACCTGGTAGAGAAGAGAAATGAATATTATCAACACGGGGAATAGCATTTGAAACAGCAAAAGGGCTTTGATGAGCAGACAGTTTTAGGGAATGGCAAATAGTTTGGGATGGCTGAAGCACGGGATGAGGAAGGGGAACAAGTGAGCTAAAACAAGAATAGTGGTGTGGAACTTCAATCAGCCTCGTTCCTCATTTGCAAGGAAAGTTGAAATCTACCCTCTGCTCAATCAGAGGCCATTGAGGTATCATAAATGAGTCATAATTTTTTTTCTTTTAAAAAAATGAACCCTGGCAGCAAAATGAAAAATAGGCTAGAGAGAGAACAAACACACGACAAGAAGAGTTAAGAGAACGTGGAGTTAACCAACAAAGAACAATGAGGTATGAATGTCATTGATGGTGGTGGCAGCAAAGAGGAAGAAATAGATTTGGGGTGGATTTAAGAGCTAAAAGTTTACTAAGTTTGCTAATTGACGTCAGTTTTTTACCTGTTTTCTTTGAGGACATGGACATGAAAATGACATATGGGACTAGAGTTGTGGGGAGAAGTGGATATAGAAATACTGATGTGGTAATCCTCAAACAGTGGCTGAGTTTAAGGGTGCCAGGGAATGCAGGTAGAGGGAAAAGCAAAGGTGACAGACCCAAAATAAACCCCTGGGAAACAGTGGGCCCCATAACAAGGAGCCCTGGAAGCAAATGGAAATAGTTGAAACACTTCTCTCCTTTCCTTCCTTCCCTCCTTCCCTCCTTCATTTCATCCATCTGTCCATCATATTTCTTAAAACCCTAATGTCAAATAAATGGTCATTTCACTTTCACAGTTGGATTTTAAAATGTCCTCCCTGTTGCAAACCTTATTCTTGTGTACGTTTATGTCTAACGCTTAGTATTTGCCGTAGGCTTTCTGTGCTCTTAAAGACATGCACACCTCGTATCTTCCCTTAGTAGGACCCTTCACGCCATTCCAGAGGAAGCCTGCTTCACCACCGTATGTCCACCTGCACCTCATGTGTTCTCTCTGCCAATAGTATGTTGGGTTTTCTTCACCGTATTGAATAAGAACAGAATTTTATATATGTATTCATGTTTTTACCTTTTATTTTGCCTTCATTTGTTATAATATCACCTTCATGAGGACAGGAATTTTGTCTTATTCCCAACTATAAATACAGTGCCTGAAAAAAAATGCCTTGGCATATAGTGGACACCCAATAATTACTTGTTGAATCAATAAGACTGGTATCACTCTAGAAACCACACTATATGAATTTTAAAAGAAAGTTCTGTGTCAAATTAATGCCACTTTTGTTTTCTTCTTAAGAAATTTTGACCATAATAGTATTTTTATACTATTTAAGCCACAGAAACAGAGGTGCCTATGTAGGTAGAGAAAGAGATAGCTATATAGATATAGATGTACAGATATAAATATATACAGTGAGGTAGGTGCTACCTGACAGATTGCAGATAGCTCCTCCTGTTAGGGAAACACGACTCCCACAGGGACTCCATGAAATAGCCGATAAAAATTGCATAAAATAATTTATTAATTATTTTCTCCTGTGGTGAATTCCAGAGTCACAAATTGGAAAGGAGCAAATGGTCTATTGCCAAAAGAATACCTGGGCACCTGGTATTTTTATCCCTAAAAAGATAGATTTCAGTCTGAGGGTTTTATTCTTTATCTCTACTGGGCATTTAAAAACGTTTTAAGGAAGTATCTGTTTAGAAAATATAATTCTAAACATTGCTTTGGAGGTAATAGCAGAGACTGTTTACTGAAAGGGGAAGAAAGAGACCTTCATATGCAAATGTATGGCATTTGAAAATGTCATATAGCTACATCTACATATAAATAAGCTGCTCTCTGAAATCCAGGGAAGAGAGACTTTGTATAGCATTAGCTGATTTCTATATCAAAATAAACTAATAGAATAGCAGTGAGTCAAGACATGGAAGACCACATTTCACTACCTCTTAATACAACAGTGGCACTGTATTAAGGTCAAAGACCACCTGACTGAAATGCAAACCAATAAGAAGTCACATCCCACAGTATTTGAATGGTAATAGAAAAGAACCAGCTAGAAGAAAAGGGATTCACAGACTAAAAAAAAAAAGAGACAACTTTCCATCAAGTATTGACTTTCTTCTAAATATTGACATCCATGGAAATCAAGGACCTCTTAATGTCTTCTATACTTAACCTCTCTGTCAGAATTGTTTTTTTTATGTGAAGTTCTGAAGGTTGGGCTAAAAGTACAAAGACTTATTTTTTACCTCTTTCCTATTTCCTATTTGTTCCATTGCCTTGTATTTGTACAAGATGGTCATTTTGGGACAATTCCTCTGGTAAACCACAGTATGTAAACTACCAGATAGGGATAAATAACTCCTCTCTGTTAAATGAATTGTCCTTTCAAGACACCAGGGTACCATTCTATAAACCATATTTTTCCTACATTGTTATGGTGCCCCTCGCTTCTGGAGGAGTTAATTAGCCTCACCTGAGTAGGCAGCCTATTCCTGGGGACCAGGTGCCCAGGTATTCTTTTTTACAATAGGCCATTTGCTCCTTTCCAATTTGTGACTCTGGAATTCACCACAGGAACAAAAAAAAAATTAATAAATTATTTTATACAATTTTTACCTGTCATTTCATAGAGTCCCTGTGGGAGTCATGTTTCCCTAATAGGAGGAGCTATCTGCAATCTGTCAGGTAGCGCCTACCCCACAATTTTGAGGGGCATAGCAAAGCCTACCCTCATCCTTGTAAAGCACGTTTATAAAGGAACAGGGGCTAAGAGAATAAACTTCTAGAATGATAACTGAAGGGAAACCCTTGAATTTTAGGGAAAAAAAGAAATTTTAATAAGCTTACGCTATCAATGGGTAAGAAAAATGGAAAGAAACTCCAACACTCAAAGGAAACCAGCAATGGTCTTCAGATGGATAATGTAATTGCTACCTTTTATTGCATATGGCTGAATGCTTGGCAGTTTGTTAGTACTTCTCTTTGAAATGACCCTTCAATGAAAGAATTATTATCGCTGTTGTAAAGATGAAGAAATTTAGGCTCAGAAAGTTGAAGCAATTTCCCCAAGGTCACCTAGCTATTGAGAAGCTGAGAATATTTGTAAACTGATATCTTTCTGACCACAAAGCTGGCCTATCTCTTTCCATTACACCAGCCTGCCTCTTGATATATAGAGTAATGTAGGAAAAGGTATCAAGATGCAGGTTGGCTACATATGAAACTGTACAGTCAGTCTCTTGTGGTGGATATTAAAGGAACCAAAAGCCAATCCCTAATGAGGATTAAAAATATCCTATCAAAAGCACATTCAGAAAACTAAAAAAGGAAAAAGAAGTAGAGAAATGTTGTTGACTTTTTGCTAAAATGTGCTGACATGTGGAGATATTTATGTTTTTCTGAACATCTGGTGGATATTAGAATGTTTTTATTCACAATCTTCTGTTATTAATGATAAAGGGAAGCTGAGTAATTATGATATACTGCCACAATGAATGACTACCATGCATGTTTTTTCCCAATGCATTAGAGAATCTCATCATTCCATCAAACATAAAGCTATTTTTTAAAAAGGAATATGGATGTTATCTCATTGTAACAAACTTGTTTCCATCAGAATAGACCATATTGAGTCAGCCTCTCTCGTGTCTCAGAGATAAGAATACATTTCAAGTTATGACATTTGTGTCATTATTGATTCAAATTACAAATTATACTTTTAATATTGCCTTGAGTTTGAGAAACGACCTAAACCTGATATGAATTTGTTTTGCCAAGAGAGAATTCCATTTCTTTTATAAGACTTCATGGAAGAGAGATGATTTTGTTAGAGATAAAGACACCATGGCTTTTGTCTCCTTTATAGATTGCCAAAATGAAGTGTATCATTACTGACCCTATAATCCTTCTGCCTAGCTTTTATTGAGGACTCCTTCAGCTACCCAGGGCTCCTGCAAGAATTCACTGTTAAATATAACTAAATCCCTTCCATAAAGCACCAGCAATGCCACAAACTTAAGGGCCGGATAAGGCAAGTGTGGCAGTAGTCCTGTTGGAGGGCAGCGTCCCCATGAGTGGGACCAGTACCCATATTTGCATGTACCAGTTAGTGAGTGCCTACTCTGTTGCATGATGGTACGGTAACTTTTATGGCATGTACCACACTCCTTAATCCATGCCTTCTACCCTCATTTCCTTTACTCTCTATGCTGCAGAAATTCACAGTTCCCCAACAGGCCACACTCTTATCGCTCATCTGAGTTTTTGTATATATTGTTCCGACATGGAATAGTCTTATCCATCTTTTATTTATCTAATTCTTGTTCATTCTTTGTGTTTCAGTTTAGATATCCTACCTCTGGGAATGACAGTGTTTATAACAGCCACTTTTATTTATTGAGCATTTACTGTGTACCAGCCACTAAATAAATGCTTCTTTGCATTTAAAATCTCATTTACTCATGACGTGTGTTAGTTTAAAATAGCCTTAATTTTTGAGTACTTACTATGTGCCAGACATGGTTATAAATGTTTTACAGACATGCGTAATGGTTAAACAACTTGGCTGTGGTCACAGAGTTGGGATGGGAGGAAAACAGAATTGAACCCAGACAGTCAAGCTCCCAAGCCTGTAATCTTACTGCCTCACAAGTGTTAACAGGTAGATTCATTACTTCAGTCATTTTAAAAGTGAGGAAACTGAGGCCATTTGCTCCCCACCTTCACCCTGGAGTCCAGCATGAGTTCCATGCGCTCTTTGGCCCCTATCTTTACCCGGTCATCATTATCGCATTGTGTTTGCCTGTGTGCTATTCTTTTTCCTTCGCTTTCGATGAGGAAATGGAAGACTTGAGAAGTGAAGTCTCTTGCCAAAAGACCACTAACAATATGAATCGGCTGTGCTGAGATTGGAGCTCAGTTCTCTCTATTCCAAAGTCTACATCCCTCTGCTGAACAATGGCTTGTAACTGTGAGCCAGGGTATTTCTCCACAGATATGCATTTCCATGAAAATGAAAGCAAAAGGGACCTGAAAGGGCACAGAGAATATTTATTTCTAGGTGCAGTGCTTCATTCTTGTTTGGTTCCGTTAGATTTATTTAAAAACATAGCTATGAGGAAATGGGTAACAATCACTCATAATAACTAAAACATGGGTTAAGTGCTTATTATTTGCTAGCTGGTGTTCAGAGGGTTTTCTATGGATAGTCTCATTTATTCCTCCTTGTCACCCTGTGATACAAATGCTACTATCGTCCCCACTTTACAAATCAGAAAACTGATCACAGAGAGGTGTATGACTAGCTCTGAATTCCACAACTGGTGGGTGAAGGATTTTGAACTCAGACTGACACGACTCCTCATTGGTAGAAGAGATTATTTAAAGTGTTAGCAAAAATTCACTATCAATTACCAAAACTGTCTGACTCATATAACGTATCAATTGTGTATTATGAGTATAACAGCAAACATGCCTTATGTTCAATGCCCCCTCGGAGAACACAGAGAGATACTTAGAGAAGAAGAGAAAAATGATGTGCCTAAAGCCATTCGTGCTCATATTTTGCTCCTAATTTCTTTGGAATGACCTAGCTTGAAAAGATAATAAAGGGCTTCTATGGGTCCAACTTTGTTTCGCAGCAAGACAGATGGGATCTTGAGGCTCTGCAAAGCTGTTCTTCTGCTAGGCATACTTCATCTTCTCTATATAAACTGAACTTCTTTAATTCATGTGGGAGATTCATTGTTCCAAGTCTCAGACAAAGATCCCTACATTATATGAGTTGAACCCTGGCAGGGCTCTGAAAGGACAGTCTTGTCACCTCTAGCCACAGCTAGGATGTGGTATCAGTTGCTTCCAATGACCCCAAACCAGTAAAAAATAGAAATAGGAAATAAGTTCGGACCCTCAAAACCAAGTAGCTCTTCTTTGGTACTGCCAACTGTGATAGACTGTAGAGCCCTGAAGGCTCAGTCAAGGTTGGGAACTGAAGAACCTGTTTCCTAAAAACAGTGTGATAACACAATGATAGTGAATATTAGAGTATTCATAAACTGAGACAAGTAAGATTTCACATTTTTACTAGGAGGGGGTATTAATAAGTGACAAAAAGTTTTAAGTGTACCCAACCTAAACTGATCACATAAGAGTAAAATCCTTAATTTGAAGGCCTGACCGTTCTTTTTTAGGCTCCTCCTACCACCCCTCAAAAAAGGGAAGAATCACTTGGTGAGGCTTATTATTTAAATTAGTGTATATGTTTTTCTGATAAAAAGAAAGCATATTTATTGTAGAAAATTATTCCTACTACCTAGAGATAATCACTATCAAACTTCTGGTGAATTCTTTCCAGATTTTTTATATTTTCATCCCATTATATATCTTAATATCCTACTCATTTTTCTATGTTCAAAATTCTTCATAATTTTTTCTAGTTGAATAATATTTTATCATTTAGTGACATTGCAATTTATATAACTGTTTTTTAAATACTATACCATTGCTGATAATTTGGGTAATTTCCCATTTTTCATTTTTATAAAGGATGCTGTAATTGACTTATTTGTAACCTGAGTCTTTGTGTGCTTTTGAGGATCTTGATATGTAATACCATATTAGTTTTTAAAAGCTTGTGCTATTTTCTTTTTCACTGTCTATATCTTAAAATCTTGTTTGTACTATTGACCACTGGCCCAACTAACGTAACATATGGACTTCCAGTGACTATAGTTCCTCTCCAGATAGGCTAAATGGCTTACTTACATTGCACAATGCTGAACAAATTAACACTACTGCTATTTGAAATCAGTTTTTAGAATAGCCTGATATGAAACTTAAAAACAAAACAAAACAAAACAAAACAAAAAACCCTGTGCATGGTCAATCTAAGTAAACAGACACAAAAAATGCACCTAGTAAAATGACTAGAAGTGAATAAATTAAATGTTGGTAGTGGTTCCCTTTAGGTAGTAAGCAATGAAGACTTTGTATTCTTTTATTTTCTATATTTCCTACTATTCTTAAATCAATGTGGATTGCTTCTGTAATGAAAAATACCCAACGTATTTTATTTTTTAGAAAAAATATATAGAACTAAGCAATGTAGCTCTCTCAAAAAACCCACATTCCTCACATTGAATGATATACGGTTTCCTATTAGTAAGTGAAACACCTATGGTTATAACTGTACCTACAAACACGAGTGGAGGAGGAAGGCAATCATGGGGATCTCTCCAGGCAAAAAGTGCATTTCTGTCTCAATTATCTCTATCTTTCAGACAAAATTGTTTTCTGGCCTGGAATTATCCAGATGACTGCCTCTTTCATTTTGCCCCTATCTCTGTATGTACAACTCTAAGACAATTCTTTACCATTGAAAAATTGTGGAGAAAACACCAGATTAAAAAGAACACAGAAAAATTGGGTGTGAGTATATGAGAATTGTTGGTACTATGTTTGTAACTTTCCTATAAATCTAAACTATACTAAAATAAAAAGTTTATTTAAAAAAATGAGAATACGTATCTTCTGGAACTAGCTTTCTGCCTTTAGCCAACTATGTGACAATAGGGATTAATTGAATATTTCTGGTCTTCACCTCCTAATATAGCAAGGGAAAAGACACACATACACACACACACACACACACACACACACACACACACGCATTCATATCCTTAAGCTTACTTAATGTTTAGGAGTATTATAATTCCAAATAAAATAATAGCTACAAAAAAAAATTTTAAATATAAATCATTAAATAAAGTAAAATAATAATATAATGTAATAATCTTTTGGCCAAAATAGAGCCTATGTTCTATAATGGAAATTGAAGAGAGAAAATCTACAAACTTCTTATCTTTAAAAAACTCTAATTTTATGATAATTTTTTTCAAAAGAAGAGAAAAATGCTTTGCTTAAAAGCGTTCCTCACTAATGTTTCTTCATAGTTTAATTTTTCCCTTTCATTTTATGATGTTTTCTATTTTGTCTTTAAATTTATATCTACCAATTATTAGACTATTATTAATTTCCTTCCTCCTAATTTAGAGATCATATGACTGAAGATTTCAACTTAATAATCATAATTTGCTTAATATTAATAGTCTCTTTGCCCCATCCGCACCCCCAGTAATTTTCTTTCTAAACCAGGAACTCAGTTCTATTGTAGACATACACATACATAAACAGAAATTTTAATTCAATCTCAAAAGTCATAATAAGGAACTTCTGTCATGATTATACTTCAGAGATTTTTTTTTCCTCCAGTCTTCTCCATTATACAAAATGGCACCACCCAGATGGTCAAGCCAAAAACGTGGTCATTTTTTATTTGTTCTTCCCACTGTACAATACATAAACAAGTCATATTCAGTCCACCTCTAGAAATATTTTTTTTCTCTCCCTCCATTGCAATTACCCAAATCCGAGACTCATTGTCTTTCACCACACTACTGTAATGGTCTCCTACTTGTTCTTCCTGCTTCTTCTGTTTCCCTTTAATGGTCTGTTTTCCATATCAGTCGGATCTGCTTAAGAAACTATCCAAATCGTTTCTCATTGCACTTTAAATTAAATTGATACTCCTTAGCATGGCCTACTAACTGCCACATAGAAAGGACCTCATTCCTTTGGAGAGCCTTCTCCAATTCATTTTGTCCCTCTCTCTGCTCCCCCTGGCAGCCTCTGCTCTAGCCACAATGCTGGCTTCTGGAACGTCTCTTTCCTAATAAGAGTCTCTTTTTCCCCCGTGTGCCATTCACCGAGTCAGGGGCTCTTTGGAGCTCCTGGCCTGGCCAGCTGTTTCTCATCTTTCTCTCCTCAGTACCCTTCCCTCACCTCTCTAAAATAGGTCTCCCACACTACTCTTCTTTATCTGAACACTCCATTTTTCCCTGGAACATTTCTAACAGACATTAGGTTGTCTGGTTTTGGTGTTATATATTGTCTGTTTGATTCTCTAATATATATGACCTCAGGAGAGAAATTTTGTCTATTTGATTCACCATTGTATACCCTGAATCTGTAACATTTGGCACAGAGAAGGAGGTCAGTCATTATTTTCTAAATGAATGAATAAATCAATGAATGAATTAGGTACAGATAGGACCAAGTTCTAGTAAATTTCAAAATCTCATAAGGGAAAGTATGTTTCTTACCTCCTCTGGATCCGAAGGTCTACACAGTTACACACCAAAAGTCAAAAGTTACGTATTGATAATGACAGCATTCATAACAGTGAAAGTGAGGGACATTGTTTGAGTTATCTATGTCATACTCGACTCCCATCTCTGGACACAGCCATTTTGTGTTTTTTCTGTTTCAAAGTAAATGGTTCCTTGTAAGTGCCAATTCTAAATGTCAGCTGTTTTATTTCTAATGGATAAAATAGGTGTTTGACTCTCTCTAAATTCAAATTTGTACATGTTTTATAACCCCTATTGATTTCTTGAGTGGTTAACCATGTACTTGAAAAGTGTAAATTATACACTGGGAGTGTGTTAGACCTGTTAAAAGGTAAACTAACCTTATGACACCACAAAGTACCATTTAGTTAATAACTAATTTCAAGCCCTAAGTGCTGTCCAAGTGGAAACTATTAAGACCCACACCTCATCCATAACTATTTCTAGAGCAGTTTTTTACACTCAGAGTTATCACTCACTAGAAATTAAGGAAGTGCCAGGAGCAAATCAATTGTTCAAAACTGGAAAGGAAAAAAATTTAAAAAATAGAGTGAGTGAGCAAACCCAGAGCTATTTAGAATACTTCGGGGAAAAGAGTTGTCCTAAATTAAAAAGACTTGCACTTAACAGAAGGGTAACACTTCAAATACAAGGACATTCAGTGTTCAGATTTTCTTAATGGAGTACTCTAAACTTCCATTTTTCTTAAACAAAAGATAATAAATACACTCTAACATTTTCTTAATCAGTCAGAATTCCATAAGAACATTGGTTTCAGGTATTCTGAAAATGTAGATAGAGTTGATGTGCAAGTTCATACCATGGAGGCCACCAGGAATCTTTTTATTGAAAATGTCATTGATGTCAGTTTGCTTCTTGGTCATTTGCTTCTTTCTAATAAAGGTATAATGCAGCATTATTTGTTGTATGACAAAATTAGCAATGTAAGATAACTGCCTGTCTTATAAGATGAAATAGTATATCAAAAAATAATGCAGACCCTTCTGAACAGTTTTCCTGTCCTCTCAAAAATGCTTCTGTACTGTGGTTATTAGCATCATTTGACACATCAGCACCTTCAAATCAAAATGTTCGTTTTACAAATGCAATAAACCACAGATATTTCGATATAAGCTTAAACTATGGTGATCATATAATGTATCACCCAAACTAGGAAACTTCTGAGAGTGAAAGGAAGCACTATTCATAATTTACTAAGAAAATAAACATAAACCAAGACTGTCCAGGTCACATACTAGCTGAAATCATTTTCATTGATTTCATAAAGACTACTAAAAAGCATATTTCATCAAAGTACAATAAGTGTTTGGTTGCTGAATGGAAACTATATTAGTTGGCTAGCGTTGCTATAACAAGTTACCAGAAACTGGGTGACTTACAACAACAGAAATGTATGATCTCACAGTTATAGAGGCTAATAAAAGTCTAAAATTCAGCTGTTGACAGGGCCACAGTCCCTCCAAAAGCTTAAAGAGAGAATCCGAATTCACCTCTTTCCATTCCTGGTGGCTCCTGCCTTCCTTGACTTGTAGTAGCATCACTCCAATTGCTGCCTGCCTTGATCTTCACATGACCTTGTCCTTGAGTGTCTTCACATGGCCATCTTGTAAGAATACTAGTCATTGGATTGAGGGCCCTCTCTAAAACAGTATGACATCATCTGAACTAATTACTTATTTTCAAATAAAGCCTCATTCTGAGGTTCCAGGTGGACATGAGGGGTTTTTTTGGGGGGTGGGGGAGGGGGAGGGGTACTGTTCATACCTAGTACTGTAACCAATAAAATATTTGGTTATTATTTTACCAAATAATCACTTAGACATAATGTTTTATGGAGAGTTAAAAAAAAAGTATAATAGTAGGCATGAAAAAGACTTTGTTTATTGATATTAGCATGTCTCTGTAACAGGATAAATGAAGAGACCACATGGAAATCTATGATGAATTATCACATCATTAAAAGTTTTTTTTAAGAAGTAATATCACCATCAATAAGTCTCATTATGCTTAAATACTCATATAAAAATAACTTTATTTACAGACATGTACCAAGATATAATTGAGAAATATGATCATAAAAGAATAACTTTTCCACACATTAAACAGTTCAGGGACTGTGCTATGTTCAGAAATTACTTCTTAGTAAAAACTACAAAATTCTGTCCCAGAGTTGAATCCATGACTTTTTTATTATTAATTTTATTGAGAATGCTAATTTAAAATGTCAGCCCAACTTTCTGAAATACTCATAGCACTATCAACTGCATTTGTTTCTTAAAATTATTTTGTCTTGTCATTGAATATTAGATTAGCTGGTATACCTTCTAACCCTTCCAACAAGAATCATTTCCATTAATTTGGCAGAACTCCAAATTTGTAAATGAATCCAAATCTACATGAAATTCTCTAACAGCCATTGTGGGCCACGACATCATACAAGAAAAGTGAACAAACCCATCAGCCTATCAATTGCCTATACTTGCACTTCCGTGTCATTTATAGATACCTTTCTTGTCTTTTACAGTTAGCCACACAATTTTGCCTTCCCAGCCTTTCCCTTTCACTGAAGGATACTGAAATGTATAGCAAATACGCCATTTACTTGTGCATCCAGTCCTGTCATACTCAACACATTGAATTATTGAGTAGAGTAGAGTTCTCTGCCATATTGTGCCTTACCTTGCCATTCAAGGCAGGGATTGTCTGTGCCTTCAAGGCTCAGTGCAGCTGGCTGTTTGATGCAAACAAATAACAGCCACTAATTTTTTGAAAGCCATCACTCTAAGGTACAGATGACTGCCAAATATAGTGCCTATGCCTCTAACATTCATTCATTTATTCATGCTACTTATTAAACACCCACTTTGAGTTAGTTCTTGTTCTATATACCCTGGAGATGTTACTGTAAACAATGCACAGTCTCTGCCCTAAGAGGAAGTAGAGTCTAGTGCAAAGCTTTCTGGTGGGCCCTGAATGAGTAACATGCGTGTTAATTCATTGATCCACCTTTAGCCCTCAGATGGCTTGGGTGGCTAGAGACCCCAGGCTGGCTGTCTTCTCTTTTTATGTAAAACCAAATATTATCATTTTCTATGTGTGGTGGTGTGAAAATTTTGGAGATGTTGTGGTCTAATGCAGTGTTTCCCAAAATGGAATCTATTGGGCGAGCCCCATGACATGTTCCAAAAAAGAAGAGTGAGATTCGCTAGACAAATGAGTTTAAGAACACTTCATAAAGTAATGTTTTTTCTTGGCATCTCACGATGCAGATTAGCCTTATAAGGACTCAGAAAACCAGCAGTAAAGAAACCCATATAACTTGGTTTAATTTAATCTTTCCCAAACTTATTTGACCATAAAACCCCTTTGTCCATGTAGCCTGCTCCAGCAGTAGCAATGCATCGACAGCTCCCCTTGGGAAACTCTGGTCTAGAAAGGATGGCCATTGTCCTGAAGGCCTGCAACTTAGAAGCTCAGATGCCTGTTTATCCTGCCCTGTGACACTGAAGAGATGTCCCTCCCTGCTGCCCCTTCTCTTGTGTTGTCAACACCTGCTATTTGTTGTAACATCTTCCCTCCAAATTGTCACAATGTCACAAGTAGTGAGTTTGCTTCCATTTCTTTTCCTCTCTCTATTTGTCTTCTTTCCTGCCCCTATCATTTCTCTTAGGACTTTATCTTTTCTACAAGCTCGCTGAACTTGTAAGGATATCACCCATGGACCAGTGCTCCTTTATTCCCACTTGGAAATTGAACCAGTCATAATCATTGGTATAATCTGCATCTTTTCTCAGCTGTGTTATTTGTTCCTATAGCCAAGAGAATGCTTCATTTGCTTTAACACAGGGAGTTCTTGTTGCTATTCTGTTAGTTATCTAACTGAGCCATTAAAGAAGCCTGAAGATTGGCAAAAGTTGGTCACAAGATACCTGAGATTTGACATCATTTAGAAGTCTCTCACAGATTTTGGCATTTGTTACAGGAACATGGCTTAT
The DNA here is from genome assembly GCF_001890085.2 of Hipposideros armiger. Lineage (NCBI taxonomy): Eukaryota > Metazoa > Chordata > Mammalia > Chiroptera > Hipposideridae > Hipposideros > Hipposideros armiger. Next base: position 392,459 of record NW_017731722.1, read on the forward strand.
TCTTTAAGTGTCCTCAAAAGAGGCAAGACATTTTAAAATGAAGTGAATTATTCCGGCTGACTACCGAGATCATGCAAGGCTTGATAGTGGAAGGCCCCTGATGACTTCCCCTTGCATCCAAGGTGGGAGTGGGAAGAGCAGCATGGGGCAAACCATTGCTCGCACACTTCTGGACATGAAACAGCTGGCTGAGATCAGTACTTTACAGAGAAGGAGCTGGGATAGACCTGGGACCAGAAAGATGGTGCCTCTCTAGGGTTGTTACCAAGAGAAGGAAGTAGGATCCAGCTAGTGGAAAAACTAGAATTAGAGGGCCAGAGACAAAAAGAGATGAGGAGAAATAGTGAGCTCAACAGTGGTGGGATCCAAATATCTAAGTGTCAGAATTGCCTGGGGTACTTTTGAAAAAGACAGACTTCAGGCCCCTCAGCTGGTAATTCTGACTCAGTTGATCAGGTCCATCCAAACCCTGAAAATCTATTTTTGACAAGCAGTTAAGTTTGGTCTTCCCGAAAACAACCAACGCTGTTCTTAAGAGAGGAATTTTAGGATACTAACCCACTTATGTATCTCATTAAATGTTGCCGTTTGTAAGAGAGCATAGAATTATGTTTATACAAAACTCACACAGGTGTATACACACACACTTCTGTGACGGTACCAGAGCATAAAGAGTATCATCTAAGATTCTGTAACACATAAATACTAAGTTTCTGTGCTTATAAATTTGCTCAGGCATCTAGCATTGCATAATATCCCCCGTTGTGGCTGTCTACAAGTTCAAGGCTAGGCAGTTTATTAATGCTTAGAATTAAACATTAAACTTAAATATTCCACTTAAATTATATATAACATTTCTAATTATTGGAAGTGCTTATACCACAAATTTTATGGGACTTATTTACTACTTTATATTTTTTTCAGAAGCCCAGTTTTAAAGCCATTTTCATAGAGAATTTTATATTACTCCTAGTGTCTTTTCTCATTTTTGAGACTCTATTCGTGAAAGTCTGTGGAAGAGTAAAAGCTATACTTTTGTTTCTTAGTTTTAAAAACTATAAAAGATCTCCAATTCTTTTTAGAGTGCTGTGTAGGAAACCAAGGTGATTGCTAGCCTTAGTCCTTGCAATATCATCAAGTATATCTGCATTTATAGTTTTGATGTTTATCATCTATTATTTTTAAATATGAGAGTAAATGCATGGTTGTATTCAGAAGCAGACTAAGGAAAATGTTTTATTCATTCATAATCCTAGTTTCTATTTTGAAATGCATTTGCCTGTGTTGTGTTTTATTTATTTGTTTAAAGTAAAAGCTTCCTTCCTTGTTGCCCTGAAAAAGCTAAACCAACTTTTCTAACTTCTGGACAATACCGTAGACACAGTATGAATGGCCAAATTAGAATCTATGAATTCAGAATTGGCTATACATGGTTCCAGTGTGAATTTTTTGAGGCATGACATGCATACAGATATCAGTTTTCCCACCTAGAAGAACTAAATTTCTCATAGCCTTCAATCTTGAAATAGGGTGGTTATAAAGCCTTCCTTTTATCCTCACACCTCCTTGGTTAATAAAAGGGCTATTACTTTAAAAACTAGATGATCTACTCATTTCTCTATTAGCCCCATGAGAAACCTATAGCAAGATGGAACCACATCTCTTTCCCTGGGTCCGCTCCTGCAGGGTCTGTAGGTATAGGTCTAGTACCTCTCCAGCAGACATTCTTTCATAAGGCACTTCCCACTCTCCCCTCAGTTACTTCCTGATGCTTCCCTCGCCCTACAAAAAGTTGTTCCTACAACACAATGTTAAGATCCTTTTCCTACTGATATAACTTCTGGATATTGTTCTGGCAGCTTCTCCATGCTGGGCAACTATGTCAATGGGGAAACATCCTTTTATTTTCAAAACCATGAGTTCATCATCTTTTCTGTGCTAGGTGCCGAGACAGCAACAGTAAGAAATAAGTAAATTAGGCAGGTACGGTGCTTGACTTTAAAAAGGAGTTTCTGAACTAATGTGTCACACAGACAAGTAAACAACAAAGAAAACTTGGTGCCAGAAAGTGCTCAGAGATAGGTGTGGTTTTAGGTAAGAGTTGCAGTGAGCCCAAACAGGGTGGGCAAGGGAGAACATCATAGAGGAAATAAAGCCAATGATGAGAACTGATGATGAGTAGGAGTTAGGTAGATGATCAAATGGGGAAAATGAGCATTTTTGTCAAAGGGAAGAGCATAGGGCAAGTGCCAAATGGCAGAGAAATATCATACGAGTGTAGGAAGATGCCAAAGAATTACAAGAGGTGAGAACGAAGAAGCTGAGACCAGATTCTGAATGGCCTTCTAAGTAATCTCAAAATTTAACTCACTGGAGGAGTAATAAAGAGTAACAAAAATTCTTTCTTTGGGCTTTTTTGAACAGGTCATGATGCATTCATATTTTTCTTCTAGAAAGGTATCTGTGGCTCTAGCGGAAAATTGATTGGAGGGGAGAAGATTGGAGCTAGCTAAGAGGTAGTGGTGGTTTGATCTAAGTGAGTAGCAGTAGACATGTAGAGAAATGAAAAAAAAAAGGTAGGTATTTAAGAAGTAGAAATCATAAGACTTGATTTACTCAATTAGAATTTGAAAGTGAAACTGAGATTTCTAGTTGAGTCAATAAGAGGGTGAATATGTTTGGGATAATACGGGGCAGAAAGTGGGAGAAGAGGCCGCTGAGTTTGAGGTGCCTGAGAGACACTAGACAATTTGACACAGAGATAGGAAACCAATGAAAAGGTGATCTAGGGACCAGCCGAGTGGCGCGATGGTTAAGAACTCGCTTGGGATGCCAGAGGGCCCCGGTTTGGATCCCACATATGAGGGCCAGTGACACTGCCCTCTACAGCTAAGATGCTGAACAACAGCTCAACCTGGAGCTGAGCTGCCATGAGTCGCCTGCTGCAGTGGGTTGCCATGGGCTACCGTGTGTAGCCAGCAGCCAGCGTGAATGGCCAGCAGCCGCAGTAAGCAGCCGTTCAGAAGCCGGTAAATGATCTGCCTCGCCCGGGAAGAGCACAATGAAGGTGCCAACTTGGGCCAGTGAAGCAACGTCCTCCACAACTAGACTGAAGAACAAAAGGACAGCAACTTGTCTGTTCCCCTTCCCCAATTCCCCAATAAAAAAATAAATAAATAAATATTTTTTTAAAAAAAAGGTGATCTAGGTTGACTAATCAGAATTTAGAATCGGAGGCATTTAGGTGGTAGAAGCCTTGAGTGAATATGACCTCCCTCAGGGAGAATGTTTAAAGTGTAAAAAGATCATGTCTTGTTATGGAGACCACTTCATAGTCGGTGTAGAGGCCTGACCACCGCACTGTATTCCTGAAGCTGCTGTTGAATAATATTGTATGTCAACTATAATTATATATACATATAGTCACGGGACATGCAGTAGAGAGTGGGAATGGAGTCAATGGAATTGTAATAGATAAGCATGATATCGGGGGTGGGAGGGCAGTAGATGGGGGAGGTGGGCTGTTACTTTGTGAGGGTGAAAAGGATAACTATTGCGTTGTTCTGTACACCTGAAACTAACAATAAAATTTTTTTAAAATAAATAAAATAAAGTGTAAAAAGAGAAGAACTTTAGGAAATCATCAACATTTAGTGAATTTGTTGCAAAAGAGGAGCCTACAAAGTAGACTCTGAAGGAGCAACCAGAAAAATAAGAAGAGGTGATATGGAAGCCCAGGAAGAGAAGGCTTCAAAGGGAGGAAGTGTTAGCTGTATCGAATTACGGAGCGATTGGGACAGTTGAGGTCTGAGAATGGACTACTTACTCCTTTAGCAACAAAGATGCTGTTGGTTGACCTTGGTCTTATTTCTCTGAAAGGGTAACCAGAAGGTGGTGGGGTCAAGAGTGAATGGAAGAAAGAAACACATTCAAAACTTTTAAATGCTGATGGCAAGGTGCAAAGAGAGAAGGAGAACTGAAAACACAGGAGAGAAAAGAGATATTTGACAAGAGAGCCCTTGAAGAGGATGGAGGAGTTGGGATTCATAATGACCTGGCCTTAGACAAGACATCTCTCCCAGGGTAGAAGGAAGAGAAAAGAAAAGGATTCATTTTCAGAGCAGCAATAGGATTCAAATGGAATAGTCAGGAGTCATAAAGGGCAAACAATAAATAAAATATGGAGGCCAGATGTTGTCTTGTGTTTTAATAAGTTCTTAACTGCATGGTCTGCATGTTACACTGGGAAGAGTCCTGGCTTTGACCCCAGTTCTGCTTATCAATTTTGTACATTTGTAAGAAAAGTAATAAAATCTATTTGAGCTTCAGTTTCCTCATTTATACAAAAAGGGAATTTTATAAATTTACCTTGAAGGGCTGTAATAAGGAATACATTTCTATCATGTTAGGTATTAAAACAATGTAGGGCACATTGTAGATTCTCAAGTAGTTATAGATATGTTTATCATCTTGACTTGAGAATCTGTTTTCTTGGCTGTGTTTAGAAGACAGGCTAAATAATGGGGAGACAACCAATAGATATAGCATATTATATACAGTACATAGCACAGTGCCAGACACATGGGTACTCAATAAATATGCATATAACAAATTACTGAAAGCCAGGGTTTTTTTTGTCCTATCTACATTATTAAAATCTTTATTTCTGTGTATTTCAGTGAATGTTTCAACCTAAATCCATCTCACTCTCTGCTGGCCAGCAACTTCAGGGTCACAGAGGAAAACCAATGTGTCACCTGAGAAGGTTTATCTTTATTCATTTCTGCACATTCAGCCTATGAAAGGGACAATAGCTTGATCACATAGCCCAGAAGGCAAAAGTGGACAGGACGTGAACCCTCTGTCACTCGGGTTGTCATTTTCAGCATTGTCACCAAATAAGCTCACTAAGAAAGAATGCCCAGATTAGCCACTAGGCAAATAAATTTGGCCAGTAATGCATTAATTTGGTTCAAGACGAAAGGAGGATGGGGGAATATTCTTGGCATAAAATGGCTTCCCATAATTTTTTTCTCTTTCTAAGGTGTATTGTAAACTTTGTTTTCTAAGAGAAGCTTGCAAGGGGGGAGAGTGTTGCTGCCGCAAAAGCTCAGTGTGGAGAGCTGAAGCAAATTGCCCTAGATAAGCTTAAGGCAACTCCAGCTCCGGACTCCCGAGAGGCTAATGAACCATAGATCCCTTCCTTTTCCCAAGGCCTGATATTTACAAAATGTTGTCAAAGGCATCTAAAGTTCCACAAAACACTATAGTTTTAAAAGGTCTTCAAGCTAAATCCTCTAAACCTATAGGAGTTAGCCACTTGCTGAGAGTTAATAGGCTTTTGACTGAATGGTGAAGTTTGAAAAGGACCATTAGAGGTAAAGTACAGTTTCTCCCAATAGCCTCGCTCATCACTTTTTGAGGGCTCTGCCATCTGAAGCTGGGCAGAGTATTGCTCAGTCACAGGATAGAGCAAAAGGCTAAAGACCTGCTTATTTTTCTCTTAATAATAAATGAAAAAGAATATTGTTTTTCCCTTAGGAGTCTAGAATTTCTAACTAAATCTGTATGAGCCTTGTTATGCCAAATTCTTGAATTATAATAATTGTATTTCGATGCCATAAGTTAAAATGTTACATATAAGTTTCTCTCCCAAGATTTCACAGATTTCTCAGCTTTTATCTATGTAAAAATATAACCAGTAGAAACTGAGATAATAAAAGCCCAGGCAAATAATCATCCAGTATTGTTGCATTTTAATCACTCCAGTCCCCAAATTACTATGTCTATTTCAGATGCTGGTACTTTTTCTAATTTACATTCAAGCAGTTCTTGAAAAATGTCATTAAGGCCTTGCTTGAGAATGTAGAAACATGAAAATTAGTTTTCTTCCACTTTATTTTAATTTTGTGTCCAACAAGAATATTTATATATGCAAGTGGTGATAAGGATAATCACATTTCACATCTTATATTAGTGCCTGATCAATGGTGGGATAAGAAAGAATTTCTCTCTATCCCTATCCATCTTACACTCAAGCCATACCTCGGCCTAATTAGCAGAGTTTTGGATCAAATAGTTTTAATTAAATTACTGTTCTGGGGGGAAAAATAGGATAATGTTCAACTTACAAAAGAAATGTTGAATTTGTAGCGTTTGAAGGACTCAGCCTCTGTTTTGAAGTTATTTTTCAAAATCTTTAACAGAGATTAAGTAACTAAAAGTGTTGTGATTGGGTCTCTGCTCTTTACAAAACTTAAGGATCACCTGTGTCTTTAAATGCCACCATGTCCCTTGTGCTAGCTGTCACTCTAGTATTCTCATTTGAGTCTGTGCTAGAGGCTTAAACAAGAAGAGGCTCTTCTCATCTACTCACCTGTGCCTTGCAGAAACTATAATATGACAGCAGGTGAGGCTATTATGGAATTTGTTAACTTGCAGGAACTCATATAGCATTACATTCAGAACACCCATTCAGTAGGAATGCTTTTCTGGTCTTTAAAAAACTTTGATTGCAATTCAAGCTAGATAGGAGGTTTTACTGCCACCTCGTATGTTTATACCTGATAAGGAGAGGAAACCATAAGAATTATGTCTTCTTTGAAGCCAACTCTAATCAACAGCAGGGACAATCATGACTTTACTTCTAAATTCAGAATTTGTTTCTGTCCCAGGCACATTATAAATATAATGGGAAGAAAGATGGTTTTCCTTTTCCTAGTTGCTTAAGGAAAATTATTTTCAAATTGCTTTGGAGATATGGCAGTAAATAGAAGAGTAAACTCAAGTAATCACAACAGGTATGCAAGTATACAAATATTTCAGTGCTGAAGTTTCCTTGTATTGTTATTAAATATGAAAAATAGAAGCATCGTATAAAGATATTCAAGGAAAAGTTTAGTTTGCTAGAAAAGTGGCACATTTTGTGTGCCCACAGGAGAAGATATTGGAAAAGATAATAAACCAAACTACTTCTCAGATGCATGTGCTTGTCAAGATAATTTGTGATGTTAAAGCATGATGTTAAAAATTGAATTTAGATCCACAATCATATTATTCCCCATAAGGAAGACAATACACAGTGACCATCACTTCATGCTAGAGTGTCTGAATTATAACATAGTTAATATTTTAGATATTTTAAAAATGTCCTGATAGTTAAGGCAAAGTGATTTCCTTTGTTTAATATATCTGAATAATGTCCCTACATCTCCACTTCTTTTTCCAAGAATCAAAAATAATATTTGACTAATAAATATTAGTTAATACTTATTAGTAATTTATTATAAGTATTAGCAATAGAAATAAATATTACTCTTAGAGTTCAAAGAACCCAAAGGTCTGAAATGATCTAGTCTACCATATGGTAACATTCTAAAACATCCCTGAGAAATAGTAACACAGGTCCTTTTCAACTCCACCAGAAACTCTCTACTTCACTATCCAACTCATTCCCTTATTGAATAAATCCAGTTGTTTAAAAATGTGCAGTAGAAATCTGCTTCCCTAAAACATCCACTAAATCCTTGATGTTACCTCTAGTTAGGATCTTCCCAACTTACTCTAAAATCCTTACAGAGAATCAGATGCCTACTGCAGAATCAGTGGCCTAAATAAGAGATTGGTATATATTTAAAAGAAAGGCTAGAATAAAGCAAAGTAGGTGTATATCTGGAGAAACATCATCTAATCAGCCCTCGAAAGGCCTCCCTGACTGCAATGCCCCATGGATATGGTCCGGTCCTCTAGCCTTTAGGTGCAGAAATTTAGTTTTAACAAAACCTCAGAACTGAGTGGGCTGAAGAAGCTGACTTGTCCCCCCAAAAAATAAATGCACATTCAGAACCAATGAATTCAGTCAAACAAAAATATAACTGGCCAATGGATAAGGTAGTCAAATGGCACTGTCAAAGCCATTCCCAATTTATAGGCCACATAGACATCAAATTATTTTAAGACTGTTTAGAGAGCAGAGCATCAGAACAAAAGAAATAGTTTCACTGAGCGAATATTTAATAGCATTAGACCCTGACAGTCTAGTGCATCCGTCTCTGCAATGGAGACTCTGGATTTGCTAGTTCAGGTTGGCTTCTCAGGCACACCACCCTGGAGAACGCTTGAATATGTAACTTGATTTGACTTTCAGATGCTTCTTTTGTCTGACTGTAACCATTGTCCAAAGGGAAACGTTCTTTCTTCAGACATATGGCTAGGTTTAGTCCAATTTTACACTGTCATAGTTCTACTTTGATCCATTATGTGTTGCTTTGATAGATTAATTCTCTGAACGACATCGTGTTTCCAGCTTTTGGGGGAGAAAAAAGCAGAGCTAATGGTAAACACACTTACCTATACATGCAACCCACCCTGGACTGTTCTGATTTAAGTCTCTAAACTGCCTCTAAAGGGCTCAGCCCTTTTTTGTCCACATACTTGACTTGACTTGTGGTAACGTGAGGCCATACTAACGGTAATTGCCATTCCCTCTGTCTCTGGCTCCCCCTATCTCTTTCCCTGCGAGCACCAGGATAGAAACAATATGTTTAGCAATGCTTCAGAGCACCTTGCTTCTCTAATTCTCGACTGGAGTGCTGATTAGCAATGGGCATGCAGCCCGATTAGGTCTGCTGCAAGTAACTGAGATTATCCCAGAAATGGTTTCTTAAAAGAGCAGAGACCTCTTTTAGAACAAACCATTTGTAAACATTTAACAGGAAACTGGTCAAGGATTTTAAACAAAGGTAAGAAGAGTTTCTATCATTGTCACTATCACTCTTAGCAGAAAGAGCATGACCCTTACGTTAAACATTCTTTTTTAAATGGAGTACAGAGAAATTGATGTTGAAATCATCAGCCACTGGAGGGAACATACAGATTTCCACTGTATCATGTTTATATAATTTCAAATCTTTAAATGCTTTATTATTGCTTGAATACCTATGCATAAACATCAGGATTACAAATACTCACTATGGTCCATACACTATGGTTGGAATATTAGATTTCTGTGTCTCTACTTTTCTTAATATACTTAAATTTCATTTCTAAAATATGTCTATTGCATTACTAGAAGTGGTTATATATTCAGGTTTTCAATCAACTGGTTTACTTGGTTGGATTGACTATAAATTTGTTGACATATATTGATGATTCCTCGTTTTCTTGCCCAGGGATCATTTCTTCTACTCATTTATTTTCAATTGCTCTACTTTCCTGTTTGACAGTATCCCACAAATAGAGCTTATAAGCTTATAAGGAATGGTGTAAACTAATTAGCAGATTTTATGATGGAAACAATTCCCCTCCGATGTGATCACCCTGTCTACATAATGAACTTGGTGAAAATATCCAGTTTTTAACCACACTAAGGCAACAAACAGGCTAACTCAAACAAGCTCTTGTTTTGCCCTTTGTCTTCAGTTGATAATTGTGGATGTAGTACAAATCCAGAAACAAACAGTATGGGATGAGGGATAAGTTAAAAATAAAATAGCCTTAAAAAAAGGATTTTGAGTTAAGAAAATTCTTGATCTTCTTTTGCAACTGACAGAAAGAAAAATTGCCCTAATAAAAAATACTATAACTGAAATCTCAGTATGTAACTGAAATATGGGGAAGTTACAGAAAATTCCCCTGAATGCAGGTATGCAGAAGCGCTGATGGGTTGCTAACGAACACTGAACATTAAATAGAAATGTTGAAAAGTTTGGTATGGGGAAGAAATCCAGAAATAAGAGTGAAAATCACTGCTGGCTCATTACCTCAGCAGTGGGGCCAGTAAACCCCACTGCTACAGTCACCCTTAAATAGCAGGTGTATGTTTGACTGCTTTCACTTGCAGCCCCTGGCCGTCGCACAGAATGAGTGCAGTCTGCTCCATGGATTCATGAATGACTACAAGCCATCTCTAGGTGCATCTAAATACCATGACTGCCCCACTTCCATTTTAGCCACATATCCCCATATTGGATATTTCTCTCAACACAATCCATTTCAATTGGGTGCCTGCTTAACTGAGGTGCAAATTGCTACCCTAAACACCATGACACAAAATTCCAAAGTAGCTTGGAAGAATGGGAGGAACCAAAAGAGAAAATTCTGTATATGCTTACTGTTTCCATGGAAGTGGTTCCTTCAGTTTCATGGCAATTATCAAAGTAGAACTATTATAATGCAAACAAAAGACCACCTATATAGATAGAAACACAGATATAGAACAAATTAATTATTTAAATGCCATCTCCAGTCTCTCTAGCATACTTATTGTAAATTCTTGACTGATTTGATTATGCATTAATAGTACATAATGGGTAGTGCATGATGGGTAGTAATTTGAAATATTACCCATCATGCCAATGTATGTAAATATCTCTACACTAGAAATCATTTAACATACTTAATTTATTTCAAACCTTAATTTTTTGCAGATGACACTGAGATCTTAAAATGTATACATATTTTACAGTTCTGCTTAACCATAAATAATACATTTGTCTAATTCACTAATACAAAAGGTATATTTTTTTCTCCTGCTAAATAAACTCATCATTGATGACTGTCAGGAAAAAAAAACAACTATATTCTCATGTGAAAATAATAGGAAATAATCTAGCTTATAAAAATTGTAATTCATTCTTTCATTCTCAATCTTTCATTACTGCTGACCAATTACTACGGTGTTAAAAATTGCCTTTAAGTTGACATCAAGAGAGTTATATTTCTCATGTGTCTGGGCAAGAATTTTAAAGTATGTCAGGGCTCAGACTATAGAAGGGACTCAAAATAGGCAAAACTTTGTGTTATAAGTTGAACATAAAAAGAATCAAAAGACCGCTTAGAGATGACATCACAAATATAAAAATATTTGGGTTAACAAACGTCAGAAAAATATGTTAATATCTTTATAGAAACATGAGAAAGCAAATATAACTTGTTAATGACAAAGAAAAACACAAGTTTTTTCTTTATCATAAGTTTAAGTTTCACATAACATTGTTAACATTGGCCAAATATTATGCATTAGAATACGCTATAGCAGTCAGTATGTACCGTGTTAGCACCTACATAAGTCATTCTGAATAACATTTGCTCTTTCAATAGCTTTATTTTGGCAATAAGAAAACGTATGGGTGCTAGTAAAATTCATGTTCACAGTCGATGAAAAAAGCCTGAAAGAATACATTTGTTGAAATTTGCATTTGGTTTTGGAAAACGTCTGTTTAACCATTGAACAGGGCAATATTTTAACTTTTAAGCTCCCACATTGAGGAGGTATCAAGGTACTGCAGCAATTTACTTTTAGGGACATTATGCTGGGCTTTGAAATTCAAAAAATAGGATATTTCTTCTTGAATTATTTGATGATCAATGTACAGTCTCTACACAAGAAAAATTAAAGCTGTCTGACAACTCATAGACACATTACTAGCTGTTAAAGATGTAGGAAATTGCATAAAAGCATGAAAAGCACTGGGTAATTTTGTAGTTTCATCTCTAAATACAATTGTAAAAATGTCTCTTTCAGTTCTTTCTCCCCGTTTCTTCTGAAGCATGGCCTTTTAGTTCCTGCCCTTTTAAATATTTTTGCCTACTGTAGCTTCGCTTCTTAATGTACTGGTTGATCTTACCAGGCTAAGAAGGTATTTACAGGGTGCTTGCTTTTGTCTGTATTCACAGAGAATGCTAACAAATTGGAAGAAAGCGCCAGAGAACACCACATACCTTGTCCGGAACATTATAATGGCTTCTGCATGCATGGGAAGTGCGAACATTCTATCAATATGCAGGAGCCATCTTGCAGGTAATGTGTTCACTCTTTAACTTCTAAAATGTATAAAGTAAAAATGTGGAAACCAAATTCTGGATATTTATAGAGAATTGAATGGCATTCTGCCTGAACGAGTGATCAACAGCAAAACTTTTCTCTGCCTCTCCTGCACACACACACACACACACACACACACACACACACACACTAGCATACCACAAAATGTGTGTGCCTTATGCACTAAGTACTATGTAACACTTCATTATATATATATCCTTTTCATAGAATTTTTAATTGTAATTTGGGCATTACGGGCTCCATAAAGACTCAGCCTCCTCTTTCTGAGTCGCCACTCTTTCCCATGGACCTAGAACAGCACTTGGCACATATCAGGTGCTTAATAAATATTTCTCAAGCAAATGAATGGATGAGACCTTACTGTTCATAAGATGACACAATTGCTTTTGCGAGGTCATCGTTCCCAAAGCCCTCCAGGCCTTATAATAAATATCATCAATCTTTGTTTTGCTAGGCACACGTTCTTTTCTGTGGATCTGCTATCCACAAACCTTATATAGTGAAATTATTAGCTATACCTCTACAAATTCAAACTCAGTTGAGACACAAAGAAATTGCTTGTCTGGATTTAGTTAATAAATATACATTTCTGATGAATAGTAATGGCAAGAACATAATTATTTCAGAGACAGTAAAGCCAAAGTGAAAAAAACAAATGTATTTTTATTAAAGGAATATACAAGTGACATATGATGAAATAGTTGTGTATTGCTGTACAGTGAAAGGAGTTTCTGTCTGCCTTTTCCTCTTCGCTTCTCTCTCTTCCCCTCTCCTCTTCTTCCTCCTCCCTGACCCCTCTCTCCTCAAGAACTGGAGCTGTCTTCTTTTCATGTTTTCCTTCACTGAATACACTAGCACTTTCCTTCAAGTGAAGCCAGGCAGAGTGAATCCTACGTAGCTGAAAGGTTGCTCCTGCTGACCTGTCATTCTCTGCAGAGTTGCCACTATTAAACCCTTCTGAGGCAGACAGGAAAGGTCCCAGGATCTAGTTAGGAGAAATTCAATGTGAAGTAGTAAAATAGTTGCACAAAGTCAATGACAAGTCGATCCCCATTTGTACTGTTTTTATGTGAGCTGTTTCCTTATTTCACTGTCAAATGCTAATTTTAGCACACATTGTCTACCTGAGCTTTCTGATGCGGGTTGAGTGAGCTGCAGTGTTCATTTTCAGATGAATAGCACATGAGCTTGTTTCTCAGAACTATATTGCCTACATCATAATTCCTTTTTTCTACTGAAATTTAACTCTCTAATATAAACAGACAACTTTATGACCAGCACATTAAAAAAATCACTATTGTATCTCTGGCCCTAACATTTTTCAACATGTATTTTAACAGTAGCACAGAGAATGCTTTGTCCAAAAATAAATAAATAGCCCTGTTTTTTATTCCCATGCTATCAGAAAGGAACCTTTCTTTCAAGTAGTCATATTGACTCAGGTTGGTGGAAGAACGAGTTAGGTAAAAGGTAAAGCTCACCTGAAAAAAACCTATAAAAAAGAACAATTATCCCTAGACATCTATTGTCTATTTTATCATCTCAAATTATCTACCAACCCTCCTATCTTCAGAATCTCTTATTGTTAGTATAAAAAGAAACCACATGCCTTTGAAACCAAAAAACATAAAGAGAATATTGTTGAAAATAAGTAGTTGAGAACTCCTGTCTACAAGTAGCATTTTTTTTTTAGAGAGGGAAACAAAAAGCCCTACTTTCACAAGAAAGATAAATGCCTGTAGGCCAACTGTAAAAATGAGCCTAAGAGCTTCAATTAACCGGACACTATAATTTCTTCCAGGTGTGATGCTGGTTATACTGGACAACACTGTGAAAAAAAGGACTACAGTGTACTCTATGTTGTTCCTGGTCCCGTACGATTTCAATACGTCTTAATTGCAGCTGTGATTGGAACAATTCAGATCGCTGTCATCTGTGTGGTGGTCCTCTGCATCACAAGGTCAGTCACTGTGCTCAATGGCCACCCAAGTAAAGGGATAGGTTGTTCCCCCTGGTCTTAATCAGGTCATTCTAATTATGAGTCTCTTCATGGACTCTGCAGCCATCCAGTCTCTGGAGCCCTAGTTCTTCAGCATAATAGCATTTGAGTAGCCAAATGGAAAGACAATTGATTTTCATGCTGAGTGGTACAAATTATTTTCCTAATATTTACATTATGATGAGGATTATTTTTTTCTAAGCAAACGTCTTTCCCCCCTCTAATGTATAATGCCAATCTTTGCATAAATATGCTCTTCTCTTTTAACTATAAAAAAATCAGTCTTCATTCAAACTATTAACAGATTATATAAATTACCAGTGTTTCCTTAACCAGATTAGTATGCCAAATGAGGTCAGAATAGATATTATACACAGTCTAGAAAAGTATTAAATTGTATATTTCATTTATGACATAGATTTCCAAGTGTAACTCTCAGATACAATCATTTTTAACATATTTGATATAAAAAAACAAATACAATTTTATCTTAAATTAACAAAATAGCTTTTAATCACAAAATTCAAAGAAAAATACAATGAGGTAAAATTCTGTTATAGTACATGAAAACCTTCAATGCGTGGGAACACACAGTAAATATCACATTTTATATTTTATATAACACACAGGACAACCAAATAGTAATTGTTTCCTATAGAGCTAGGTTGAGAGAGATACAGAGATCTCATCCAGTTTCAACAGGAAGGGAAACCATGATTAATTAGTGATGCCTGACATTGGGCTTGGTAAATAAGTGAACCCAGGTACTTGCTTAACTTCATTAGCATGTAAATTCATGGTAACCAAGACTTAGATTCTAAACCAAACGCATATTATCTATGCCCTGTCTATCCAGAAATATTATTGAAGATACTTTTTTTGAATCTGATTTCACTGTCCTTGAGAAAAAATTCTAAGAAAGTTTGCAAGAGTTTTGCCAAATTCAGAGGCATTTAGACTTTCACTCAATTTATACAGCTCTACCATAAATCAGAATGTTTCCTAAAAAAATTATTTTCAAGAGAAGGAAATGAAGGTTTGATATCTTTGGAAAATAAAGGCATACTACATCTTCAGTCTCTGTATTTTACTACCTTCTTTGAGGACAAGTGTGGCATTTGCTCTTGAAAAAGACAAAATATGGTTCATAAATCCTTGCCTGGCCTAAAGGCTTAAGGGAAGATCATCGACTGGAGCTTTGTGCTGCTCTCAGCCAAGTTGAGTTCATCAACTCAACTCGCACATTTAGATGCCAAGTGAGTCAATGGATTATATTAAAATAGGTTCTGGGGAACATAAAGATGACTCAAGAAACCAAAAACACTGAATATAAAAGAAAAAATAGAAAAGCGTCTAAAACGCAGGAAATGGTACCATATTACTCTGAGGATGCTGAGCCTTCTAATATCTTAGCAATATCAGCACATGAAAAACAAAATTCATGTTTACTAGATCTAATCTCATGACAATTGGATTTGCTACTTCATGTGCTGACAAAAATGCAAAATTTTAAGTACTTTAGCAGATGTTTTCAAGTCTCTTATTAATCACAGTTCCATTCCCATGCATAATAAAAACAACTGGAATACGTAGGGTTCTTACCTCACCTAGAATTGTGTGTGTATATGTGTTTATATATATATTGTATATGTGTATACACACGTGCATTTAATAACATTATGAAGAAGGAACATTTATCCTCATTTTTAAAATAGGGGCTCTGAGTTAAGTTAGCAAATTGCTGAGTTTACACAGCTGAGCATTAAGGGCCGAAATGGAGGTCTGCCTAATATCAGAGACTGTTCTCTTACCCGCTGCCCTTACTGCCCCTTGAGTGGTCATGGTGCTGTGTATTCTGATGCTCAAGGCAACCTAAACTGAGCTCCACATTATAGCAAGTCATTTTTTCAAGGCATATGGTCATTATCATTGTCCATGTTAAAATGAAACAAAATCCATCTTCCATTTACTTTTGAGGATGAGAAATAGCCATAAGCTAAATTTGCATTATAGTAATGCATTTTCTAAATCTGCCCCAGGACATCCAAGCCTTCCAAAGTCTTTCTAGGAGTCATACTAGTCAACAAACCACAGTGTTCCCAGTGTGGATTCATTTCATTCACTTGAAAACATTCTGCTCAAAACCCAGACTTTCCAACTAGGCCATTCCCCCCACCAGGCCTTTCCTTCCTGGTGACTTGGCCACACATGTCTGTCAAGACCTATTCCAAAATATCTGTTTGCCAAAAGATTTGCAAAATTATACCAAGCAGAAGTCCCCTTATTCTCTGGAATTTTCTTTTAATCTCTTCATCATGTGTATTCTCCTCTTTTCTACTTCCCTCTTCTTTCTTTTCTTCTCTTCCCGCTTTATTTTTTCTGATTTCTTGCCATCATTTTTACTGTTTTAGTCAAACACCTGCCCTTCTCCTAAAGACAACATGTGTTATAAAAAATATAAAGATCTAGAGACATGTTCTGCAATGAAGAGTTGCCCTGTGAGAAGATGAATTTTCAATCTTTTTATCTCCAGCTCCAATTTACTTAAAATGTGACTTCCAGCTCCATGTTCATTTTGACAGATCTACCCTCCCCCCAAAAAACAACGTATCTATGAATATATGTACATACTATATATTTTATTTATATATTCTCTGATACCCCACAGCCTATTATAATGGATTTTTATGAACTTTATGTTGTTGTTCTTATTTGCATCATCAAAACATTCTTTTATTACAAGAGAAAGTATACTAGATCAGTGCTTCTCAGATAATTTGATGGAATATTAGCTTTTTATAGAAGCTAAATAATTGGTACCAATTTATGTCCTTAGCTTATAGTGCTAGTGTAGAAAAATGATATTAGGCTGGACCAAAATAATATCTGTTTCCATTACATATCAGATAATAACAGATGGCTGATTCTCTGGTTTGATGGGATTTAAACTTGTAGCACTGAAATGGCAATATAACATTCATCCTTAGGACATTTAAAATATAAAATTGTTGAAGACCTTTAAAGTGAGATTAGATGGACTCACGACTTACTTGAGTGCATTATGCTTAGTCATTCTTTGTGCTTTAACGAGTAAACCATTGAGGACTAGATAAATGTATTCCCTTCAACTTCCGCCTCTGTTCTTCAATTTTCCTCAACAGATGCTTAAAGATAACTGGAACTCGGCTAGTACTAACAATAAATTCTTTAGTCTGAAATATTTTCATAACTTGCTTAATCCACAACTTCACTCTGTGATTATAGGACCCAACTTTAGGTGATAGCACTGGACTAAGATCTGTAAACTTTCCAACCTTCTAGGAAGTGCCCCAGAAGCAACAGAATTCACAGACAGAAGCAAAATACAGGGCACTACAGTTCAGACAACACAACAAGAGCGTCCACAAGGTTAATCTAAAGGGAGCATGTTGCACAGTGGCCGGACTACCGAGAGCTTGGACTACACGTACGGTATTATAGACAAAAGAATAAGAAAAGAGATCTACACATGTTGCCTTGCATTTGTGGTAATCTACACCAATGAAAACATGTACTACAGCTATATTTGATTATGTATGGATATATTTGAAATAGTATACATTGTCTTGATGTTTTTTCTGTAATGTAAATAAACTATTTATATCACACAATATAGTTTTTTCTTTCCCATGTATTTGTTATATATAATAAATACTCAGTGATGAGAAAAAGTTGGCATTCTTAAATTTGCTGTATCTCATAACTGTAAATATAATCAAGCTAGTACAATCTGTGCAGATACCAGTATTTCATTTTTCTCCACATCTTGAGACAGAACATTAGTTTATATAGGATTCAGTGGCTAGGTTTTGAGTGATTTCAAGATCAAGGGAAATGATGGTTATTGAAAAAGAGAAAAAAATAATTTAGTTTATATCGAGTGAGGATAAAATATTTCAGATCTTTGAATCATCTCTATTTCATCAACTTTCTTCCATGGTCCTCCATTTTCATCCCCAGAGCAGAAAAACCTGTGGCATATAAATTAAATCAAAGAAGAAAGGAAAGGAAACTGTTTTATAACCCATACAGGAGAGAGAAAGAAGATATTGGTTTTTATTTAGGAAGCATCTTAGAATCTCCCAGTTAACTATATATATCTGAAGGGTCCTGAACAAGTTACATTTTAGGAATACACAGAGCACAAAATCTATTCCATTTAGGTGAGCAGAATTAACTACTAAGGGAAAAATTTGATAACATCATTAAATGTGAAAAACCAAAATCACGAATTCTCAGAAGCACCTTGCTATATTTATAGTATATAGTTCTTTAAAAAGAAGTTGGAATCACAACCAAATACCTCATGAATAGCTTTATGGCTAATGTAGCACCATTATTTGAAATGGAACTAAGATGATGGTAATACTTTATAAAACAGAGAAATATGTTTTAAGCATATTTATATGATGAAATAGAAAGAAAAATGAGTACCATAACATCTGAAAGAGCTTAGTGGGAAGCTGATGGATTTTTGATCATACAAATAGATAGGGCCACTTTGTCTGGAAAAAAATTAACTGAAAATTCTCAAAGAGTAACATCAAAATAGCAAATCAAATAATTGCCTTTTTATTATTTAGTTCTTCATAGCTTTCTGTGGCTAATATAGTAAATCTAAATAAAGATTTTTTGTCTCCTTCAAATGACCTCTACATGGACTAGAAGAAATAACACTCCTGTGTCAAAAAAAAAAAGCAGACAAGTATCAAATCAACACATTCTGAATATAAAATACTCAGTAAAAATGAGGTTCCTTAAGTGATGTTTAAGATATTTGCTAAAACACAAAGATAGGACAACCAAAAGAGGATTTTTGACTCTGTGTAAAACCTGGTTTTCTAGGTTAGTCATTATACTGAAAAGTGTGAATCTACTGGCATAACCACCACTCAAGTGTTTCCATAAATCAGTCCTATGCCTCTTGTACAAAACAAACTCTATTTAAATGTCTGCGTGGAATTTTAGTTTGGTTAACAGGTGCAGAAATGTTATTAGCCCTGATCTCCTTTGTAATTCAGGAGTTGTGGCATACAAACCCTTCTTTCTCCTAAAGGAAGTGCAGAAATGGAACATCACAGGGCTTAGCAGAGCTTAAAAGAAACAATTTCACTGACTTTTACTTGTAAGTATGAAATGACTTGCTTTGTTAAATACTTATGTATTATTTTGCATGATTTTTTATCAGAGAATCTTAAGCCTAAGTGTCAGAAAATCCCTTGGATTTATTAATACAGTACATTCCTATCCACCTCCATGCTCACCCACTTCATGAAAGAATCCCTTTTAAAAGGTGCAATAAGAAATTTTAAGTGAGCATGTACTGTGTGCCAGGCACTATTCAAGATCCTAGGGAAATAAAAATGAAACATAATCTCTATATAAAAGAACTCACAATCTCGTCCTTACAGAGAATCATCCAGCCTCTACTTGCATATTTCTTATAATTTGGAATTCCAGTCTTGGACAACTTTAATTTTGAGACTATTTTTTTCTCATATTGAATTGAAATTGACTTCTTTATGGTTTCCACCCATGGCTCCTATTTTTTCCTCTCTGTAGCAAAGGAATAATGATTTATGTATTTTAAACTATTATGACAGATGCCATGTTTTTCCACTCGCCCCACGGCCCCTTTGCAAGTACATATTTTCTTCTCCAGCTGAAACATCCTTAATATCCTCATCTGATCTTCATGTAATATGGCTTCCACATCCCCCTAGCCTCTGTATCAGCATCACCCTTCTTTAGAAAAGCTCTACTTTGTTAATATATTTAAGTGTAGAGCTGAATTGCACAGTCTACCACAGTTGTGATCTGACCAGCACAGAATATAGTCGAACTTGGAGAAAGCAAATTTAACAGAGAGCCATGATCTCTAAATTCAGGCCTTACTTGGACCACCGATTTGCTATGGAACCATGACCAAGTCATTTCACATCTGGGGTCTCAGTTTTCATATCACTTCTATCTCTGTAATTCCAAGATTTAGATATTCAAAAACCAGACACTACATTTTATTATTGCTATCTAAGACCCTATTCACTATTTTCACTGCTTGTCCTCAATTTAAATTCAAAACTCTTTCCAAATAAACTACTATGAAGTCATGTCATTCACTCATTCATTCATTTATTTAACCATTGATTCATTATACATTTATTATACATTATATTCGTACTGAGGACCACCAACTACCAGAAGCATAGTAAACTATGAGAAGGCAGAGATGAACAAGACAGAGTCCGGGCCTAAAAGGAACTCTATCAGATCATCCTAGTTCCTTGCATCAGAGGTCTCACAGGCAGAGGTAAATTTAAAATTATATTTAAAAAAAAGGTAACAAAGGTTCAGTTCAGGGTGCTTAGGGTCTCTATAGGAGGAATCTCCTCCCAGTTGGGTAGATAAGCTCTTCACAGTGACATATACAGGTTGAATTCATTATTCTCCACCCAAACTCCAACTTCTTGCTTCTGAGATTCTGTCCACTCCTCATGCTCTCGTCCCACCTTTCTTCTTTCCACAATACCCAGAACAAATAACAGCTTAACGGTGATGACTCCATGACTCCCTTGGCAGTCTTCCTAATTCTGTTATGGTATTTTCCATGTTCTTTCTTAATTGTCCGTGCAAGCCTGCCTTTCTCTTAGCCTGGGAGCAAAGAGAAGGCAGAAAATCACTGCCTTGCCAGTTGTTTCCATTTATTCAACAAACATCTATTGGGTGCCTACATCACACCAGACACTATTCTAGGTCTGTTATATAGCAGTGAAGTGGATAACAGGTCTCTGCTCTCAGGTTTACATTCTAGCACAGTAGGCAGAAGTGAGGATTAATCAAACAATGCACAAAAACAACTGCAAAAAAGTAAAACTAGAAAGAAAAGTTCTATTCAAAGAACTAAAAATGAAATGAGGTGATTCAGGGTGACTGGGTGGTTACTGTCCCTCCAAGGAGAGCATAGTATTTAAAACTTGGCCTCTAAAGCAAAACAGCAGTGGGTCCCAGTCTAAGCTCCACCTGACTATTTAACCTTGGACAGGTTGCTGAATTTCTTTATACCTCATATTTAAAATCAAAAGAAAAATGTCTTCCCCACACCCAATATGGTTTTTGTGAGAAATAAGACAATCCATGTGCTTAGAACAATGGCATGCACAGAATAAACTTTTAATATATGGAAAATTTTAGGGATATAATATATATTTGTTGTAGAAGTAAATAAGAAGAGTAAGCCATATTTCATCAGCTAAATAAAGCATAATAGGAATCATGTGGTCAGAGTTAGATGAACCATCAATCATGCTTATTCAAAGGAGTGTCTCACATATCTTTGGAGATAAGAGAGCTGGTTCTGGAAAATCAGGCAGTATAGAGTTAAGAAGCAATACAGCTCCTCTAATTTTTTTTCAAATGGATCCACTGATTTCATATCTGAACAAGAGGAAGGGATCATTCTTTCATTTTAAAAGAGGTCTGTCCTGAAAAAGCATATACCCTTAAATCTCTTGTGTGTTTCTAGGCACAGGATGAGTGAGTCAATATTGCAGGGGCTTTTCAGTACCAAATTCTTTACTTTTATGAATCCTTGAGGAGACGTCAGTACAGACTATTGAAATATGATAGAGATTATCTCAAAGTCATGTTAGGCTCTCTACTAATGTTTATCTTCAGATGCTACTTCCCTTTTCCAAAGCCATGCAGCACCTGCACCAACTATTACTGTTCCTCAATTACTGCAAATATTTTACTTATATAATTAATCATGTCATTAATTCTATGTGTAACAAAATTGTTTTGATATCAATAACAAAAACCTTTTCATTCAATGAATTGATAACTTTATATGAGCATCCATATTACAAGAAAGATGAAGGACTATAGAAAATAATGATTTTTTTTATAACCAATGCAGAAATATACAAATGAGCATGGCCCTTTGAAATCAACAACAGGAAGATATATGTGATATGCAGTCTACCCACTCATATTTAGGCTTCCTTCCAGCCCCACTGTGAACAAAATTATACTGGGCAATTTACTCTGGAAATGTGACCTTGATTGGTATCTATCTCCAGTAATACTAAATGAGTTATTTTAATTTAGATTTTTTTTTGTTTACTTTTAACTTTTTAATTAATTTGCATTATTTCTCTTGCGTCATGTTAGAAGTGAAAAAAAATAATATGTTTATTTTTCCAAACCAAATTTAATCCAACACAAGAATCTAACTCAACATTAATGAGGCATCCAAAATCAGGTATTATGAGGGAGAGGGAAAAGGGGACAGGAGCAAGTCCTGGCTTTCTACTCCTAGTGACCTCATTGCCATTGCGAAACCTTCCAGTCTTCCTGATCCATCAGTGGTATTCTTTCCCCAGTGCTCTCGTAAGGTAGCAGCTCAGAGGACCCACACAGTCAATCCATTATGCAGGGTGCATTTTGAGGAAGCTCTTTGAACTTTCTCTCTGTGAGTATCTCCCCTTTCTGGACTTTCTTCCCTTCTCAAGATCCTAACCACTTTTCCCCTTCACCTCATGAAGCTTCCATCTTTTGTTGTAGCCTTTGCCACAAGACAGCTTAATTCTCCTCCATGGACATAAGCCTTGAAAACAAAGGCCTTTCGATGAGTCCAACTATAATTACAAACACAGAATAATGTCCCAAATTGTCACCATAGCACATCAAATTAGTAATAAATATATAAATAACACTTGTTTAACTAGTAAAATTAGAAAATATGGACAAGCCAGAAACATAAAATAATCCCACATCAAGAGATAAACACCATGGTGTTTGTGTATATCCTTTCAGATATTTCTGTGAATGTATGTTGAGGTTTTCATAAGGAAATAAAATAATTTTTAATAGACCAAATTCTCACTAAAGAATAATCACAAAGTTTCATAGCCACTTAAGCATAATTTATCAAACTATACCTATGTACAGTGTGTTTCTTGTGCAAATTTCAACCTCCTTTGGTGAGGCATCGGTGAGACATTCAAAGAGAGTTGAGCTGTGGATCTCTAAATTACCTGTTCACATCTTTATCTTTCATTCTCCCATGTCATTAATTTTTCACCATCTCCCATACTACTTACAAGGTATTCTCAGTCTCGCAGTCTGCAGCTATCCAAAGTTTACCCATAAGACATGGAGGTGCCATTGACAGAGTTTCTCCTTAATTGTCCCTGTGCCTCACTACCTGGGTCCAGACATGCTAAAACAGCTTTACCTCTACTCACCAGAAGGATGTTTTGTTTCTCCTCTCACCCTGTGGAAGCCTCTCTCTGATCCCTGGGGTAGAAAGGGGTTGACCATTTAACCATCAGCATCACATGCCTACATAGTATGTGTGCCAAAGCTGTCATTCCTCTAACAATTCGCCCTTAAGTTAAACTCGGTTCATGAGGGTGCTCATCTCTGAGCTGATTTGTTTCCCAAATGGGGACTCTCCTTCCCTGCCTTGTATGGTATGAGTAAAAAGCCATTCATTGATATTAATCAAGGCATTTGATTTGGTTCAGAACTGGGAGTTAGTGTAATTAGGGTCGCATTAAATAACAATGACAATGACATTAAGAAATGTACTTATTGGGCTGGCCGAGTGGTGCGTTGGTTAGGAGTTGGCTTGGGATGCCAGTTCTGAGCAGCAGGGCCCTGGTTCGGATCCCACATGAGGGCCAGTGACGCTGTACCCTCTACAGCTAAGATGGTGAACAACAGCTTGAGCTGGGCTGCCATGAGTTGCCGGCGACGGCATAGGTTGCAGTGAAGCTGCAGTGGGCTGTCATAAGCTACTGTGAGTGGCTGGTAGCCGGCGTGAGCGGCCATCCAGTGGCCAGTGACTGATCTGCCTCAACCGGGAAGAGTGCAATGATAATACCAACATGGGCCAGTGAAGCAACGTCCTCCACAACTAGACTGAAGAACAAAAGGACAGCAATTTATCTATTCCCCTCCCCCAATTCCCCAATAACATCTTAAAAGAAATGTACTTATTTTTACTTTTATTTATTCAAAAATGTATCACTTGATTATTTTTTTGTTTTGTTTTGTTTTTTTAGCTGAGCCATCCTGCTACCTGTTGGCAGCTCAGCGGCTGCTCAGCTCGGACTGGACTCGAACCGCTGTTGCTCAGAGCTCAAACTCTTGAGTGAGCTCTTAACCAACTGAGCCACTCGGCCGGCCCCTTTGTATCACTTAATTATATTCAAAGTACTTGAACCAACTTTCAAACTGGAAAATAATATAAAATGAAATAAAATAATATAAAAATATTATATTAGTTACATATAGGAATGCACAAATAGCTGCTACACCTCACCTGAGCTGAAGTTAGTGTTAAAGAACAAAATTCAGGCAAGTAAATGTGAAGGTCTAATTGGCTTTATGAAGCAATTCACAAATCTGGCAGCATCCCACCCAGCAACTGAGGGGTTGTACAAAATGAAAGGTTTTCATAGGAAGAAGGATGGAGCAGGGGAGCTATTAACAAAATAAAATGAAGGATTATTTTTACACCAGCGTTTTTTTGAGGGAAGGGAACTACAAGGGTTTTTATCATGCAGATTTCCTCTTTCTATGGGGGATAAGGACGGCCTATGTGACTGATCACCTCATTGGTATTGGCCAGAAAATTTAATGCTGGTTCATTAAAGTTATGTTTCTGAGAGCGGTTGAAACAGGAATTCGGTCAGTTATTAAATCTAGGTTTAATATTTGGACTCTAGCACAGAGACACCATTTGGGGCCTGTGGTTTTCTCTTTAACATTAACCACTATAAAAGGGCATTGAATTTCACTGGATGAACTAGTCCAGTAAAGGCAGTCTATTCTTCTAACAGGTTTTACTCTATGTTGCTTCGAGGAATTTGTTTTTTAAGAACAAAGATGAAGAGAAAACATATGGCCACTAGGGAACACACTCACCTCCTTACGACTTAGTTGAAAAAAAAAAAAAAGAAATTCTTAGCTAGAAGTTACTTCATCTGTTCACATTCATAACCTCTGGACCAATGGCAATTCAAGTAAGACAACCCTCAGAGTGAGAAATGACAATATGGAGGACGGGAAGAGACGAAAGGGAGCAAGAACGAGTAAGAGAGAGATCAAAGGTCCCGCAAAGGTGGCGGGGTGAAGACAGCACTCAGTTGGGTTGGGAGGAGAGTGATAATCATGGGAAGAGGAGTTTAAAAAATGGTTCATTCAAACAGTCCTTCAAGAAGAAACATTTAAGCAGGATTGCAGGAACATGACATGGCAGCATGAAAACAGGGAGCAGAAAGGTGGAGTCCTGGGAAGGCTCCTTGCCCCGATGTCTCACCCAGCCACACTGCTGCGTGCACAAGGTTGGTTGGCAAGAAGCTGGCCTGGCAAGCTGGGCAGAATGAGGCCAAGGCACAGCTCCAAAAATGATTGTCCAGGCCTCTGGGTGAGCAGGAAAATGTGTCTAAAACAAAAGTTCTGTCATGCGCATATTCTCTTCCTTCCAATTCTCCGACCTCAAAATATGCAGATTAGATTCTTTGTATTCTGCAGGACAACCTTGTCCCAAAGCACTAGATCTGCTTTCTAGATAGAGAATAAAGGAACAGCTCATCCTCTCTACTCAGAGGCTCGCCCTCCCTTGCGGGCTGTGGGAGCCCAGGCAGCAATCATAAAAGCGGGCTGCTGGATAGCATCTGATCTGGCTCCACTTGGAAAGCATAATCCCGGAGTCTTAAAGCAGCCCTCAGCAGCATTAGAAAAGACATGCTAAAAAAGGAAGCAGACAAGAGACCCTGCTTGCAAAAGACAAATCCATCTGTGGTCTGCTTGGGGAAAATATGGGTCAGAACTGCCAAGCAGAGCCAACTATTGGAAAGTATTGTTTAGGTTTGAAAAGATGAGTAGAAAGAGAAAAATGACTGCTCTATAAGTGGAGGTTAAGAAAGGAATGGGAATGGAAGCCCCAGTGTTCCACCTCTCAGCCTTTCTGAAGGCATTTGGCTCAGCTCTTCACAGGACAGCAGGTTCCGAGCTGGTGATTTGTAATCAAGCTCACAGACCGAAGTGTTGTAAACAGCCAGAGACATCGCTGTAGTCCCTCCAGAGAGCTGAGACTTCACTGCACCAGCATCCACATGATAACATTATATTTCTCTTTTAAATAAGATGTACATGAATGTTCACTTGTGCCCAATTACAGCAGTGCATGATTTACATAAAATTAACTCTCCTGCTTAATTACAGTCATGCCGGGGATTAGGAAGAGAGGGCTTTTACTTTGTAAACGTGTTATATGCTCTCACACTTAGCCTCTCTATGAAATACAACTGGCCCAATCACAAACAAAAATGAGTTCTTCAGTCGCTGGGTTTTACCATATGTTTTCTTCCCTTTTACCAAGATTGCATGTAAACTGAGTCATGAGAGTCTTTCTCTAGTTTGAGCAAAAGGATCCAATTCTTCTGAAATGTGAATGTAGAAAGTGGAGTGCTTTGTTGCAAGGATCGCTGGTTCAGAAGTTTTGCATACGGTGCTGAGTTTAACCATCTGGGTAAAAAATCTGCAAAGGGCAAGAGAATGAGTCTCTAGTTTTCCAGAAGCAGCGAGGAAAATGCTTTCTTCAAAGGGCGATCCAAAGCGGCTTTGACAACAAAATGATTAAAGGCTGCTGCTTCTCTCATCTTACATCTGTCACTTTTCTGCATTCCTTTTTGCCACCAACATGAACACAATTTTTCTCTGAATGAGACTTCAGATTGCACATTAACGAGGAATTAAAAGTGCAGTTCACTGCAACCCACACTGAAAGAACTTTTTTTCCCAGCCTCTGCCAGACCTGGTGCCAGAAAACAGGAGTTGAAGACAAGTCATTGAGCTGGCACAATAAGTAAATGATTGAAGGCCATGGGGATTGAAGTTTCATCATTATCAGTTCAGTGGGGATGTGAAAATGCTTCTCTGAAAAGCTGCACAAAAATACCTCAAGGGGACCGAATGCTCACCGCACTGGCTAACCACAAAAGATGGAAATTTCGTCGTCGATCCTTTTGACCTAGTACACAGAAGAGCCGGATGCCATAAGAAAAGGCTTTGAAGGGGAAAAAGAGAGACAAGATAACCAGTGAGCGCCTAGGAAAATTCATGGAAGAGCAAGAGCTTAGAGCAGATTGCATTTGCAAGGAAAGGGATGCACATGGAAATTAGGCAAATTGAATCTTATTTTCAGAAAACATAAAAATAGAGAAACAGATTCTAAACCCAGGGCCTGAGTTAATTTCTTTAGCCATACCTTCAAATTATGATGCCTAATAAACTAGATACCTATATCACACCAAGAACTTTTATGAAAATGTCATTGGCCAAAAATTGCATTTAATATGTGGAAGCACATGGTATATTATACAAAATTATTTTACTTCATAATCCTTGCCTGTCTGTTCAGCACAGCGTAAAGTAAAGAGACCTTCTTCAAATCCTTGGATTCAGGAGGGTTTCTGTGAGGGAGATTTCCAAAGACATCTTTGAAAAACCTGGAGGTAGTATGCATTCTCACTTGGTTGTTTGGGGAAAAATTGGTCTAGTCCTCTGTGTTCTGCTTCTTTCTTTTCATCACTGCAAATTTTTCTGTCAGGATCTGAGGCATTAGAGGGATTAAGTTGTTGATTTTTTTTTTCCTTCTTTAAAATCAAGGTCTTTCTGTTCTCTGGAGTTACCATCTCCCTGGCACTAGCTGCTTCACATTGTGCCTGATGCTATGAATCAGCCTTGAATTTTCCATCCTTTGATCCTTCATTGAGATGTTGTTTCACAGTATCAAAAAGCCTCGAAAGCTATCAGTTGAATAGTGGCCATACTCAAAGGCACACTACGCTGGTTTTGATCCCGAATACACAAAATCAAAA
Organism: Hipposideros armiger; assembly: GCF_001890085.2. Lineage (NCBI taxonomy): Eukaryota > Metazoa > Chordata > Mammalia > Chiroptera > Hipposideridae > Hipposideros > Hipposideros armiger. The sequence goes on from NW_017731722.1 coordinate 420,234, forward strand.
CACCTTCCATTTAAGACAAAACTTTTTGTTTGACCTCATAGCAGTGGAATAAAATTGTCCTTAAAGGACCCTTTTTTTCTTTCTAGCTATGTCTGAGAATTTTTAAGAATTGATATTATGGTTGACCGATTGTGATAATGTATGACATACACAGAATTACAATTTATGACTGGATGAAAACATGATCCACACATATTGATTTCCGACTCATCTTTTATAGGAGACATATTGTTTTGGGCACTGTATGTATTTTACTTATTTCTTACAATAGACCTCTAAGACACATTATTATTGTAGCAGTTTTATGATGAAGTAACTGTAAAGTAACTTGTAAAGTTGAAAATAACTTGGTCAAAGCCACAGGGCTAGGATGAGTCACAGTTAAAATTTGAACGCAAATAATAACAAAATCCATTCTGCTCCACTGTATCATGCTGCTTCCATTACTTTTTGTTTCATTCTAGTGTGTCAGAAATCACCATCTTTCAAGTTTACCTGTTGGTCAACCAAATGCTTATTCTGATAATGCTGCCATTACGGCGATTATTTTGATATTTTGCTATGGTAGTTATCCTCAGAGACAACTTATGAATCGCACCAAAACACCTGTTTCAACATATCATAAGAATCTTGTCTTTAGGTTCTGACCTTTCTCCCCTCCTCCTCATTCTCCCAATTTTAATGAACTCAGCTATCCACATAGCTTTTTCTACCTAAAGTATATGTGCCAGGGGAAAGAGTTGAACAAGATAATTTCAGATTGTTGTAAGTGACATATGAGACATTATCTTGTTCATATGTTTCCTTTTTTTTCTGTCTCCTTTCCATCTCTGGCCCCTCTACCCCAAGGAATGTTAAGCTTCATGAGATCAAGAAGCCTGTCTTGTATATGAAAAACCCAGTGTTTAGAACCGTTCATGAAATATTGTAGGTGCTTAATTAACACATGTTGAATGAATGAATGAATGAATGAATGAATGAAATTAAAGTCATCTCTGAGCTTCTGCCAACCTATATGGAATAACTGGCTATGTAAGTCAAAAGCATAACTATGCTGTAATCGCATAAATCAGCAGAAGTTGAATAAGACATGTTTGGTTTGAAAGTTACTAGTCTTTGAAAGAGGTCCCAAAGGCCAAGGTGACAATGCAGAGGCTGCTAAAAGGGCCTTGGAGTCTTTTTTTCTTTCCCTTTTCTTTGTCCCAACCCTCTATAAGCCATACTAGCTTCCAGGCAGCACCCTGGTGGGGCAAAGAGTGGTATGAAGCTGGTGCTATAAATTATTGTTATTACAACATGTCAGTCACCCCCCAGCTGAGATCTTTAACTCATTGCTGTGAGAGCTTTCAAGGGCATCCACTTCGAGAAAGGTAATTTAGGCGCATTAAATGCCTTTTGCAACCCAACAGGCTTTTTACCTCATGTGCATCTGACATTTATTGGGTGCATTTTATCTCCCAATCAATTTAATTACGAGCCATCAGATTATAAATGATTTGTTGCTTCTGAAAAACTCTTGAACTTGAAGATTCATTTGTAAAAGCTGTTCTCTTTCCCTTGTATCTCATTCTGTCTTTTGAATACCTAGAACAAAGCAGCATAAGGGGGACGATGCATTGTACGCACCTTGACCTCCAAATAAAGCTGTATCCTAGAGCTCCTATAGAACAGTGAGTGAAGGCTAAGTCATTTCTGGAATCTCCCGATGGCATACACATACCTTTGAATAGTCCAGATGGAAACATTTGCTTGTTTCATTTCTTATTAATGTCACTGATTTCTGGCCTTTTTTCAAAGATGGAAACCTTTTTAAGTGGCTCTGCATGGCAGAGGTCAGAATGGCCAAAAGGTGAACTGAGATGTAAGCTAAAACTCAAACACTAGGCAAGAATAAAGGAACAAGGGGCACCTAGTCTGATTTCATTTGTTCAAGACATGGGTCCTGATTCTATCATTAGCAATTCATGTGCTGGGATGCAAGTGAAAAAGAAAAATGTTAGCTACCGAAGAACAGTACTTCCAAAGCTACTGAGGTAGAAACTATAAAATGAACCCTGCTTTCCATGAGGTCAGCCATAAATGAAAGATGTATTCAGAATAAATTACCACCAGCAAAGACAAACAGAGAGCCCTCTCTGGTGAGGAAAGCAGGTATTTTTGGATTTCACCTGCCAACCCTTGTCATATGGAAGAGCTGAGAGTAAGGGAGAAGAAAACCCATTTAAAATGACCTAATTCTAAGGATCTATATCACAATCCCTGCCTGTTTTAAATTTTCAAATAAAAGGAGCCTTTAGTTAATGGTTAATAAAAATGATTAGTATCTAGAAGGCACTGAATCTGTCAGTCCCACAATGTGTTAGAGAGAAAAATCTATAAGATCCTATAGGAGACTAAACTGTTCTTAATTGCATACATTTCTATTATGTGTTTGCACATTTATTATTAAAATTTGATTACTCTTTGCTTCCTTGGTATAAGAAAAGTAAACTAGAGGCCCAGTGAGATTTAATTGTGCTGTATTTGTTATCTGAATTGGGTCCATTCGGATCTGCCCTGGGTCCAATGAACTATTCTAAGAAGAGGCTATGGGGACAGAACTATATTAGGAGCTACAAATTCAGTGCAAGGACAGCCTTAGATAACTATAAAGGGATTTACCCACTGCAAGGACCTCCACACTGAGTGCAGGGAACTAAGGCAAAATGTTCACAATGCACTTTTAATTTCTGAGTAGAGACTTGTCCTAACAATGAATTACAATATCTATGAGGTCAAGCTATCTATGAGTAATGAACTGGTTCTTTCTAAAACAAACAAAAACAAATATCACTATAGTTTTCCAGTTGAATAACAATGAAGCTCTCAGAATAAATAATATCTAATTGATTGTAGACATTTATGGTTTAGCATTTCCTTGTTTTTTTCCCATTCTTGAGATTTGGGCTTGGGGCAACCTGGGGGAAGGAGTGGCGAGGACCCAAGTGTGAGAGCACAGGCAGCAGCTTTGGGAATGGGGTTGTTTTGCACAGCCTTTGAAAAATCTCATCTGGGCACCATTATGGCCACAGCTATTATGGCCAAAGACTACACCACACCGGCATTTGGCAGCAGGGTGTTTGGCAGTGAAAGCGCGTCCCGGGTGAAACACAATCTGCCTTGTTTTATGCTGTATTTCAGAATCATTTGCTGTCCTAATCACTTTTTAAGGTGTGATATAGTCCAGGAAACAAAGAAATCTGGGACTCCTACAATAATAACAGAAGCTTGCCAAGTGATGAGGTGGTGGGGTAAAGCATATTGCTCAAGGTTCTAGATAGTGTTTGCATTTTGGGGGGAGGAATATGCCCTCTCTGTAAATTACCCTAGATATTCATACATCAGACAATCAAATTCTAAGTTTGACTTGGAGTCTATGAAGTCCTAAACAGTACATACCTAATGAAACCAAGACTTCCCACTGTCCTATGTGTCATTAAAAGCACTGCAATCAGCAGTATTACATTTACTGACCATCTTGATGAATACTTGAAAGAGAAGAAAAAAAATGAAGAACTCTCTTTAAGGAATCTCTTTACCAAAACCTTTTGTAGTACTTTTAAAGTCTTCTTCAGGATGAGATTACAAATCTTTTCCCCTGAGTTATGGATGTCTTAATTCTATGAAATGGTGCTCAGATGTTACAAACTTAGATTCAAAAAATGTCCTTCCTTATTCGTTCAGGATTGAAATAGTAACGATTTAGTTCAGCCATCTTGGTTTTAAAATACAAGACAATTACTGGCAATATTATGATTATATGTGTGTCTGTATGTGTGTTTGGCCAATCAGGACCTACAGCTGTTAAAATGCTTGGTCAGTCCAAAATTACTACAAATGCCTTTTGAAGATAACTTTCAAAAGTGCAACATTCTCAAAATTGAAGAGTTGTTCAGATCTTTGAAAAATCACAACAACAAATGAGGTTCAGGTTGAGAGTTCAATAGGAATGAGAAATAATTCATATAGATACAAAAGATTCAAGGTTATGTCAGATTGTAACTATCCTCGTATTATTAATTTAATTTCTAGTCATTAGGATAATACCAAGCATTTAGAATGCATTTAGTGTTTATGTAGATGAAATCATTTCTTCTCAAAATTACAATTTTGAATTAATATGCTATTAAAACTTCCACTAGAAAGTGCTTTTATTATTCTGCCTGTGGAATAACAGCTCCCTGTTTCTTTTTATAAATGAAATTTCAGCATTTATTTTTTGATCTTCCTTAGATTTTGAAAACTGCAGTGTTCCTGTTTAAGAATTCTCCTTATGCCACATTAGTGCCATGTTCTTTGACAGCATAAAAATATGCAAATATAGCCTTTTTAATGGTGACTTTCATTTTGTTACTGTCATTTAACTAAAAAACAACTGATGATGTTTCAGCTTATCACTTACAACAGTGAAGTTGCTGAATTGATATTTATGTTCAGAACAAATGACATAGAAACAAATATGTTTGAAATACCATCTGCACAGTGTTGATTTCTTCCTTAGAGACACAATAGAGTTGTTGAATTTCAGCCTTAGAGGGAATATCAGAATTGGGGGCAAATGTGGCTCATGACTACTCTCCCCTCTGCCCCCCCCACCAAAAAAAATAGGTAAATGAGATTTGCTAGATTTGGAGTTGGACTGTGAGGAAAAGGGGGAGAAGGGAAACATGGGATTGTGAAATCCACAAGATTGTAGGAACCTTTCCATTTTGGCAAGAAAAGCGCTCTCTGCTTTTTGGCCCTCCATCTCCCAGACTGCCCACTTGGCTCCTTGCTTCATTGCCTACCTCTCCTTGAAGCCTCTACTCAGTATTACACAGCTTCTCCATCTGTTGCTGGTTGCTAACCTGCTGCTTAGGAAACCCCAGAATACTCTGTGCGGAATTACGTGGGAGTGGCACCTTTCACAGCTATTTGACCTGAGAGAGGCAGGCAGCTGGGTGGGAGGAAAGTTGGATAGAAGTGCTTTGCTGGAACAACATGTCATGCCTAGCAAGACTGGCTCTCAAAGGTGGAGCTGAAGGCATATCTTGGGAGTTGCTAGAAGATGTCATGTAGGAACTTTTCTGTCATTCCAAAATGATTAGGAAATGAAGTGGAGAATTCCTCTTAATGGGGCAGTGGATAGAGTGTTGTAATGAATGAGGTTTTTCTCCTAGTTTGACCTAGGTAAATGATGCTAAGCAATTCAGTAAACTTCACCCTGCTTAAATTTCCTGATGCTGGGATAGCCAGACCTCATCTTCATGAGCAGAAAAACGAAGTTCTTTGCATTCTCCTTACACTTTCCACACACACATTCTCACCCAGCTTATCTCCATTCATATATCCCATTAGAAGACAATAATAATTATAATAATAGTTAACATTAACTGGGCACTTACTCTTTGACCTAATTGGTGTTAAGCGCCTTACATACTATGCAGAATGCTTTCTATTTGCCCCTCAGGGTCACTGTGTGTGTGTCTTCACCCTGTTCTGTGCCCTTCTCTGTGCCCTGGGAAGCTGACCATTCTGAACCACATCTTTAGGTTCCCTTGTCTTTTGACTTCTGAATCGGTTCGACTTACATATACAAGTCAGCAGCAGCAGATGTGGGGGAGGGGGAGAAATGAAGCCAGGGTATTATTTCCTCTGTGCTCTGTCACAGAAGGTTAGCTGTGTCCCTGCATAGAAAACCCTAGCCAGCAGCCATCTCCTATAAGGACACATTCTTTCCCTTGCCCCTTCAAGCCTAGGGGTGGTAACTATTCTGTTTCACCATCCTTGTTTTTTCTCTCAACCCCTCCCACCTCTGTGAACATGCCCTTTATTAAATTCTTCTCAATCCACTGACATGGAGGGAGCCATCTTTTTTCTACTGGGACCCTGACTGATGCCCATGCACAGTATCCTCTCAACAACCCCATGAGATAGGTACCCTCTTATACGTAAGGAAACTACAATTTAAACCAGTTTAGAACGTGCCAGTTCATGTATCTAGTACATACAATGACCAAAATGCAAACCCACTTTTCTAATTCTGAACCAATGTCCAATAACACCAGGATGATCAATACTAACTTTCTAATATTTTATTATTATGTGAAATAGTATTCATTTGTTTCAGGCTGCCCTTTGCCCTTATCATTGCAAAATGTCAAACCTTTGCTTAGACTATTGCAATCCTATTATATTAAGGGTGATTTACTTGATTTTACATACCAAAACAGTTCAAGTTAGCACAAGAAAAAAAGATAATCTCAGGTTGTAGTGGAAAATCTCAAATACCCCCCCACCATGATCCCCATCTCCTTCTCCAATCCCCTCCCCTTGAGTGTTAGCAGAAGTAATGAGATGTCACTTCCAAGATTAGGTTATTTTTTTCAAAAAAGTCTTCTATCTTGGATACTTGCTCTCCTTCATCCATTTTTGGATCCCTGTCTCTGGCAGAAACTAGCTACCCTGGGGAAAGGCCCATGTAGCATGGAACCAAGGTCTTCAGTAGCCATAAGAGTGAGCCTAGAAATGGGTCCTTCCCCACTGACCCTTCAGATGACTGCAATCCCAGCCAATAATTTATTGCCACCTTCTGAGACACCCTGAGCCAGAAACCACCTAGCTAAACAACTCCCAGATCCTTGACCCACAGAAACTTTGACCTGATAAATATGAATTTTCAGTGATCAAGTTTTGGGTAATGTGTTATGCAATAATAGATAACTTAGAGAGACATTGATTCTGATAGTCATCCCAGAGGAACAGAATTTTGAGGATGAGTTGCCTGAACTGGTTCTGGATTTTGTGAATCTCGTAGGAAAGATGGACATGGAAGTAAACCAGCACCCTTTTGTATAGCAGACACATATCATTGCTGATCTGCTAGGTCACTCATCTGCATGAAGCAGCAACCAGGCCTGCAACTGTTCCCCGGTCTCCTGGATGTCCCTCTGCAGCTTCCCTGAAACCTGGGCCAGGGATCTGTGATTAGTTCACAGCCTTATAGAGACTGCTTAACCAGATTCTACAATTGTGAGAGGTCAAATACTTTCAATTTCATAAATTTAAGAAAGGGTTGGGACCGGCCAAGTGGCACATTGGTTAAGATCTGGCTTGGGACACCAGAGGGCCCAGGTTCGGATCCCACATATGAGGGCCAGTGACACTGCCCTCCACAGCTAAGATGCTGAACGACAGCTCAACCTGGAGCTGGGCTGCCATGAGTCGCCGGCGATGACATAGGCTGCAGCCCCTGTGGCAGTGGGTTGCCATGGGCTACCGTATGTAGCCAGCAGCCAGCATGAGTGGCCCTCAAGCCACCATGAGCAGCCATCCAGAAGCCAGCGACTGATCTGCCTCGCCTGGGAAGAGCGCAATGATGGTGCCAACTTGGGCCAATGAAGCAACATCCTCTACAACTAGACTGAATAACAAAAGGACAGCAACTTGTCTGTTCCCATCCCCCCCAATTCCCCAATAAAAAAAATTAAAAAACAAAAATAAATAAATAAATAAATAAATAAGTAAATAAGTAAAAGAAAGGGTTGGAAAAAAAATCCTAGGAAAGAAAGGAGGAGTTCATTGAACTTCTTTCTCCAGCTCCACCTTAACCCAGCTCAGGTCCACCAGCTTCCCTTCTCTGGTCTCTCAACCCCAAATTCCAAATTATTGAGAGATAATCTAATTGATCCAACTTGGGTCATCTATATTTCCCTTGACTAATAAGCTGGGGGTTAGTAATATTATGTGGTGAAAAGTATAGAGAAAAATAGAGAGAAATACAGGCCAACAGCCCAACAGACCACTACATTTTTCCACTACTTCTACCTCCAATCTTTCTCCTCTGGTTTACCTTACCCGTTGGGGTCATAACTCCCTATCAAATACTCAGGATGCATCTCAGCATGGTCTAAAACTACCATTTGAAGTTCAAATAACTTACCAATATGGTCCCTAATCCACACCTAATGTACGTAAGCCACTTTGAAACTGCATAAAGCTATATTTATACATAATTATGACAGTTCACAATTTGGCCTTTTATTATAATTATGTATGGACTTCAACGTGAGTTAAGTTTTAAAATGGGTTACACAGTTGTCTCACTTTGATTCAGTAATACTCACTGTCACCACACTTTAGTCAGGGCACAATAAGTAGAAAGGCTACCTAGAGATGCTTTCTGATATTATAAACAGAGAAGGCATAACTTTACTTTTTAATTATACTTCCATTTTTTTTTATTCTCAGTAATGTTTGTTCACCCTGTGAATGGCTGCCTGATAAGAAAGAAGCTATAGCACCCTAATAATGTTCTTGCCAAATAAGGGCAGAGCCGTCGTAGTAGTGAGGAAGTCTTAAACATACCTCTGCAGACACTGAATGGCTTTTGTTTAATACAAATCATTATGTGCACAAATGGGAACACTGTATATTGGCTTCAGTGTGTACAATATGCTCATGAAGTCGTGCTAAAAAAATGTGCGCCAAATGGTAGTGTTCTTTGCTTCACATTTTCTAAATGCTATCTTACAGGTATTTTAAATTACAAAAATGATATCTGGCAACTGGAATAATGGATCTCAATTTTTTGTGTGTATGAGAATCATCTGAGGAAGTTGTTTTGATAAAATTTCTGAGCTCCAGACCCATAAATTCAGATCCATTTGATCCAGGATGGACCTGGGAATTTAAATAGTTAATACACATCCCAGGTGTATCTGACAAAGGTCATTTGCATGTCCACACCATGAAAATTTTGTAAAAATTGAAGTAAATCCAGAATTCAAACCAGTCAGTTCTTGGCTGAATAAACACAAAACATTTTAATTCTTGTGAACCCAATCACATTCGTAAGCCATCCCACGGCCTAGAAAGAATTACTTCTGACCTGGAAGCTTGCACTGAGTGAAAAAGTAAGTCAGCTACAAGGTCAAACAAGCAAAAAAAAAAAAAACTCTAGGAAGGAGAAAAGTTCAGCACAAGCATGACAGCCCCTCAGCCTGGGTTTCTGAGCATCTTGATAATAAGGCCTGTGAAGCTCAGTGGTAGCTGAGGAAAAGTGTTCTAAATGCTAGTCAAATGAGGGGGAAAAAGACCATTTTATTTTAAGAAACAGTGTCTCTTTAGAATGTTTGGAAAATGAGCCCATAATGGCATCCTTTTATTGGCACCAACTCCATAGATTTGGTTGCCTTCAGAATGATGTTATCAAACAACTCCTCTTAAGTTCCACAGCCCTGTTGTCTTCACTGTGTGTCAGGCACAATTTAACCTTCATTATGTTCTCAGCAGAGGTGTTTATATGAGACACTGTGATCTCCATGCATTGTTTCCTCTTTTTGTTCTTCCACAGCCTCAAATACCAGCCTTCTTTAAAAGGCCTGTGGATAGTACAACTGACCTATCTATATTAGCCAAGCTTGCCCTAAGGGTGATGGGCTCTCAATGGCTGTGTAGGTTTCAAGGATGATGGAGTGGGCAAGGAATGCTAAAATAGAGCTGGTTAAATTGAATGACAGATATGTGTTCAACTAACCAGGGCTTCTGACCAAGGGTAAAGGGAAACTCAGGGATTCAGGTGAGGAGTGAAAAACAAGGCAGAGATGTGGTCAGGAGCAGGGTCAGAGGCCAAAACTCTGTACTGTGTAAAAAGACCATTGAAAGACAAGTAAATTCTCATTCCATCAGAGATAAAAAACAAACAAGTGGTCATATAGTCAGAAACTCAAGGCCCATTGCCAGAGGAGTTGAAAAGTAGCAAGACAAAAACTAAAACTCTCTAGTCAGCTACTACAGCCAAGGAGTTAGGATAAAAGAGTCTAGTAGTCTTTCTGCTGAACTTGGCAATATTTCCCAAAGGGAGTCCTCTTATAATGACTTCATCCAGAGCACTAGTTAAAAATGCAGTCATTTGACTCTACCAGGGTATACTAAAGGAGACTCTCTAAGGGGCAAAACTCCCACAACTGGTTCTGTGTTCATCCACTAATGCTGGACACCCACCGTGCAAGTGGCTTGAGCAACGGGATTGGTTCTACCCTGCTCCCCAACCCTCTGGTCTCATTTAATACAATTAGATGTCAGTGTCATCACAGAACTTTCATCCAGTTCCTTTGGAAATTGAATCTAGTAAAGTGGAAGTTCTTACGGGAATACAGGCGGCTCACTAAATGTTTCTACAGCCAAAAGTTATAGGGCCAAAACATTATAGGCCAGTGGTATCATAATATCTAGAAAGATACATTTCCAGAGAATGTAATTTTCTTACCAGAGTAGCAAGGCATTGCCATACTGGTCTCTTGGATTAATGTAACAACTTTTCCCCAGTGAACTCTAAGATGTTACATTAGAATAGTTGTAAAAACAAGACAAGAGAAAGTAAACAGAGAACCACCCAAAATGGGTATTAACCGTTAGTAAAGGTACAGATAGAGTTCAGTTCTCCTGACCTCAGCAGATTATTGCTATACCTATTCAACATCAAGTGTGAGAAATCACATAAAACACTCAATGGAGACACGCTCCTCCCTATATTGCTTTCTGTAATTTGAAAGGAAAATAAGACCTGCAGCAATACAGATAACAAAATATTTACTATCTATACAAAGCTCATCTACTAGAAGAAAGTAACAAATAAACACACATGTGCAATAAACATTGTGAAAGAAAAATTCAGTAACTGCAGTTTCCCCACAAATTGTTTTGTAAGGTGATAATAAAATTCCTAAATTACTTGTTCTGAGTTCCTAACTTGTATACACACAGCCATCACCCCCTAGTAGAAATGGCAGCTAAGTCATATTTGTATAACTGAAGCCAAGGGCAATTACTGCAAAACACTGTTAACCCATAGTTTCCTCCTATTTGCACCCACCCCCACATGTGTGTCTTTTGAGCCTTTTCCCAGAGTAGACAAAGCTGTACTTGTACATTCCACCCATGATGGATTTTATACTTACTCAAATTCATGGAGTACTGTGAGTACTTTCATGTTAAAGTAACCTTGCAAGTCTTACAATTCTGTCATTCTTTAAGGAGTTCCTATTAAGTCTAAAATGCTTCTGAGATTAAAAGGGTATATTAATGTTATTAGAGACTTGAGATAAAATGCCATGCCTTGCAGGGTATCTTAGCACTTAATGAAAACATTTTCATCACATTCTGAGTCTATTATGCCAGATCTTCATTTCATAAGTTGTAAGATAATCTTATTTTAATTAGAGGAAAGATACCAAGTATATTAGAGTAATACAGTTAGATATATTCATCAGCTTTCTTCTTGTCAGGTAAAATGGCTGCTTCAGAGTTTGTTATACTGATGTGCTGCCACCGATGTAAAAAAACCTAAATATATGTATATAAACTCTGAAGAGTTTGTAGAGCATTAAATTACTGTTTTCTAAGGAGGATGCTATATAAGGCTGCACTGTCCAATGTGGTAGCCGTGGTCACAGGTGACTATTGAGTACCTGAAATGTGGATAGCTCAAACTGAAATGTGATGTAAATATAAAGTACACATAGATTTCACAAATTCAGTATAAAATATCTCAATAATATGTACATTGATTACATATTTAAATGATTATATTTTGGTTACTTGGGCTAAATAAAACATATCATTAAAATTAATTTTAGGATTTCCAGTCAAGATGAAGGAGTAGGTAAATGCTGTGCTCACCTCCTCTCAGGGCCACATCAATTACAACTAAACTACAGCAAAATCATCATTGAGAATCGCCTGAAGGCTAACTGAACCAAAGCCCTACAATTACGGACATACAGAAAAAGGCACCTCAAGACTGATAAGAGGGGCAGAGACACAGAACTGGTTGGTCCCAAACCTGTCTGTGACCATTAAAAATTGGGAGGGATATCTCAGCAGCAGATGTCCCCTCCCCCTGTAGGAGTGAGGTTCCCAGCCCCACACCAGGCTACCCAGCCCAGGGTTCCAGTGCAGAGGAGAGAAGTCCCCATAACTTCTGGCTGTGAAAACCAGGGGAAATTGTGGCTGAGTGAGATAGAGGGCATCTGCAGTCCTAGGCTCTCCTATTAAAGGGCTTGCACATGGGTTTACTCACTGACAGACTCACTCACTCTGAGCTCCAGTGCTGGGTCAGCAGCTCCAAAGGCACTATGCATGTACAATGAGCTGAATTGTCTAGCTTCAGGATGAGGGCTGGAGGAGCACCTTTCTCTCAGAGGGAGGAACTGGCAGAAGCCATTGTTTCTTTGTTGAGCCCTCCCCCTCCCTGTGTGCAGATGCAGGCAGCCCCCATATCTGAGTCTCCATTAACCTGGTTATCGCCTTTTGTCTGCCCCACCCTAGTGATTCCCGGAAGCCCTGCCCCACCCAAATTTTGGTCACACCCAAGCCGCTTCCAGTAACTTTTCTGCACAAACAACCTGTCTTAGCTCATGCTGTGGGCTTTCCTAAAACCTCGCAAAGGTTCACAAAACCCAAACAAGCAACATCTGGCTTCAGTGTGTCTTATACCCCTGGCTGAGCAGCCCTAAGCCCAGCACTAGCAACAGACATCCTTGGTTCATGGATTGGCCTCTCGAGGCACCTCCAAACCCAATGCAGGTGGTGGCCATCTGTGGACTGCTTTGTGGCTCATACCAGGTGGCCTTGGGCAGGGCACAGGCTGCAGCTAAATTTAACCTGCAGCAGGTACCCTCTCAGGAAGCCTCAGGGCCGTCGTGCCTGGTGCCAAGCTTCAGACCAAGCTGGAGCATCACCTGACTGCCTCCAAGGATGACACACCCAGAAGGCAGACTGGGCAGGCACCAGAGCCCTGCTAAAGTGAACCCTGCCCTATAGGGTCAGCCCTTGCACCACAACTCCTCCACTATAGTCACAGCCAGTCATCAAAATGAATCAACCCAAGGGTCATTCCCTCCCACTAATGTGCAAACAGAAACAGCAACCAAGGCTCAACTACAACAGGAGGGCACACACAATCCACACAAGGGACACACATGGAGCACCCAGCTCTGGTGACCCAAGAGACTGTACCACCAAGTCTCACAGTACACCTATTACATAAAGCCACTCTACTAAGACCAGGGGGCATAGCATCCCACATAATACATAGAAAAAAACACAAGGAGGCAGCCAAGATGGGGAGACAAAGAAACATGTCCCTCCCCCCCAAAAAAAAACAAAAACAAAGCTCCAGAAAAAGAACTAAAAAAAAATGGAGACAAGCAATCTACCAGACACAAAGTTCTAAATACTAGCTATAAGGTTGCTTAATAATCTCAAGGAAAACTTCAATAGAGAGGTTAGAAACAGAAAAATGGAGATAGAAAACAGAAAAAAAGGACCAGTCAGATATAAAAAATGCAATAACTGAAAGGAGGAATACATTAGAGGTAATCGACAGTAGATTAGATGAAGCAGAGGACTGATATTTCATGAAAATGGAAACAAACAAACAAAAAAACTGAGGTAGTAATGCTTATGCCAGACAAAATAGACTTTAAAACAAAGGCTATAACAAGAGACAAATAAGAACCCAGTAATCACATGTATGGGTATTTATTTGAAGAAATCTAAACTCTACTTCAAGGGGACATGTGCATCCACATGTTCATTATAGCATTGTTTATAATGGCCAAAATGTTTAGGCAGACTGAATGTCCATCAATGGATGAATAGATAAAAAGGAGGTGGTATATATATATATATATATATATATATATATAAAATGGAATATTGCTTGGTCATGGACGGGAATGGATTCTTGCTGTCTGCGAAGGCATGAATGGACCTGGAGGGTACTGTGCTGAGTGGAGTATGTCAGACAGAGAAAGACAGATGCAATGTGATTTTGCTTATATATGGAATCTAAAGTACAAAATAAACAAAACAGAAACAAACTCATAGATATAGAGAACATTTTGATGGTTGCCAAATGAGAGGGGTTTGGGAGTGTTTGAAAAAGGGAAAGAGATTAAGAAGTACAAATTGGTTGTTACACAGTAGTCATGGGGTTGTAGGGCATAGCATAAGGAATATATGAGGTCTGACAATTAAGTTTGTGAACTTGTTGCAACAATGTTGCTAACCTTCTTTGATATCAGAGAGATTATTTGTTATGAATTTATACCAACTGGACAAACAGTTAGCCAAGTTTACTATTTTGAAGTTCTGGAAGTTTTTCACCTGTGTGAAAAAGTTAAATGACCTGAACTTTTCGCCAAAAATTCATGGCTCTTGCATCACAACAATGCATCAGCTCTCATGGCACTGTCTGTGAGGAAGTTTTTAGCCGGGAAATGAATAACTGTATTGGAACAGCCTCCCTACTCACCTGATCTGGCCTCATTGACTTCTTTCTTTATCTGAAGATAAAGGAATATTGAAAGGAAGACATTTTGATGACATTCAGGATATCAAGGTTAATACAATGACAGCTCTGATAGCCATTCCAGAAAAAGAGTTTTAAAATTGCCTTGAAGAGTAGACTAGGCACTAGGGTCAATGCATAGTTTCCCAAGGGGAGTACTTCGAAGGTGACCATAGTGATATTCAGCAATGAGGTATGTAGCACTTATTCTAGGATGAGTTTGTGAACTTAATTTTTGACCTTGTAGTCAATAATATTGTAATAACTATGTATGGTGTCAGATGGGTACTGGATTTTATCAGGGTGATGGGAGAGGTTTCGGGGGCAGGATGAAAAAGGTGAAGGAATTAAGAAATACAAATTGGCATTTACAAAACAGTCATAGGGATGTAAAGTAAAGCATAGTAAATATAGTCAATAATATGGTAAGAACTATGCATAATGCCAGGTGGGTACTAGATTAGTTGGGGGGGGGTGGCATTTCCTAAATTATATAAATGTCTAACCACTATGCTCTATACCTGAAATTAATATAAAATAATAGTGAATGTCAAAATAAATAGATAAATAAATAAAGTGTAAAAAAATAAATAAAATAAAACCAATCTCACATATTGCTTTTTACCTTTTTAAATATGGTTACCAGAAAAATTTAAGTTCCATATGTACTCACATTATATTTCTACTGGACATTGTTGCTCCAAATCATCTAAACAATATGTAAGGCCAAACCTTAATAATCTATTAAGATTTGTCCATGTTATAAAATAATAAACATAATGAGAAATGTGAAATTGGTTCCACCAAAATTCTGAAAAAAATATTAATTACCTTTCACCATTATCCAGTCAGTTAAACAAAAGAATGGAAAAGCTAGTCTCAATAGCAGCCCAAGGAAAGTGCTACCAGGCAGGTCTGTGGCTGCAGAAGAAAGTTGGACAGTACCTTCCAGAACCAGACATGGATAACATGATTCTAGGAGCGGATTGTGAAATGAAGCCAGAAGTATCTTGTGGGAGAACCACTCTTTAACAGAAATCACACTTATGACCCAGGCATTCAAGTGGTACAGGGTAACCCTCAAATTCCATCTTGTGGTTTTCTAGTTCTTACAGGGGAAGGGAGGAGAAAAGGTACATGTTTGGTTAGGAAAGTTTTTAAAATAAACAAGTAGAGGCTGCATTCAAACACCTTGTTGGAAGGCCATGAAACATGTGAGCAACCATCAAAGCAGACAGCACTTGGGCCGGCCAACTGGCGCGATGGTTGAGAGCTGGCTTGGGACGCCAGAGGGCCCTAGTTCGGATCCCGCATGTGAGGGCCAGTGACACAGCCCTCCACAGCTGGGATGCTGAACAACAGCTCAACCTGGAGCTGGGCTGCCATGTGTCGCCGGCAATGGCGTGGGCTGCAGCTCCTGTGGCAGTGGGTTGCCATGGGCTACTGTGTGTAGCCACCAGCCAGCGTGAGTGGCCAGCAGCCGCAGTGAGTGGCTGTCCAGAAGCCGGCGACTGATGTGCCTCGCCCGGGAAGAGCGCAATGATGGTTCCAAGTTGGGCCAGTGAAGCAATGCCCTCCACAACTAGACTGAAGAACAAGAGGATAGCAACTTGTCTGTTCCCCTTCCCCCAGTTCCCCACCGCTGTTCCCATTCCCCCAATTCCCCAATAAAAATCTTATAAAAAAAACCAAAAAACAGACAGCACTTAATTAAAAGCCACTCATGCCAAGTTGGTAGCATAAAAGGATCATGTAAGTATTTTTAAATGTAAAACTTGCTACTCTCAAAGAAAAGGTATGTAGACTAGGTCAGAGGCAAACTAAAAACAAATGGTCTATGAAGAAATCAGTAGAGCACCTCATAAGGGACTCCAAAGCAAAAATGCAAACCTCTTAAAGCACAACAAAATCAGGAAGCCAGCTGGAAAAGGTGAAGGTCACTCAGGGATGGAAAAGTGATGGGAGGGAGAATCAATTATTTGCTGCAGTCTTTACTGTAGAGAATTTTAGAAAGAGTGTCACCTCCATCTCGCTTTAAAGCAGACGAGTCAGAGGTATTAAAACAAAAAGCGGAAATCACACGACCTTCCTAGACCTTAGTGACAAACTAAATGTAAATAAATCAACAGAACCAGGTGGCATCCATCCAAGATTTCCAGAGGAACTCAAGGGTAAAATATGGAACCATTGGACAAAATGCAGAACCTGTTAGAGAATGGCAGGTTGCCAGCATGACTCACACTCACAACTCCAGAGGAGATTCTGGAGGCAAAAGTCTCTCAGTTTGATTTCTAAATTTCATAAGGTAATGGCATCTATATAAATGTTAAAATGCAATCCCTACGAGAGTGTGGTTTATACGAGAGGGATACTTGATTAATAATCTGTGAGGGACATTTTCTAGATGATTTGGGAAACTTAAACCAGAGACTAAGAAATCTTTGATTTTTTTTTGAATACTTATCTGTTAGAAATCTAAGTATTTGTAATGGAAATTATGTAACATTTGGGGATTGCATTAAAATATCCTAAAAGAAAAAAGTTAGGAAAAAGAAAAGATATAAGAAGAAAGAAAGCAGACTGTTGATAAGATGGGTACACAGTGCTTTATCCTTTTCTTTCTACATTTGTGTTTGAAAATCTCCATAATAAAGCTAAAAAATAGTCAAGGAAAGAACAACGGAATATGTATGCGTGTGTCCAAAGGGAAACCAAAGAAGACCATGTATGTAGACTTTTGAAAACACTTTGACAGATTTCCACACACGCCATGTTACACACACACACACACACACACACACACACACACACACACACACACACACACACAGAGCAGGTTTTTCCAGTTACAATGAAACTTTTCTCACAGAGAGGGAATCACCCAAGAGACAAGGGCAAAGGCGAAAGATAAATGGGAATTTCTGAGGATGATGAAGTGCTAATAATGGTGGTATCCCTAATGAAGCAGTTTCATGTAGAAACTTAAAAGGGGGGAACAAACAGAGAAATCAAGTTTGTAGGTGACATGAAACTCATCTCAGCAGTGAACTGACCAAGCTTTTAGGGAAAAAAAACCCGCAAAAAAAATTCCAAGACTGCCTAAGTAAAAAGAAAAATGGTAGATGATCTTTAATATGTACCAGTATTAAAAGATTAACTTTAGAAAACAGTAATTCAGAATATATGTATAAAATATGAGATCTTATCAATTATTAAAAATCTAGAAAAAAATGTAGTAAGAACCATAAATCATTCTTTTAAAAATCAGCTTATTTCGCCTCTATGGCAAAAGAGAAACACAATATTAAAGACTCCTGGGAAAGTATTTCAGATATAAAACATTTTCAAGACTAGATACGTCTAAGGCAACAAGGTGCCTGCTTTCTCTGGTGAATGGTGAAGCCTAGAGAACAACATCTAGAATCAGTAAGGGAGTTGAGTGGACTATCAAAATGGACACAAAACAGCTAAAACATTTGGGCTTAGAATCACAAAGCTTGAGTGATATTGTATAATCAATGTCTATGATCAATGTTTTTGAATTGACTGATTATGGCTTCATTCACCAATTTGTAGACTTAAGGGCTACTCCTTGAAATATTAATGCTTTAGTTGTTAGAATTAGTAAGATACTACACAGTGAGAGCAAACTTAAAGAAGATGTTAACCCCCAAGAAAGTGTTAAAACTAGAAATATAAAGTGATTGAAGGAAGCTTTAGAAATATTTATGTCCAATTTACTGACCATCACTGATGCATATTTAGAAAACAGCTACAGTTTTTAAAAAGGAAAAACTAACAAGGGCAAAAGAAATTTTACTACAATATCTTTTGGTGCTTCTCTAAGAACTGGAACAGTAGTAGGCTATATGAACAGTGACATAAATTTTATTGGATTAACTTCATCTTTGATTTGTTGGTGTCACTTTTTTCCTTCATTATAATTAAAAATTAACTATAATGACATAAATATTTCAGTTATTCAATATAATAAACCATAACTTTATTAATTATAAAGATACAGTGTAGTACAGCTCATGTGACAAAAAGTACCTATTAAAAGTCCCAGATAGTTATATTATGATTTGTTATATTATTTTCATACAGTTTATTCACCAATGAGTAGAAAATTGGTATTATAAATTATTTTCTTTAGTTTTTTTTTTAAGCTATAGTAATTTTATAAACATTACTTAGTTAAATTCCAAGGCAGATCATATTCTTATGAGATCATTATTTCAAAAGCTTACTCATGGCATGTCTTTTAAATCCCAAGAAGCTGAGTGTGAAATGGTTAACTAATTCTATCAAATAACCAAGAATGGTTATCTGACACTCAGAGAAGCTAAGGTAAAATAGAGATTAGATGATTTTTTTGTATTTTACTTATTTGATTTTGCTCTAAAATCATCGCAATACTTTCTAATTCTATCATAATCTTTACTAAAAATTAATCAACACATTTTAAGAGTATTTTTGCGCTACATAACTAAAAAGATAGCATAATTTCTTAATTTCTTTCAGCTTTGCTTGCTCATAGCTTCATCTGGTTTTAGACAGCTGAAACTTTTATTTGTGAATTTATAAGTTATAAAGCCAAAAGTGAGGTGAAAGTGAAACTTCTTGTTTTCCTGCAGCAGATGGTGGTAATGGTTTCATGTCTCACCTCATAAGAGGTGAAGGATGTCTGGTACCCAGTGCAGCCACACACTTGTCCAGCTTGCCACAGTGTTCCTTACTCAACTTCTGGACTCATACTCTACACTATCTGGTAGATGTTAGGTAAATAGCAAAACTACAAAAGCCTCATCATTATGACCAATAAAACCTTGGCTGATCATAATCTTTGACTGCTTGATGTTCTGGAAGAAAATTTTTTTATTTACAATGTCTAATTAGTTAAAATGTTACTAACAGGGATCTCTGATTAATGATTTTATTGGTAATTTTAATTTCATTTTTAATATTTTTATTTTCCAATTTTCTTTACCGTAGATTAATTGATTTATAATCAGAAAAAGCATTAGAGTATTTTTAAATAGATGTCACAAATTTCAATTTATATAATCTGGAAGGAATATTTATAGTCAATATCTCACTGGCAATCAAATTTTCAGGACTGGAGTCTTATATAATGACTTCCCATTTTCTCTAAAATAGAAAATACACTTGATTTTCATTTATGTAGAAGTTGTGAATCAAAGTCCTTTATAAGAAAAAGAAACAAAAAAGATTTATGGGTCTCCGCTTTACTTTTTGATGAGGACATATCATAACCACCTATCATCCCTTGTGTCTGAGTGAAACAGAGGTAGAAATGGACTCAACTATCACAGCACACACAGTATGCCACTGTCTTTGTTAAAGTGACCCTGCTGTGTTTTGGATCATAAGAAGGGGGCTTGACATTTTGGAGTAAAATGCCACAGAATCTCAAAATAGGACTTTGAGAATTCTTAGGATCCACATACAAATATCTTTTTTTCTTAGCCAGGAGAATTAGGTGGGAATTTTACTTGACCTCTTTCATTTAAAGAATCTCAATCAGTTGTTCCCTAAACAGCAAAGTACAGACTCAGCAAAAGGGCCCAAGAATTATATCACACACTGTTTATGGCTGAGTGGGCTTACAGAGTGCTGGTATATGCTGAGCACACAGCTATTTGTCATGAAGCCATCAATCAAATTCAGTTGATAATAGAAATCCCTAAATAAATGAATTATAGAAATCAATGAGTCTGCTATTCTTTCAGAGTTTAAAATCACTGAAAAATTTACCATGGATTTAGAAGGCAATTAAATAGCAGGGCATCAATATTCTCTTATTCATTTCACAGTTCTTTCAGGCCTAACTGTACTATTTAGCAAAGACCCAAAGAGACTGCTAAAGACAGACTCCACTGGGGTCCTCCCAGGAATAGCAGGAATATAGTCAGTGGTCAAGTTAAGTTACCTATTCCGTGAGCCCCTAATCACAAAATACAGTGAAGTTCCTTGGGGCCTATCCAATTATACACACCAGTATAGAACCAGATCTCACCTATTATCTCAATTACTAGATCCAGTGGGAAATAAAAAATGAAACCCCACAGGCAATCAAAAACTCTCACATTCGCTGTTAAGTTTTTCATTTTTCCTCTCACATTAGGAAGAGTCACAATGACATTTTTGAGTCTCATCTTTCCTGTTCGTTTCATTACAAAGCATTACAAATGCCTAAAAGTCCCAGATAACACTTAGTAAAGGAGAGAAACAAAAGACCCGGATAATTATAAATTCAACAATATGCACTGAAGTGAGTTGGCTGAACGTGTTTGTTAGTATGAAGTCTGGATTGGCAAATGTAGCCTGATGCTGACTTACAGGGGAGCACTTGTACTTATATAACTATAACTATAAGGCTTAATTTCTTTCATTTTTAACGATACTGTCACAGCACCTCTTTCACTTAACAGCATGACAGCAGCCTGCAAAGGCTGCCTACTACTTGCCTGGCACTCTGTTAGGCATTGAAAATACAAAAGAGAAAAATAAATTTTTAATTAAAACAAAACAAAACACACAAACAGAAAAACCAAAGAGAAACAAACCATGGGTCCTTCCTCAAAGAAATTCCAGGCCGATGAGGAAGTAAGACATGGACACCAACTACTGCCATGAAGAGCGAAAGGCATAATACTGTATATAAGATACGAGCAGTGGAGGAGGCTTATTAAATCTTTAAGGGGTTGGAAGCCAGAAAGGGCTCCCAGAAAGGGATGATCTGAGGATTAGTGGCTGAGATGCCTTTGAAGAATAAATAAAATTTAGCCAATAAACAAGGAACAGAGGGTAATTCATATAAAGGTGTTAGTATGTGCAAAGGTACAGAGCATAGAATAGCTTAGTATTGGAGAAGAGCTTAGCTTAGTATTTATAAATAATTTGGTGTGGTTGAAATGAAAAGTGAGCCATAATGAAAGCTTCTGTCCTCTTAAGTGTATATATCATTCATCCTTCCTCTGATTGGGGTCTATTTACCAAGATGAGTCTGTTTGGGTTTCCTAGGTTGTACAGTTTTAGTCCAAATTGAAGCTCTGATTTTCACTGCATATTCATTTGGTGCTGTCACTCTTGGTCATTAGCATTTTGCACAACTGAACTTCTAGGTGTGCCCCGTTATAACTTGTGCTCACCTTCCTTGCAAACACTTAAAAGGAAAACCGACACTGAGAGAGCCAAAACATTTTTGTGAAAATGTAATTACTAACAGGGCTTTATTGCTGAAAATACAAATTAAATTCTTCCCTTCCTTACTCCTATCATCCTCCTTCACTCTCCAAAGATTCATTCTTAGTATGCACCAAAAAAATACAGTTTTGTTTTTTTGAATACCCCTTTGATTACAGGGATTGTGTTGTATTTATAACTGTTCCTAGGTGGCTGGCAGAGGGGCTTGCCTACAAACGATTGATGAGCAGAACGATCAGTCAATCAGGTCATCTGATGGCTGAATTGAAGACAAGTGTGGAAGCATGTGCCATAGAGAGCCAGCCAACTGAAGCAAAGGAAAATATTGTACATCTTCTGCAATTTTAATGAACTAAGAGAATATAACATGAGAAATCATAAACATTTGCCATTGCATAAATCCTACCTAAAAATAAAATAATGCCAGGTAATACCAGTTACAATGTCTTGGCTACAAGAAATGGGAAGTTTATTTCCTAAATGTATTACCTCACTGAAGAAGAAGTCCAAAGTTCTAAGGTTGACTAATTCAGTGGGTCAACAATTACATCTTTTTTTTTTTCTGCCATCCTCAGATTTTTATTCCTGCTTGCCTCCTTCCTTCGTGGTCATAAGTTGGTGCAGTAGCTTTAAACATCACATGATCACATAATATCCAAATGCCAGATTTGGAAATTAGGGCATATTTCTTTCTTGTATTTTCTCTTTCTCTTTCCTTCTTTCTCTCTTTCTCTTTCTTTCTTTCTTTCTTTCTTTCTTTCTTTCTTTCTTTCTTTCTTTCTTTCTTTCTTTCTTTCTTTCTTTCTTTCTTTCTTCCTCTCACTCTCTCTCTCTCTCTCTCCCTCTCTCTCTCTTTCTTTCTGAGAAAATAATTTTATTTTATTCAGTGGAGTGGTCAAGTATCCAGCCTCAGAACTTCTGGAATTGCTTCTTGGTGCCTGCAGCCTTGGTGACCTTGAACACATTGAAGCGCACAGTCTTGCTCAGGGACTAGCACTCACCCACTGTGACAATGTCACCAATCTGGACATGCCTGAAGCGGGGTCACAGCTGCATGGGCATGTTCTCGTGACACTTCTCAAAGCCGTTGTATGATGTAGTGGAGGTAGTTTCAGCAGATGACAATGGTCCTCTGCATCTTCATCTTGGCCACCACAGCAGATAGGATGCACTCTCAGATAAAGACATTACTGGTAAAGGGGCATTTCTTGTCAATGTCCTCCTTGGGCATCTTGACTCAGGCCAATGTCCTTGTAGTGCTGTGGAAGCTTCTCTTTGCCAGTTTCTCCATGCTGGACCCTCTTCTTGTTCTGAAAGATGGCTGGCTGCTTTTGGTAGGCACGCTCAGTCTGAATGTCTGCCATGTTCTTGGCTGCCTGAAAACACAAGCCTTGTATTTTCCTCACACCTCTTTGGCCAGAATTGTATCACATTCCTGGTTCTAAGTCAATGGCAATCAAGGGGACTGGATTTATTGTGATTGGTTTAGCCTGGAACTAATCAAGATGCACCTTGCTGAGGGGCGAGGGTGGGTCCCAGCTTCCTCCAGGAACATGAATGAAGTCAAGGTTCTGAAGCAAGAAATTAGAGGATTGGGGCTGGCCGAGTGGTGCGATGGTTAAGAACTGGCTTGGGTTAAGAAATTAGAGGATAGGAAAACACAAGCAGGATTTGCTGTTAAATAAGCAACTAATACTGTCTACAATACCCAATGTCCTATTTAGCTTAATTTCATTGTACTCATTCAACTTCCAAAGGGTCAAATAAGCAACCAGTCAACTGCATTTGCCATAAAAAGGGGCACAACTGTATTTACCTTTAAGACAAAAGAAACAGATAAATAAAACTTCAACAAAAGAAAATCAAATTAAAGAAAACTAAAATAAGAAGACCATAAAGAATTTTAAGCACTATGATCTTAGAGTAAGAACAATCCTATGTTCAACTATTGTCAATTGTCTTCCCAAAATAAATATTAGAGTTTTGGTATCTGATTCAGTAAGTCAACTTTCTTCCTTGTATTTCTTCTATTGACAGTAAAGATTGAAAAGTGATCATATTTAATACAAGAGACAATAGACTTAAATAAAAACAGCCAAAGACTAAAATGAACTTGCAACTACCACCCCTATAATTACATTTGCTACATCTGCAATCCTTTACCCAGAAATATACAGGTTTTCACAAAGTCTTTGAGGTTAATGCTAATTATTTGTTAATTTATTCAAAAGTTACTTTAGTGGGCAGAATAATTTAGTTCTAATCACAGGTTAATATAGTTTTAAGAAACCTGTCTGAAATTCAGTGCCTTTCACACATTTAGCATCAATACCATGTTGCAATATTTAAAAATGTATTAACATAAAGTATTGCAAGCTATACATTTAAAAATTAATCTCAAACTAAATTGAAGATTACACCCATTAAGTATACCTTTAAGAGTTGAATATTGGGTATAAGAATCACCACTGGTTGCCTAGCAACCCTGGTACCAGCACTTACAGTAAGTTTATCCTAAACATTAATGTAAAATCAGCAATAAATACATATCCACTTCAAGTCTCTGTTAGAAAAATGCACTTTTTCTGTTGTCAATGATTCTGTATTATGCTATCCTGGGGAGTTGAATTTCAATGAAAGGTTGAGAAGGGCGTGTCTTTGTCATCAAGTTATCATTTACTCTCAACCTTCAGTCCTAAAAATGATGCCCAGTCATTAAAGCAATGATGCCAATCACTGATCATCACAGTTGCAATGAAATTAATATCAGATGAGTATCTCAAGGCATCTTAAAAAAAAAACACGTGGAAAGTATACCTTGCTTCCACACACTCTAATTTCCAAAAAGAATGTAAGATTAGATGATGAGTGCCTTGGGGTACTCTCAAGGCTCTCCTATTCTTTAAAATGCCTGAGGTAGGCCCCACAGTAAAAAAATGTCATCTCTCATCCCATTTTCTCCCACTCGAGTATATAGTAACAAATAACCTTTCTAATTCTGCATACATTCCCATGTCTGTACATTTACATTACTGGAGCCTCTGGGGCCGCCATTGCCCAGGAGTTCTCTGAAGCACTGCGGCTGTGTTCTGCTAACTGCGTTTGGCTGCCCGGCTCCTCCTGGGCTCCCAAAGCTGGCAAGCTGATATGCTAATAGAATTCATTAGCCCGGGCTTTGACTGACAGTTAAAACAGGACTCCACATCAGCACTCCAGCACTGCATGGCCATTATGCCATTTCAGGAGGCACAGCTAATTCAAAGAAGATGATGACAGGGTTTGCAATCAGGGAACATTAGAGTGTCGGGCAGCAGAGAGGCTGAACACGCTAGGCAGGCAATATTGCCAGCAACCCTGATTTGATTTCTGGCACCACTGGCAGGCTTGGCAAAAAACGGAGGTAATGAGATAAACTGAAATACCAGGCACTGGGACTGGTCTTTGAAGTAATTATTCTCTGGGGTAACAAGGGACAAGATGAAAAAGCTTTCAGGGGCAGGCAGTGGGCACCCGTGGGACCCAGTTTCCATTACAGCATGACACGCTGCTGAGTGACTCTCTCTCCACTCGGGAAAGCAGAGTACTAAATAGGCTGTCACAGGGAGGGGCGACCAGGAAAGGGTCTGGGAAAGGAAATAAAGCTGAAAAAAGATAGGAACCAGATAGACTGTCAGAGCCCTGTAAGGAAGCAAGAATTAAGTGAGGTGTTTCAGAAACTCTGTCAGGAAGTGGGTTTCATCAATTAGTCTTTACATTTAACACACTAGGGGGAAGATAGAAAAGGGGACAAGGCAAAGGACTCAACAGGCCATAGAAGCCCCAAGAGTAGTAAAGTCCCTTAAGATGTTGGTCAAAAACAGATAAGCCTTTGGCATTTCCCCTTTGGGGCTCCTGGCTCTGTCAGGATGAGGACCTGAGTGAAATGATTAAGAGAGCACTTTCTGGAAGTTCAAGCCTCTAAGCCTCTGCATATAATCAGGCTCACCAGGCAATTCTTTATGTAGGAACAGGCCCAAGGCTAACGTTGAACCAGAAATGAATCATTTCTCATTCTGCAGTGAATACTATTTCTTCTGAATCGAATTCGAGGTCACGAGCTAAACAAACTGGGAACCACGCATGTTACAGACAAGGGGAGTTACTCCATGTGCACACACCTAGAGCTTGAGCTTGTTTTTTGGATCTTTACAAGAGAAACATTACCCAACTGAAAATAAATACCACCCCAGGATTGACAACTGAGAACATGTACAAATTATGTCACCTTTGCCCTGCTTGTTTTAAAAAGCGAGAACAAGGATATAATATTTGAACATACACACACACACACACACACACACACACACACACACAGCTGTGATTCCAGAGAATATATATATATATATATACATTATACATACATATATACATATATATCAGTGGTGCATTTTTTATTTTTTTATTTCTGCATATAACAAAACCTACCCAGAATGTTTATCAGCCATAACTCATATATTTTTTCCAAAGATCTCCCTGACCTCTATTTCTTCTTTTTATACTTATTCTTTATCAATGACAACTCATTCATTCCTGCATTTTCAACTATCATCTCCATATGGAAATGACTATCAACCTGTCCCTAAAACCTAGCTATCTATTGGGTTGTCGGAAAAGTCATGACGCATTTTTGCAACAAAGAACAGAAAAAATACGTCATGATTTTCTGACAGCCCAATACGTAAACTCCAGGCCCAAATTTTCACTGGCCTTTTGGAGAGCACTAATGATATATACAGAGCTGGCAAGCAATATACTTTGACACACAGACACCAACTCAAATTCACACTTGTCCAAAATTCCCCCTTTTATGTTCCTGTTTCCATGAATAGCATCATAATCTCTTGATTCACCCAGTTCAGAAGTTGGGAATCATCTTCTCTTCCTCTTGTCGCCCATACTCGATCTGATGCAAATTTTGTTCAGTAACTCACTCAGGTCTCTTGTTTTGATCTCTGAATGTCATTCCTACCATGGTTTTCTAATGTAGCAGCCATGCTATTATCTAAATTGTGTTTTATAAGTAAAATTGGGAACATAACTACTATAATATTATTTCAGTGGGAAAATATAGTCCATGTACCTACTAACTAACTTAGACTCGTTCTTGACTCTGTTTACTGTACCCCAAATTTATATCCAGTGATTTCCAAATCTTGTCACTCTACCTCCATTTCTCTTATATTTGCTACCTCAGGAGAGGGTCTTGCTGGTATCCCAGTTTCTGCCCTCAAAACTTTCATCTGGAGCATTATAAGAGTTCCTGATGGAGTTTTGTTACATATACTGATACAAGGTTAGCTTTTAAAAACATTAATCTAGTCATGACATATCCATACTCAAAAATTATCATGCATCTACCTCAAGAATAGTTAATCTGGCACGAAAGGCTCTTTGTGACATGGCTTGGGCCTATCACTCCAATTTTTCCTCCTTCCATACTTATTCTAATATTCCAGCCACTCGACATCACTTTCACGTGCCAAACAAATTATATACTTTTCAAAACAACCACTTTTGTTTGTAATGCACTAATATCCCAACTATAAATTTCTTCTTGTCATGTCCTGCCTCTTCTCTAGATTGTTCAAATCCTATATCCTTCAGGAGGTATTGCTAGTATATCTCCCCCATGTAAACTAATTACTAACTCACACACCCTGATCAATAAATGTTAGTTAACATTCACAAGGTTTGCCAGTATTCTCTTTCTTTGCAAATAAGACAGCGGGGCTTATGTCTAAGATCATTTTGTGAAACATACCACATGCAGAAAGGCATGTAGTTATGATTCTTTCCTATGATACAAATGAAAAGTAGGTAGCCTCATAATTAGGTTAGTAAACAAATTCAAATAACTGTGAAACATGTCTTGCACAGCTGATTAACCTTAGGGGTTCTCCAAAGAGGTTTTCTCTGCATGGTACCATCACATGATCTCATGTCCACCCAAACTATTGAGATAGAGATTAGTTGGAAAGGTGAAGCTCCCCCAGCATTCCTCTCTACTGATCCCTCCATTCTGATTGTGAAGAAATTCTGATTACTTTCTTAATTTCCCTCAACTCACATTTACAGAGTTTCTAGATAAACAAGGATGGCCACTCAGTTAGAAATAATAATTTACTTTTTGGGTTGATAGTGAGATATAAATCAGATTCACTGGGGAGTGAACCACCTCCTTCAATTTCCAATATGCATCCTGGAGAGGGTGGAAAAGACCTCCTGTTGAGAGCCACCACCATCATGAGCACTATTACTGATTTGAGAGCATTGTGTCACTTGGGTATTGTGAGGAAGAAAAAAAAAATTTAGAGCCTCTGGCATAAGTCATGCTGTTTTCTACATTGTCCATATCAAAGGGTTGTTATGATACAAAGATGGTAACAAATATGAAAACACTTTACTAGAAAAGATAATTCTAAATGTGACAGTTAATTTAGGTAACCTGAATATGCCTACCCTCCCAGTGTGGACTAATTTGTTGTTGACAATCCATCATTTTGTCTTTGCCAGCATAGGCTCATCCATGTGAGTCTTCTTTCAGGTTGTACTTGCACATCATAAAGTGAACTCGTCACGTAAACCAGGGAAAAAGGGAGAAAA
Organism: Hipposideros armiger; assembly: GCF_001890085.2. NCBI lineage: Eukaryota > Metazoa > Chordata > Mammalia > Chiroptera > Hipposideridae > Hipposideros > Hipposideros armiger. Next base: position 448,480 of record NW_017731722.1, read on the forward strand.
AAGGAAAGAATTATCTGGCCCCACTTTCTCTTTCTGTCGTGTTAATCGCTTGTTTTCCTATCTTCACTTTACCCTCAGCCATGTGGTCTTTTTTATTCGAGAAGTTGAGACACACATTCACAGAGAACATAATTAAAATCATAGAATTTTAGAGCTGAAAGAGACCATAGAGATCATAATTGAGAGTAAAGTTTATTTGGGAGATATAATTTTATTTTTCCCCTTCGTGGGTTAAACAACCACCACAATCTGCTCCAGGTTGTCATGTCCTTTCTTAAAAGTAAATTCACTACAGCTTTCAAAGAAGGAAATTCTTTTCTCTTTGCACATATTTTGAATGATAGTTACTGGTACCTTTTAGAATGTTTTGTTTGTCTCTTGATGCTGTTCCCTTCAGAAAGGCAGTCTGGCATCCACACTTCTCAGCAAACATTCTAATTACAATGTGCCCTCTTTTCCAAATGGTCTCTGGACAAGTGAAATAAACATGAATGGAAAGAAACGCTAGAATGAACAATTTCGATGACACAGGGGAATGATTGTGGCAAAAGAAAACCCATCTTATGCATTTCTTGATAAATCTTCAGAAAAGCAAATGTATCCTTTAAGTGTAATTTTAATGCTAAGTAAAATATGGTTGGCAAGAGGATGCTAAAGTCAAAATGGCAAGAAGAAAGAGAAACAGAAGATCCGGATTCTAATCCCAATTTTACGTGTACATCAGATAATTTGAGAGGCAGTAATTTGGAAATTATTAAAAAATTTTAAAGCACACAACATAAATGTGTTTTTAACGCCCCTTGTATTGTACACATTTAGTTATTATGTTCCCTATCAGCTTGTAAACCTATGGATGTCAGTAACCGATTTTGTGTTTGTTGTTGTTTTGTTTTTGGAAGAGGACAGGATCAATGATCTTACATAGTGTCTTGCACGTAAAAGATTCTCCATATGTGTGTGCTGAATAAAAGAATGCATGAATAAAGAATGCAAGAATCATAGGATGATTAAGTTATTGAATGAATGAAATAATATGTTAACAGAAAGGGGAGAGAACAAAACTCTAAATGGACCATAAACACTCTAATAGGTTAGAGCCATTGAACAGCATTCTAATGTGACACACAAAATGCTTTCCCTTTTTAGCAAATAAGAGGCTGTTAATCTAAGGTGTTTCTCTACCTGCTTACAGAGGAATAGCATTTCAAAACACTGTCAGATTTTCTTTTTAGATAGGGGCGAGCCAGAATGCATCCGCACTAGGATGGGAATTATAAGGGCTATTCATCGGCAAGCTTCACGACATAAACTGATCACCAGCTGGGGTCAGGAAGAAATTATGGCGTCTCCTAAAAGCTTACTCCAAAGCCTTCTGCAGAGCTCACTGCTGGAGTCACAATACCAATACTAAAATGAAGCTCAACTGTTATTTTTTTTTTATTGAGTAGCAATTCTTATGGTTTTCAAAATGAGAAGAGAATACAACAAAGAAATCTGCTCAGGCAGCAACAGCGGCTCTGTCGCTGTGGCTTCCAAACAAAATGCAGGCGGTGGGCGATGACAGGAAGGAAGCCTGTGACATTGTTGATCTAAAACCCAAAGCATCCTCCCTATGCGAGGGACCACAATATTTCACTGAAGGACCAGGAAAATAACATAACTTTCTCCGGAGAGAGTACACAGCACAGAAAGGCAAATATTTCATCTTTAAGGTCAACAGTTATATCACCGTCAGCTTTCTCATTGAAAAGCTACTTTGGAAGTAAAGAAATGCCCTATTCAAACATAAAGCTTTGGGGCCCAGGCTAGTAATTTCGTTAAGGTAAAATGATTTCATGAGTTCATTTCACCTGAGAAAATGAACAGGGTAGGTAAGAGATGAAACTCTTTTCAAGGACACGCAGCTTAAAAACACACAGGAGACGACTGCTGGTGGCAAAGCTGTTGGGGTTTATTTAAAGAAAAACACAATTGTCAAACATTGATTCCAATAGCTGGATTCCTAGGACTCCTGGATGGTATATTCAGAATGAGCCTTGATCTTTGGCTGGTCTGCGTGCTTCTTAGGCACAGACCTTCTCACTCATGCAAGTGCATACAGGTGAAGCTGCCTGAAAGTGTTCACAAAGCCACCGTTTGTACCCCCATCCAAGCTCTTCACTCCTACAGGGAACAGCTGGAGGCTTTGTGCCGTGCCCAGAGTCAAAAGTTCACGCTATCTTGGACTATTGGCAGCCAGGGCCCCTGACGAGAGCAACGCCACAGTTGGCAAAGTCAAAACGTTTCACCAGTTCCTCACTGTTTCGTCTTAGATGTCAATGAGAATGCTGTGTAAAGAATGCCAGCCAGGGGACTACACCTGTTTTCAAATGAACAGTACTCTCGATGCACTACAATACAGCATATATTAAATAATAGGAACATTAGGTGGTGCTGAGCTATTTAAAGAAAAGATGGTGCCCGCCTGCCGAGCAGCGCATTGATTAGGAGTTGGCTTCGGACTCCAGCTCCAAGCAGCAGGGCCTATGTTTGGATCCCACACGTGGGCCAGTGACGCTGTGCCCTCTACAGCTAAAATGGTGAACAACATCTCGACCTGGAGCTGGGCTGCCGTTGAGTCACTGGCAACGGCATAGGCTGCAGGGGGCTGCCAGCAGCTGGCGTGTGCTTTTATGAGCTGCTGTGAGCCACCGTGAGTGGCCATCCAATGGCCTGCAAGCGACTCCTCACCTGGGAAGAGCACAATGATAATACCAACATAGGCCAGTGAAGCGGTGTCCTCCACAACTAGACTGAAGAACAAAAGGACAGCGACTTGTCTGTTCCCCTTCCCCAATTCCCCAACTCTGTTCCCTTCTCCCAATTCCCCAATAAAATCTTTAAAAAAAGATGAACACATTTAACTTCAGTGAAGCTCTCCTAGAAATTGTAAACTCATTCATGCAATAAATGTATTGAATGCCTACTCTAAATACTGGGGGTAGGAACACAGTGGTGAGCAAGACTTGACTTTTGTCCTTTAAGTGTTGAAATAAAGCATTCAATCAATAAACTCTTCTTCTTCCAAATTTTTCCTAGGTCTCAAACTTTTGTAAGGGAAACGGCAGAAAGTGTCATTCAAACCACAGGTGGCTATATCCACTGTGTCTTCAGAGGTGTAGGGGTGTAGGTTGTGGAAGTGATATGTCATATAATCAGGGAGGAATGAGAATGGGTGGGACATGGAGTAGTAAGTGCATTGTTTAGCGAAGTATAATGATGAATAACAGCTTTGCAGAGGAAGCCCAAGCAATTTATAGGTAGGAAATGGAGAAAGCTGGATTGCTCAGCATAAACAAGTATAAGAAAAATATTATTATATTAATTTTCTTTTTGGAATGGCTGAAAGGAAGCACAGAGAGGAAAGAGAGAGTGCCAAAAAAAAAAAAAAGGCAGGCATCGAGAACTTAGGTGGGGATAAATGACTGAGGGACTTTTTAAAGAACCCAATGTTCAATTTTGGATTACCTGACTGTGGAATTCCATATAACTTCTCTCATTGTTACCCCATTCTTCAATAAAATGCTACCACATACAGGTACTTTCTAGAGTGACATTTTAGGAATGTGAGTGAAAGAATCATGGAGAAGAAAGGTGTCCTATGTCTGCATTGATACCAGTGACGGGAAGCAGAGTTTCCAAGCCCAAAAGACGAGGTCTGACAATTAAGTTTGTGAACTCATCCTAGAAAAAGTGCTACATACCTCATTGCTGAATATCACTACAGTCACCTTCCAAGTACTCCCCTTGGGAAGCTATGCACCAATGCCAGCACCTAGTCCACCCTTGAAAGCAATTTTGGAACTCTTTTTCTGGAATGGCCATCAGAGCTGTTATTGTATTGCCCTTGACCTTCTGAATGTCATCAAAATGTCTTCCTTTCAATATTTCCTTTATCTTCGGGTAAAGAAAGAAGTCACTGGGGGCCAGATCAGGAGAGTATGGAGGGCATTCCAATACAGTTATTTGTTTACTGGCTAAAAACTCCCTTGCAGACTGTGCCATGTGAGCTGGTGCATTGTCGTGATGCAAGAGCCATGAATTGTTGGCAAAAAGTTCAGGTCATCTAACTTTTTCATGCAGCCTTTTCAGCACTTCCAAATAGTAAACTTGGTTAACTGTTTGTCCAGTTGGTACAAACTCATAAAGAATAATCCCTCAGATATTAAAAAAAAAAAGGTTAGCAACATCATTGCAACAAGTTTGCAAACTTAGTTGTCCAACCTCGCATGCCTTTTGGGATATTGATTATTTTAAGCTGGTTATTTTGAAGATCCAAAAGACCCAGGAAAAAAACCTTTGACCTTCCCTCTAACTGCCTAAGAGGAATTTAGATACAGGACCTGCTCCAGGAAGGCGGCTGGCATCGAAGACAACTGTAGTTTAATATGAACTAGTGTGCGATAGGGAGGAACCTAGCAAGGCCCATTTCATCAAAGTCCCCTCTGTGTCCCATTGTTAAAGATGGCCCAGCAAGCATTTAATTACCAAACATTTGCTTTTCTACCTAAATGTGAATAGCTTTCCTGCCCTTTTAAGTCCTGAACCTTAGCTCAAGATGGCATCTAAACCTCAATTGCTGAATGTGTCCTGGGGTCTCCTACTCTTAGGGAACCATGTGTGTACATATGTAATAAATCTGGGTGTTTTCTGATTATCTGTTTCATGTTATTAGTCTATCCAGAAGAGTTTAATAAGGTTAGAGGAAAAAGTATTTTTCCGCCCCCACACCAGGGCAGAGATAAAGAAACAGCCACAAAACACAAAACAAACAACAAAAATCTAGCATCAGTAAGAAATTCGAGCCCATGATGATGAGATGAAGCCAAACTCCCTCGACATTTGCAAGAATCCCAGGCAGGTACTGGTATGTCCCTTAAGGTATCAGGTGGGGAGGTTCTTAGAGCAGCAGGTGACATCTGGCCTATGCTTCTGCAGAGCGGGACCGTGTCTTTGTCTTTGTGTATCACATCATGCCTCTACAGGTGCTCTACAAACCTCCTAGGGAGAAGTTATGAGTGTTTGTGGAATAATTTATAATACTATGATGAAATCTCGGTGCCTAACTGCCAAACAGGGAATCAGGGGCTTCCCAGGGACCTGCAAATCTGAAATACAGGAACTGCTTTGTATGCAGGTGAACAGGTAACTGCCTCAGAGGCTCCTTGCCAGAAATGTTTCTCTACCAGTCAGCCCACCATTAAGGATCTTGGGGTAGACTTAAGACATCAGATCCAAGGGCAATGCCTTCATACCTGGTACGCCCACTCAGCACAGAAAAAATCCCGTCACATTTTTAAAAGGTTATCAAACACACACTCTTAGAAAATGTGTTACCTCGTTTTTGTTATTTGAATTTGAAAACAGCAAAGACCAAGATAGTAATTCTTTGGGTATAAGTGGTGTTTAAGGCAGTGCTACCTTTATGTCAAATGAAAAAAAGAAAATAAACAAACTGTATTTTTCAAATAGATGAATTTACTCTTACACAGAGTTATCTCTGTTCTAGTGAGATGATGCTTAAAGAAAGATGAGGTTCCTGGCGCTAAGTCATTCACTGATTTACTGAGCACATACTCTGCCTGGCACAAGGTCTAATAATGTGGACGAGATAGGAGTAGTCTCTGCCTTCATGGAGATAGCATTATCATGGGAGATACAATAGTTAAAGGGAAAGTTATGACATGGAATGGTAGGTGCCCAGTTAGGGGGCTATAGCACACAATAAAAGTGCATTAGGGGCCAGCTCAGGCCCCAGGCCAGGGACAGGCTTTGAGAAGAACTAACACGTAACTGGAGACTTAAATGAGGACTAGGAATTGGCTCAAAAAGAAGCAGTGAGAAGGCGGTAAAGTGTTCTAGGAAGAGGGGAAAGCATGTAGTGGATCAAAAATCCACATTAGGGCCGGCCGAGTGGTGCGATGGTTAAGAACTCGCTTGGGATGCCAGAGGGCCCCGGTTCGGATCCCACATATGAGGGCCAGTGACACTGCCCTCCACAGCTGAGATGCTGAACGGCAGCTCAACCCGGAGCTGGGCTGCCGTGAGTTGCCGGCAATGGCGTGGGCCGCAGTCCCTGTGGCAGTGGGTTGCCATGGGCTACCGTGTGTAGCCAGCAGCCAGCGTGAGCAGCCAGCAGCCGCAGTGAGCGGCCGTCCAGAAGCCGGCGACTGATCTGCCTCTCCAGGGAAGAGCGCAATGATGGTGCCAACTTGGGCGGGTGAGGAGATGTCCTCCACAACTAGATTGAGGAACAAAACAACAGCAATTTGTCTGTTCCCCTTCCCCAATCCCCCAGCACTGTTCCCATCCCCCCAATTCCCCCCCCCAAAAAAAATTCACATTAAACATCAGGGTCAATCTCCAATAAAGCAAGAAAAAAATAAGTTCTCTCTTTTTCTTTTTTTCAAGCTAGTAATTTTTAAAGACCAAAGTAGCAATCATTGAAAATAAAATAACACCTTTGTTAGTCTTACTTATTTCCTAAATATACTTTACAATTTAGAATTGTTTTTATTTTGAATCCTAAATGTGGGGTAGACACGATCCTTTCAGTGTTTAGGGCCATTGATAGAAGGCAATGTTTATTAAATGCTATTTTTGCCCCAGCTTTGCTCTAAGTGTTTTATACTCATTGACTTATTTCATCTTCACAATAATCCCATTACCATCCCGTTTTATAGATGGAAAAACTGAGACATGGAAGTTGCTTGTTTGAAGTCATAACTTTATTAAGTGACAGAGCTGGGATTTGAACCCAAATAGTTTGGTGCTAAAGTCTGTGCTACTAACTATGGAATTATGCCAATATATTGGGGAAGTGAAGTCAATTTCTTGTGGATGAAAAAATCTTATACTTAAAAAAATGAGACTAAGGAGAAAAATGAAAATGAGATCGTGAAGAGTTCTATGAGCCATACCAAAGAGTGTTGACTTCTTTATGTGAGGAATGGGAAGTCTTTGAAGGTTTTTAAGTATGGAAATAATATAATCTGTTCACTTTATACCAAGATCTCTGGCTGCAGTGAGAACCAATGAGGGCGGAACAGACTTGGAGCAGGGAGACAAGGAGATGATAGCAGTGATCCAGGTGAGAGATAGTAATTGCTTGATGCAGGATAGTAGCAGGGGAGCTGCAGACAACTGTGTGTGTTTGAGTAGTTAGGAGGCAGAAGCAACAGACCTTAGTGACTGACTGGAGGTAAGGTTGGTGGAGAGGCAGAAATCGAGGATGACACTCACAGTGAATGGTTCAGTACACACACAAAAAAGCAAGTTAAGGGACAGGAAGAAGTACTTAGGGGGCCCGATGTTTACCCAGCAGGTGATGTCCAGTAAGCAGTTGGTTGTGAAAATCTGGAGTTCAACCGAGAGATAGTAATTAAAACCATAGGAGTAGATGACTTCTCCCATGGCAAGTGAAGTAAAAAAAAGCCAGGAAGAGAATTCTATCAAAATTTAAGAAATTGACAGAAGAGAAACCCAAAGGATGCCATGAACAAGATACCAGGCTAGTGGGACCTCAGAAGAGCAATGTGTCCCATGTCCCAGAGCAGAGAACAGGTGCCTAGAAGGGAGGAGAGACCTAACGCTGCCAAGAGACCTGAAGGGTTTTTCCGGAGGCCCCACAGGATGCAGCAACAATGACATTAGTAGTGACTTAGGCAAGAGCTGTGTTCATGCAGAGGGGAGGGAGACGCCAGGCAGCAGCCAAATGGGGGGTGTATGGGAGGTGGAAAATGTGAAAACGGGTGGTAAACATCAGGAGGTTTCACTGGAAAGGGGATGAAGAAATTGGGCCAGAGAGTGCAGTTATCATCTTTGTCGTCACTTTTGTAACTGTTGCTTTTCCCAAAGACGGGAGCACAAAGACTGATGGGAAGGAGCAGAGATTCAAGAGTGCTTTCAAAGAGAGATCCGGGAGAAGGACTGAGATTCCAGGTCCTTTGGCCTGGAGGGGTCCTTTGGCCCAGTTGAAAGGAGTTAAATTAATTGAACAAGGAAGCCATTCCACTGATGTGACTAATGCCGGAGGCCTGTGTAAACAAACCAAAACCTAACCCTGTAAATGCCTCAAGGTTACAAAATGGAAACCTAAGGACAACCAATTTCAAACAGCCAAATAGGCTTTAAGCTATCGCTAATCAATAATTCCTTGGCTTCGCTTCCACTGTTTTCTCTATAAACATGCCTCCCCAGCTTCTGTCAGAGGATTGCTTCAAACTTCCGGCTTGGTACTGCCCAATTCTAATCAATTTTTGCTCAAATAAACTCTTAAAATTTCTAATATTCCTCAGCTTATCTTTTAAGTGAGGTAAGGAACAAGGATGAAAGACAGACACTCGGTAGAGGCAGAGCAAGAAGCGAAGGCCATTTGGGAGTAACAGTGTCTATTTCCTCTGAACCGGGGCAAGGTTATCTGCCAAGAGTGAGAGGGAGGATATAAGCAAAGTCTGAAGAAATTATACCTCTTCTTTGCCACCTTCACTGACCATTTGTGTGGATAGCTCAATTCAGTCCCTGAAATTGCGAGTTCACTCATAGGAAGAAACTCTTCATGGACATCCTGGTTTTGTTGTTTGTTTGTTTGTTTGTTGGTTGGTTGGTTGGTTTGTTTGTTTTGGAAGGGATAGTTCAAATGTAAAATATCACAGATGGAATTATCCTAGACAGAATGGAGTCATTGAAGTAAAAAGAAAAAAAATCAAGAAATTATGCCAATATAAAGTTCCTTTTAAGCTGAAATGATAAAATATTTCTATATAGGATGGATTTTCAAACATTCCAGAATCTTTATTTCTGTATTAATATTGGACTTTGAGGTCTCTGTAATATCTATATAGATAATTCTTGAACAAGATAAAAGGGCCCAGCACTAAATATTTGTGGAATTGTAGATTCTTTTTTATCTCCCATATTCTGTAATTGTATTTTATGATTTTCAGAACTGAGTCAAATTTATATTTCAAATTTCTTCCTTAGTTTTATAAAACTATCACCAAAAAAGTACCTTATATTGCTTAGATATCCCTTTTCTAGGTCCCATGTATTAAATTTTATTCAGAATCGAATGCTAAAGCTATCTCTTTTGAAAAACTGATACACTCCCTCCTCCCTGACAACAAAAATTATGAAAGTTCCTAGGTCTCCTCCTTTGACAAAATAGGGATTTTCTTATGTGTAATTGGAGCGACTGTATTTTCCCCTATAGTTAGCATATGCCTCTTTTTCCATTTCCTTTAGTCTGTTCGCCTGAATTGATGTGTTCTTACTGGACATAAACCTTTTGGGATATGTGATACAAATACATAAGTTAAAAGCAACTTAATCCTGTGGATAGTTGAGAGCAATTCAATTTCTCCATGAACACTTAGGTGTTTACCTGGTCTTCATAGTACCTAATAAATCTGTTAGAAACTAAAAATCCAGTTTCACTCTGAAATCCTGAGCCTACACTAGAAAAATAACTATTTTGAAAAATTCACATAACTTAGATTGAATTGTGTCCAAATCTTCTAAATGGTATCTCAACTTCTTATTAAACCACAGAACAACGTACAAAGAAAACAAACAAAAACATAATTCATCAGAGTTTTAAAAATGTATTTGGACCCCATATTTTAACAGATATTTTGTTGCCTGTTCCACCTGGCTGTCTTCCAGGAAGTGGCATTCTAATTTTTCTGAGGATAATTGTAGCTCTGCTTGTTTGGTGGTTTTTATTCTTCCGAGTGATTTGTTTTACTCAGTTTATACCATTTACATGCCTCGTGTTCTCTTCCAGGAGCCAGCCCATGATATTGAGAGGAGATACACATCTGGTACCTTTAAAAGTAGCATCTGCATTGCCTGCAATAATTAGCATTTTGCTTTACGGTGCATCCTGCTTTGCATTTATACAGCACCCTGAATCAAATGACTTTAAGACCCTGAATTAGTTAATCTATATCACAGTGCTGTCTTGCCCAATATCTCAGGAAGATCTGAAGAAATTTTATTCAAATTTAACCTAGAAAATGGGAGAAAGTGAAATTAGGTAAGCAAGGCAATAAAGCAACAAGCCTGGAATAAGAACACCTGGAGATGAACAACCTGGAGCCGCTTCTCTAAGCCAAACTATTTCCCTAAGAATTCCTGAGCGCTAATGAAAGCAATTAACACTGCACACAGCTTGTCTCCCTCCATATTCTGCCTGCTGGTGGACTCTCAATGGCCTACATGTTTTCTCCATAATAGTATTAGAATAAAGCAAAATTATTTGTAAGACAATAAAGGGCAGGTATCCTGTCGTCCTGCAAAATTTCCTTTACATTGAGTAAAAAAGGTATTTTAAAAATCATTCAAGAATATCACCTTGTATCCCCAAGAAGCACAGTGGATTTTGTAAAAGCAATTTTTGCAAATGATTCCTAGAAATTATAAGTATTCTTCTATGCCTTTGCAAAAAGTCTAATTTCTCTCCCCTTCCATATATCTGTACACTGGGGAATGAAAAAATGATACATTATAGATTGTGTCCTGATCTCTATAGATAGAATTTGGCAACTTGTTTCATGTTGGCATAGAAACAAGTTATTTCTTTGCTGAAGTTGTAGATTTATTTAGAACCAAAAGTGCATCTTTAATGTCATTAGCTTTTCCAAGACATGGAGCTGTTGTGATGCATTTTAGAATTTTCACTGTGTTTATAGGATGATTCACAATTTGCAGTTTAAAATAAATGAGTAGTTCCAACATTATCTTTTTCCCACTAGGTTGAGGCTGTACCCTTATCATGTACAAAATTTCCATTATTTTTTAGAGTCTATTTCTGAACTTCCTAGTTATTCCTCTGGTCTATTTATGCTCTGATAGCTTATTGCATCAAAATCTGAGGTTCTGGTAGCGCTACTCCCCTTTCAGTGTTCTTTTTTAGAATTTTACCAGCTATTCATATTTATTTTTCCATATATCCTTTTGCATCAACATGTACATTTTAAAAGTATACTACTGATCTTTTTATTGGCATGCCAATTTTTTATTGGCATACTATTGGTCTTTTCATTAGCTTAGTGAGAGTAATATATTTACTGACAATTACTATCCAAAATAAGATAGACCTTTCAATTTGTTTAGCAGTTTTTTGGTGGCTTTTATAACACTGTTCTAAGCTTTTTAAAAAATATATAGATCATGCACATACTTTATTAAGTGTATTCCTAGGTGTTTTATTTTTTTATAGTGCTATTATATATGGGATTTAAAATTTTTATATTAGGCCTTAAAACTGGTTGTTATTTGAATATGAATCTAACTGATTTACAGGTAGAAAATTTTTAACACATTGTCTTATTTAATCTCTGATTGTTTTAGTATTCCTTTTTCAGTTTATTATCATGGGTTCTCCAGGTACATAATTATATTGCTTATAAATAGTGATTTGTTAAATCATCTTTAAATTTTTTATACCTCTGTTGTCTTTCTTTAGTCTAATTGCATGGATGATTACTTTCAGTATAAGTATGAATAAAAGTGGTGACAGTGGGAATTGATATCTTATTCCTGTTTAGACTGGGTAGCCATCTAGAAAAAAAATTATATTTATAACTCATACCTTATACATTCTACCATGACAAATTCCAAATCAATCAAAGATTTACATGTAAATAATGAAATTATAAAAGAAAGTACTGGAAAATATTTTTATAAACTTAATTTCAAAGATTTCTTCCAAAATATTATTCAAACTTCAGAAGCCAGAAATTTTTTAAAAATTGATAATTTTGATTACATCAAAAATGTTCTACTTGTCAAAATAAAATAAAAACAAAAACAAAGATAAAAAACAAACTGGTAACAAAAAAAAATTGCAACTCATGAAACAGAGAAAGAAGTACATTAAAAGGTAAAATGCTCCTAAAATAGATTTAAATAATTAATACCAATAACCCAAGAGAAAAAAGGATATAAACATCCATCTCAGAAAGTGAAATACAAATGTCTCATAGTCCTATGAAAAAATACTCAATCTCCGTCATGGAGAAATGCAAATTAAAATGATACTGTAATACTCTTTCTCATCTATCAGCATGGATAAAATCTAAGAGCTTGATAATACACTATTCTACCAAGGCTGTAGGTACACAAACATTTTCAAACTTCATCAGTAGGAATATAAACTGTTGAAATCTTAGGGATGGTAATTTGTCAATATCTATCAATATTATAAATTCAAATACCATTTGACTCAATTATTCTACTTGTGGATATTTATCGCAAAGACATATTTTTCTCATGCATTAAATGAATAACTTACATGGCTATTCATTGTAGCATTGTTTATAAGAATACATTATTAGAAATACCCCTAATGTTTATCTAGAGGAGACTGGTTAAATGAATTGTCCATACACTGAAATAGTATGCAACTAAGTAAAAGAATGAGGAACCGTTCAGTGTCCAAGTTTGAAAAGTTCTTGAAGATATTGTTAGATGAAAGCAAAAATTCAAGTATAGGCCATACGGTATACCCTTTCTATTTAAAAGAATAATAAGAAAATAAGAAATATATGTATTTGCTTGTGTATACATAAACAATTTCTGGAAGGAAATATACTACTAACAGTGGTTACCTATGGCAGTAGAGTGAGAACTCAGCAAATTGAAGATAAGGATGGGAGAAATATATTTCACTAATACTTTATTTATCCATTCATTTATTCATTTATTTACTTAACTTTTCAACCAGTAAATATACGAGTATATATTTTTAAATAAAGTAGGGACTTGTCCAAAAGATGAGAAAGGAAAAGTGAGTCAAAACTCCTTTTTCATACCAGCTGAAAAATATGCAGTGTGTCAAGGAGTTTCTCCCAGAGATGACCCAGAAGAACAAGATTGAATCAAGTCATCAAAAGCTAAGTGATCACTTCCTTTTCAAGAAAACATAGTTCACAAACTCACCTCATGATGCAAGGACCACTAATAGCTCACGCTAACCTTCCATGCAAATTAGAAATAAGTACCCCCACTTTCCCTCAGGAGGACTCAAGTCCCCAGTCTGGTCAAGTAAACAATGTATTTATGATAATTTTTAGATCATGCCTCTTCCTCTGGGTGGAATTAGTCTTGCTCCAGGTCACAGCTCAGTCAGCAAGAATATGAGTTTCAGCCCCCCACTGAGCCAAGTACCTTTGCACAGCCATGAAGAGTTGTAAGGAAGTGAGGCAAGGGACAGAGAAGGACAACTACAGTTGGACTCCTTTGCATTGTTGCATCAGTGTCATGGATACAAGTCATGTCAGGCAGAGAGAGAGAGGAATTTTTGCAGACCCCAATTTCCTGTTAGTGGATCCCCTCTCGTCAATGTGATGGAATGCCTTTCTGAATTGAAAGGGAATTTTTCCTAAGAGACGGAGAGGGTGAGAGAGAGCGAGAGAGACAGAGAGAGAGAGAGAGAGAGAGACAGAGAGACAGAGAAAGAGAGAGAGAGAGAGAGAGAGAGAGAGAGAGAGAGACAGAGAGAGACAGACAGAGAGGAAGGAAGGAAGGAAAGAAGGAAGGAAAGGGAAGGAGGGAGGGATGGAGGGAGGAAGGGAGAAAGAAAATGTAGGAAAAACAGGAACTCTTTGNGCCTTTCTGAATTGAAAGGGAATTTTTCCTAAGAGACGGAGAGGGTGAGAGAGAGCGAGAGAGAGAGAGAGAGAGAGAGAGAGAGAGAGAGAGAGAGAGAGAAAGAGAGAGAGAGAGAGAGAGAGAGAGAGAGAGAGAGAGAGAGAAAAGGAGGAAGAAAGGAAGGAAGGAAGGAAAGAAGGAAGGAAAGGGAAGGAGGGAGGGATGGAGGGAGGAAGGGAGAAAGAAAATGTAGGAAAAACAGGAACTCTTTGCCTTAGAGTCAGTTCCATTGTTTCACAAAAAAATACGCCTAGGCAGAAGCACCAACACAGGCCAAGGAAATATATGAGGCTACACAAAAGGGAACACAGACAGGCAGCTTCTCACCAACTGACAAGTTCATCCTGACTCAGAAACATTTTCCTAAAACAAAAGGACATTTACCCAGTTTGGCAGACAGACAAGAGTCAAATGACGTCATGTACCGAAAAACAACAGTAGGTCACAGGGAAAGTCAGATATGGAAAACAGAGATATAAAGTGCTATTCTTCTTCCAGGACCGTGCAGGCCTTGATTTTCTCTCCATCCCTCTCTGACTAGTAACCAAACTATTAATGTGAATCTATATTATCTTTATTTAATCTGAAGACATAAAAGAAAGAATGAAAAATGTCAAACTAAGCAGTGAGCAGACCCAGGAGAACGTACCATCTTAATTATTGTTCAAATAACAGATCAAAACAGACCTGTCTCCTATCAAAGATAAGTATACACAAAATAAATAGTGCTAAGTCCTTTGAAAAGTTTTGGCGAGAAAATAAAGACAATGTGATAAAGCTGGCAAAGTGTATTTTTATAAAGATATGTTCCAAGAAACAAACATTTAAACATTTTAGAACATTGTTTTTATAGTATTTAAAGATAAGATATCGGGAGGTATTTTTGAAAGGGAGTGACTGCATTAGGGGGAAAAAGTAAAACATGTAAGGTAGCTAATAATGCCATTGATGGCATTTAAAATATCACTCTAAGCTGTAAAGAGCTAAATTGACCTTGCAGAACATTAAACCTGGGTTGTGGAGAGAGATTTGACATGCTCTTTCAAAGAGAAAAGGTAAAGAAAATAAAATGAAAAAGAGAAAAAGGATAGAATAGAAAAGCAAGCAGAAATCTGATATCTGGATAATTGGTCTTCCTTGAGGAGAAAATAGAATACCCCTGACCAAAGCCATTTAAGAAATAGGGCTTTAAGCTTCTAGCATTCTCCTCCAGTTTATTCTTGCTAAAAACTGAATGCTAGCTCAAATGTCCAGTTTATCGATCCTCCTACCCAGGTTGTGGGTTGTTTTCCTCCAGAAACTAATCTGAAAGTAGCAACCCAAATTCCTCATCTTAAAACAGAATAAGTGTATTTATTAAATAAAAATAAGAATGACATAGCAGGAAAATATATGGTACTGATTTAGATATTGGCTAGTAATAATAATAATGACAAAAAAATTTAGGTATAACGAATATTTTCTATATGTTAAGGAACATGCAAAGCATTATCATATTAATAATCACTAACAACTCTATGAAGAAAGTATTATTATCAAAATCATTTTACTGATTAGTAACCTAAAGCTTGTCAGGATTAAGTAATTAATCAAAGAGCACACAGAAGGAAGAACAGAGACTTGAGCATAGTTTATCTTTCCCCAGAGTCTATGCTCTCAACCACCATGCCACCGCCATAAAGTCCAGGTAATCCAGGACTGTGACATTCATTCCCAAAATGTTCCTTTGTGGTCACTCCAGAGCCTGTACTTCCAGATGAAGCTGATGAAGAATCAGGGGAGATTGGATCTCTAAAGTGAGCAAATCGATCCCCAAGTTTTGATTATTTCTATGATGTAGAGGAATTTGTAGCTCATTATTGGAAATAGCCCAGAATACATTGATCACTAAATAAAGCCTAATATTGGAGGTGAGTGAACCCCTGGACTGTTCTAAATAAAGAAGAGCTAACAAAAGAGAGACGGGTTGGGGCAGGCAGAGGACAGACAATAGACTATGAGAACAAATGCAGCTTTCTAACTGACCAAGCAGATTCCAACTGATCACATATCCACCAGAGCAACTGGACAGAGCCCATCTACATTAGAGAGTTCATTAAGTGATGAAAGAAAGAAAGAACAATTTTGGCCTTGTTTTGATGGTATGTACTGTAAACCGTTATCTTGGTTATAAGCGCCTGCTGCTTTGTGTGTAAAATGTCAAGTGAACTCACTGAGTCAATTTGTAAATTGAAAGAAAATACTGGCTTCCCCCAGACTATATAATAGAACAGAGAAATGCATCAATGGTACAATGCAGTGGGGGGCGGTGCCGGGGAGGCAGAGGAGGAACCTCTCCTCAAAAGAAGAAATGCATAAACCTGCAAAATGATAGAGCATACCTCAACGTCAATCAGAACTTATTAAAAGTGACCGACACCTTTGCATATCTTAATAAAATTATGAATTTCTAGGAGAAGAAAGAAACCCATAAGTATCCAGGCAGAAAAAACCCGATGACCTACAATTGTAACAAAAACCAGGCTAACCTCAAACTTCCTCCCGGAAACATTAGATTCTAGATGAAAATGAAGGAACATCTGCAATATGCTTCTCCTAAATTTAGGCTCAGAGGGCACATGAGCGTGGGAAAGCTTCTGTCCAATCAGGCACATGAAAAAGAATAGCATCAAGCGTTAAGATGTCTGTACATATTAACTTACTGACTTCTCATAGTTTCCACAGAAGGTGACATTATTATTATTTTACAAAAGAGGACACTGAAGCACCAGGAGCTTAGTAAACATCCTGAAAGTGGCAGATGCTATGATTTGCACCCAATCACATCAGCTCCAGAATCTGTACCTTTAGCCACTATGCTGTTTGAAAACGAACAAATTATCTTAAACGAAAGAGAATGTACAAATACAGGACCAATGACAGTACTACAACCAGTCCATTTTGGATCGCCCCTACTCATCCCTCAGGTGCTAGTTTAAATGTCACTCCATTAGGAAAACCTTCCCTGTGACCTTTTCCAGGCTAGGTCTACCTGTCAGGGTATAACTAGGAAATGAGTGCGCTCTTGGTTTTTCAGACACAAGGGATTTAATATAAGGAATCAGTTACAAAGGTGATAAGAAAGCTGTGAAAATAAACAGGGGACTGTGAGACAAGGGATTAATAACAGAGATTAATAACAGCAGGAAGTCACTATTGTCCCTATGGAGTAAAAGGACAATGGGAACAAGGAGTGTCCCAGAGACTGTGGCTGTTCAGAGGAAGCTATGATCACAAAGTGAGGGATTTTCTGATATGAGCTAGAGGGACTAAAGGAGGCAGCTAGAGAAGGGGAGAAATACCTTGGATTCTCTTCCAATACCGTGCCAGTCCCTCCCACTGACCAAACTTATCTGAAAGGCATATGTATGAGGTATTGGTACATAAAAGGGAAACTGCGTAACGTACCCCATGACACAGAGCAAAACTGGGGAAGAACTGTGAAGGCAGATAAACTTCCCCTGCTACACCATCAACTATTCCCACAATATTCCTCTTGTATCCATTTGTCCAGTGTTTGCACTTCCCCAGATGGCCTCCCCAAAGCCATAGCAATGCACCTTTTAGATCAACCTTCAGGAAAGGACCTGTGTAATTAGCTGGCAGCTTCCAACTGCCACACCTATTGGATCCATCATGACATTCACGCCAAGGTCATACATTCCCAGGGCTGCTCTGTATCAATGGCTGCACAGCAGAGGTATTAGAGCTGGGCCATTCCTGGCCAATGTGTGAACCCTCTTATGAACAGTTTTTGCTCAGTGCTCCCCATCAGCCTGAGTTTCTCAGAGCTGAACAGGAAGAACTAAGGTTCTTCCCACCCAATCCTCCTTCCTTCCTCTCTTCCTGCAGCACTGGCAGGGCTATATCACAACACAATCTGAGGCTCTCCTCATCTACTCCCACTCCCTTCTTCATGATCTTTCACAGGTATTTCCTCCAATAAATCTCTTGCCCGTCTAATTTCATCGAGGCATACGCTCTCCCAGAAAGGCCGACCATACGATAACCTCCTAGAGAGGAGAAAAGGTATAGATCTTTTTCATCGCTATAGCTCCATGACCCAGTGCAATCCCTGGTCCACTGCTGGTGCTCAATACACATTTCATGAGTAACTGTTAAATGTTTGAAAGAATGAACTGACACCACACAATAGATCTGTAGCAATAAGTATTAGTCATGAATATGTTTTTTTTTTTTAAAGATTTTTATTGGGGAATTGGGGGGATGGGAACAGCGCTGGGGAATTGGGGAAAGGGGAACAGACAAGTTGCTGTCGTTTTGTTCTTCAATCTAGTTGTGGAGAATGTTGCTTCACTGGCCCAAGTTGGCACCATCATTGCGCTCTTCCCGGGTGAGGCAGATCAGTCGCCGGCTTCTGGACGGCCGCTCACTGCGGCTGCTGGCCGCTCACGCTGGCTGCTGGCTACACACGGTAGCCCATGGCAATCCATTGCCACAGGGACTGCAGCCCACGCCGTCGCCGGCGACTCATGGCAGCCCAGCTCCAGGTTGAGCTGTTGTTCAGCATCTTAGCTGTGGAGGGCAGTGTCACTGGCCCTCATATGTGGGATCCGAACCGGGGCCCTCTGGCATCCCAAGCGAGTTCTTAACCATCGCGCCACTCGGCCGGCCCAGTCATGAATATGTTTGAAACAGCAAATAACTTGCCTTCAAATGAAAATTCTTTATGAGGCATCTCGCAGTTTGCAGCTTGCTCTCATACAAAAAGAATTCTGTATTAATCATTACAGTAAATAATATCCAGACATTCCTGGACTTGGCATAAGGGGGAACTCTTAGAATTCTTCCTTGGTTTCTAAGCAAAGCAAAAAACTTTTAAGTTGGTGTTTCAAAATTTTTGGATTTTCACTATTCACTGAAAGAGCTGTGCATTCAACAGAAAGGGGACAAAGAATTCAGACTACATAAGGTCAGAAGACAAGATTATAATAAGATTGTTTTTGTAGTCAGGAAACTGAACACTATAGAATCCAACTTAACTGTCCCTCTCCCTGTTGGCTCTTATTGAAGTCCCATTCTTTCCCCCCACCCCCCTTTTTCAGAGAGGAAAACATTTAAAACACCTAAGTCAAATTGAGATTCTGAAAACCAAGTACATAGTACTACAGAGCACTTACAATTTTCTTTCATCTCCCTCCACAAAACCAAGAGCGAGATAAGGAGGTAAGACGTCGGGAGAAATAATAAGCATCATGTGAAGTGTCAACCTCTTTTAAAAAAGGCTTCTTTGCCACTGAGATAAACCTTTTCCTAAGACAAAAATCTGAAGTAGGTAAAGACATATGTGCTTTTGTGTGAAATTTCTGGAAATGTCTAGGCTTATTTTACACAATGAATATGCATTCCTTCACAGTTTCAGTGCCTATTATTTTTCTGAAATTAATTATGTAAGTTAAAAGGAAAAACACAATGGTTCCCTTTGACCTGCATGTCTTGTAAATTGGAAGGTAAATCTACAGGCTTAATAAGATTCAGGTTTTATTTTTTGGCAAGACTCTGTCAGAGCTGATTCTGTGAACTCCCATTGGGAGGCACACAATGTCTGGTCACTATCCATTTTGTGATGGTAGCAGGCACTGAGACTCAATGTCCAGCATCATCAGGTAATTAGGCGTTGTAAATGCTATGGCAATATATTTTTTTTAATTTATTAACTGGAATACTTTATAAAGAGAAACCATCTCATCAGTAACTTGATTACCTTAGGTATAGTTAGCATAAGAAAAAGCAGAAGAAAAGCTTCATTTATTAATTTACTTATCAGCTTTCAAAATAATGAATTGGATTCACAGACTCCTCCAGAAGTGACTAACGCATTTTTCTTTCTTATTTATTTCAGTGTCATTGCGAACTCATTTCTTTAACTATATTTGATATGTTTAATCCATGGGAATGATTATGTTCATTTGTGCACAAATCAGTTCATCTTGAGCCAGTGTCACCCTGCTCATCTTGGCTCCTGATCTCTGTTGTCTTTGTTCGTGGCTTTTCTTTCAACTATGACAAGATTTCCATGTGCATCATGTGCAATTCCTGTCCCAGACCTGAAATCAGCCTCTTCTCCAAGAAGGTACGGTTTAAATTAGGAGCTAGTGGTGCTCATTTGCTGCTTGTGGTGGTCTTTGTTCTGGGCCTGTATAGGGAACAAAGGTAGGAAATCTGTAATTTGGGGAAAGGATAAAATATGCCATGTGTCCATGCTGCGTTGATATCTACAATTCAAATTTGGGACTAATCGGCTTTTATAAGTCCTGAGTTGTAAACAGAAGTATAGGCATGTAATCAGAAAACCACTGATTATGGGAAAATGGGAAGATCTTGTTTCTTTAAAAAAGAGAAGGCAGAAGACAGAGAATGAGACAGAAAGATGGATGAGAATGTCATTGATTAGAAGAGAATAAAGCATACTTATTAGACTGGCTAGATAAAAAAAAATTTTAAAATGAGTTTTGATAAGGATGTGGAGAAATTGGAACCTTACACACTGTTGATGAGAATGTAAAATGAAATTACTGTATTATCCAGCAATTCTGCTTTGGGGCACATACCTAAAAGAATTGGAGGCAAGATCTCAAAGAGAGTATTTGTATACCCACATTCATAGTAGCATTATTCACAAGAGCCAAAAGATGGAGGCAATTCAAGTGTCCATCAGCAGATGAATGAATAAACATAATGTAGTATATACATACAGTGGTATAGTATTCAGTCTTAAAAAAGAAGGAAGTTCTAGCACATACTATCTAATAAGAATGAAACTTGAGTACATCACGCAAAGTGTAATAAGCCAGTTACAAAAAAAGGAAATATTGTGTGATCTAAGGTACCTAGAGCAGTCAAATTCACAGAGATATAAAGGAGAATTCTGGTTGCCAGGGCCTGGGAGGAGGGAGGAAGAGGGAGTTACTGCTTAATGCATACAGAGTTTCAGTTACACCAGGTGAACAGAGTTTTGGAGGTGGATGGTAGGATGGCTGCACAATGTGAATGTACTTAATACTACTGAACTGTACACTTCAAAACGGTTCAGATGGCAAACTTTATGTCATGTGTGTTTTACAACAATTTTTAAAAAGAGAATTAAGAGACACATTAATAAATTGCAATGTTATTATATTAGGGTATCATAGTCTGCATTCCCCAAGAGCTTGAGCTGTAACTCCAGGAAATAGAATTGTGGGACCAGGAAAAATGTTACTAGGAAGGAGAAAAAGCCAACATAAAGGTGAATTAAGGAGGTTGCCTACGTGCAGGGGCTGATTCTGCCTGGACCTCTGAGAAGCACGGCAGGCTGCCAAGAATTTTCTTCTGACAGGACAGGAGGTTGCACCCCACTCCATAGGCTCCTGTTCCCTATTAGTTCAGTGTTTCCCCTGGCTTTTATGACTCCCACTTTTGGGATGCATTGTGTGCTGTCTCCTTTGGTGCAGGGAGACATGGAACTCGTGCTTAGAGCGAGACACTGCCAAGTGGGAAGGAGCCGAGGTCACATGGAACCGTGAGGCTGAAATCGAGGGGGCAGGAAAGATGGGACCTGGAGATCCTAAGGCCTCTCCCATTAACAAACAGACAGGAAATAAGGATACTGACTGCTCATTGATGATCCAGAGGAATGATTGTTACGGTTTTTTCAGATGTGATCACTACATTGTGGTGTGTTTAAGAGACAGAGATAGAAAATCCTTGTTTTATAGCTACATTCTGGAATATTTACAGTTGAAGTGATAGGAAGTCTGGAATTTTCTCCAAAATAATTGGAGAAGGTTGCTCCCTTACTTCAGTGGGGAGTACAGAAATCAATTTGGCAGTAAGTTAATATTTGTTGAAACAAAGTAATAAATACATCAGGATTCACAATAATATTCTTTCTACTTACCTGCGCATTTAAAATTTTCTGTAGTAAAAGAAAACATTTTTTAAAACATAATTGACAAGACATGTAAAGATAGCCTTCTGACTTCACCAGGGGCAACACGTGTATGTTTCGGCGTGGCCTGTTTTGGTTGGTTAGCCATGACAACATGTTCTATTCTCAAATCCTGAGGGGTTTCCTAGGTGTTCTGAAAAAGGTACTTTCCACTTACAAAGTTTAAAATGTTTGCATAATTTATGTGTAATTTAGAGAGAGACTTTAAAATAAATGTTAATTGCTCATGAAGCATAATTATTTATTAACTATACTTTTTCACTTGTTTGCTGCTACCACAAAATACCATAAAAGTTAAACTCAACTTTTATGACTCCATATTATTTACTACATATTGACAAAAGAGACACTAAAATAAGACACCCAACAAGCAAGACCTTGTTGTGCTGAGGCCACTCGTTCAAAAACTAAGTGTTGTGAGCTGGGAAACTGGAACCTACTATAATTATCACATGGGTTGTTTCCTCATCAAAGTTAAAAACATGTCTTAAAAGTCAAATAAATACTTTTTATTACCTTTTCTGGAGAATTTATTGTTCTGAATTATGACATTTCACAGGTTTCTCTATGAGCTGTAGTTTGTCACAAAGCAGCAAGAAGCGGCTGTTGCCTATTTAATCTAGAAAGGAAATTATTGGAAAGATAGGGGATAGTTGGTAGAGTGAAAGAGAAAGCTGAGTAACCAAGTTTGACTAAGGACAGAGACTTGAGCAACATCATACATTATGGTGGCAGGAACATCAACAATGGTTGATATCACAGGGTACCAACATCAGGGTGAATGGCCTAGAACTATTTCCACGCGTTCATTCCTTCTACTCAGGATTCTTTTTCCCTGAAAGTCTCAATGGCATTTCTTGGGCTGGGCCCCCACCCTTGGTCTTTACTGACAATTTTAACATAGTTATATCCATGAAGAAGAGTGCTTCCCCAAAGCAAAAATAGGGCCAAAAAAGAAGGAGATTGGAGAATGCAGACTGGGCAGGCAAAATCAACAGAGACTTTCTTCTAACACCCTCACTGAATTGCAAGGGGCTCATTCATATCAGTCTTCCCAGAACACAGCTCAGTGTCAGGCTATAGAATGTGCATAGTGTATGTTAATAATGGATCACAGTAGGTACTGCCAAAGGCATGGGACTGGGATATAGAAAGGCAATGCCATCCAACACAACTTGACTAAGTTAGATGTTTTGGGAGACAACAGATGAAACCAAGCAGAAATAGGATGAGAGGAAGAAACAAGAGAAAGGCACACTCTAAGTCAATCACACAACTCTACAACAATCAGAGGCAGCACATCCTTTTGAAGAAAGGTCCAATGAGATGAAAGATCAAGGTGCCGCATGTACACATATATCATTTAGACTATTTCTTGATTTGTATATAGAACCTCCAACTTTAAGACAAAGCTACGAACAATAGGAGACTCTGCCAATAGTGACTACAGTATTTTCCACTGGGTGAGCAGTGAACTACTGATCACATATTGATCTGGTAGATACATCCTGACATATTTTTGTCAGTATTATCATTTCCGAACATGAAGGGTAACAATATTTTGCCATTCGTATTAGGAACTACCATATATTGCAGGACACAATTAGACAAGAGGCATTCTTTATTGAGATTGAGAATGTTATATGAGCAATTATATAAAATATGTCAGTGCCTAGTCATGTCTAAATCAATATTGTAGCCCACTAATGTTTACATGCAATTTATGAAAGGCTGTGTGTACAAAGCTCTTTTTAAGTGCAGGTAACTTTAATAACAACATACATGCAGGAGTAAATATTATCTCACACTTCATTCATGTGAAATGTGATATTATGAAATGCACTAAAATTTTGCACCAAAATATATATGAAAAATAAGTTGCAACAATAATGTTCAGATTCTAAGATAAACATAAACAAAAATGCTGTACAATTCTAAAACAACCAAAACATGGTTTTCTAGTCCAGAGATAGGGCCACTCAAAATGCTAAGGGAAAGTTAAATTATACGTTACCCATTATTGGCTTATCCTGAAGAGTTTGAGCACTTCTGCACTTTGCTAATTATTTCTGTTCCTCCACAAAGATATCTGATCCGCTAGCTCAATCAAAGTTGTTTAATAACAACCTTCTGTATATATATATATATATATATATATATATATATATATATATATATATATATATAGGCATTGATGGGAAGAAACCTTGTTCCAAAAGTACACCCCTTCTCTAATTGTGTTTTATTTGAAAATGGCTTTATGGTCTCAGTTAAGAGGAGTCTTAAATGTCAATCCTTCAATACAAACTAATCTTTCAAAGAAAAAATTTTCTTCAGAGACGAGGGGAATAAAGGAGAAAGAAAGCCTTTCTCACATAAAATATGCTTGGGAAATGCCTATTGAATGAATCAGTGATCCCAACTTGAGCCTGAGCTGCTACCGCATTTCAGAAAATTCTGTCTGGACATCTCAAGCAAACTGGTAAAGAGGACCTGACAGAAGTTAATTTGCTTCAGGGGATGAAGAACTTTCCAGAGAAAGTCATCCTGAGAGAATAAAAGTGACCCCAAAACAATGACTTGGTTGCTGAAGAGAGAACCCAGGCACTGGTACTCACCTCTTTCCATTCCCTCCCTCTGATTGTCTGTCTGGCACCAAGGAAGAGAGAGGGAGGGCTCCGGGTAAAAACCCAACATCCTATTTCAAAAAACTTCATACGGATAGAGGCGCCAGCAGTGCCATGTGTGTACACTTTAAAAGATTCTAACAAAAAGTGGGAGAGGGGTCTCATCCCCCATTTTGCCACAGACCTTCCTGAGGTTTGGCCACTGAGAGAGCTCTGTCTTGTCCCTTGTATACCCATCAGGGGGCTGCAGTGCCTGACTCCTGGGCAGAGCAGCCATATCATGTCTGGCGTCTCACAAGCACATGCGGGAATCCTTGGATTTACCATTTCAGGGGAGCCCAGATGTGGTTTGAGCAGGTGATAGTGAAAGCCTATAAAATTTGGGACATTACTGATAATGCAACTCTGTGGTATCTACAGATTAGTGAGCCTGAGTCAACTTGGAGGTCAAATATATTAACAAGTCCTAGTCGCTTTAAAACACTTTCCCCTTCACAAGATTTGAATTCAATCAAAGTAAGAAGACCGTGATGTCACAGAAGACTGATGTATCAAGACAAAGGATAACGGTGGGAACTATCTGGTTTATCCTGGATAACAGGTTGTGACAATTATCATTGTTTTCTTTGAATTCCATTGTTGCAGTTAATCAATTCAAGCAACTCCTAAGCTCCTTAAAGAGTTGCTTGATCTTTTACAAAATGCATTCTGAATAGTTTCTTTCAACTGTTTTAATGTCATCTTGTCCCATCATATCTGATAAGCAAGAAAAATTAACTCATGTTGACATCCTCCCTACTAGCGATGCAGAGCTATTGAATTATCTAAAGATGGCTCTAAATATCAGCCTTTAAATGATAAGTAATCTGCAAAAAGCACACATTGTTTCCTACATGCCATGTCACATTTCTACCTTTTCACTCTGCATTGTGCTACATCCTGCAATGTCAGCTAATGTGGAAAGCAGCAGTACACAACATGATGGGGTGACTTCAAATTGAATGAAAGCCTCTATTCAGGCTGAGTGTCCATTTTATGCCATCCATTAGGAGAAATATAAGGGCAAAGAATGAAAGGTTATTTTCAGAAACCATTGTTTGAAATAAGCTATGCTTCCTTGAACACTTACATAAAATGTATCTCTCGTCTCTGTATCTTTACTCTGTAATTCATTATCGTGAAAGCCAATTTAAGAGATAAATTCTATGCCATTTCCCTAATCAACTTGCACTTATGCATGCTGTCGCTTCACTCCATAATATAGTTTTTGGCTTGAAATCATGGACTTTTTCAAATTGTGGAGTTGGAAAGGACCTGGGAGATAATATAGGTCAACACATTTACTGTGCTGATGAGGAAACAGAGCCAGGACGTAAAAAGATTTGTCCAAAGTCACATTGCTCATGAGTGGCTAAGCTCCTGCTAGAACCTGCATCCCCTTTCAGTCAGTGTCTTTCAATTATACCATGTGGGATGAAAACTGCTATGAGGAAATGCAGCAGGCAGGAGAGCACCTTGAGATTATTCACAACACTATAAACAAAAAACAATTAGACCTAATGTGCTCTGATTAAATTTCTACTTTCTTTTCATTTCTTGTCACATTTCAGTGGTTTAAGAGAGGTTGCTATTTACATAAAATGGTCAAGAAACAAAATCCTGTGACCTTGGTAAGACACTGTATAATAAGCTACGAATAAAATGAATAGAAAGCCTAAGAAAGAACCAAAGAAAACAAGATCGAGGGCAGGGAATCTGGAGAGAGAGAGGAGAGAGCACACTTACCACCACCTCGCTATTGCTCCTATTTCTGAGGTGAGAAAATCAAGGATCGGAGCCATTAGCTTGCCCAAGGTGACCAGGAAGCAAACATTTATCAAATCCTCTCTCAGCTACCTTTCCGAATAACAGTTGCTAACTAGACCTCTCATAGCTTCTTCTCAATTGTCTTCCCCATATAAATAGCCATAATACTAAATTTGCAGGTTCAAATTAGGTTATGGGAGACACTGAAGGGAAAGGACAAAGAGCAGTCAAATTCCAGAAAGGTACATCTAAAAGCTTGCTATATTTCAGGGGGTAGGAAAGGGGGTGCACGGAAGGATTTCAGGGGAACCGCAATCTCCCCTCCCCTCTATCACTAAGGCCTAGCACAACAATCAGTGCCTGTGTTAAGGATTTTTGTCCTTTGTGCACAGATTGCCCCTGCTGAAGTTCGTGCATGTTACCTGCCATGTTGCTCTCATTAACACATTTAACCAATTCAGTTTGTCTTCGCCACTAGACTCCCTTAGCTCTGTGATGGTGGCACCCATCCCCAACTTTGCTTCCCTTTTCAAATGTACATAAATCATTGTTTAATAATACACCCTTCCTTCTTAAAAAGGGAGACATAGTACCCAGTTTCAGGCTACTATCAGTTCCCCCATGGTCTCTACTCCCTCACGGGCAGTCACACAGTGATTGATGTCTCCATCGGAAGTAGACAGGGGTATCTAGACCTGAAAATCTGAACATTGCTCCCTGATGTTTTTCATCCATATCTTGGCCTTCTAGCTCTTTTACCAGCTGTTCTTCCACAGCCTGAAAAGCATTCTGCCAACCTAGAAGACAGATATAAAAGAGGACTTAAAAGAATGGGCTTTTTTAGTATTGTTCATTGACCTGGCACCAGCACTCCCAACACTAAGCACTGGTGATAACTTTAAAAGTTTCTTGTCCCCTTTGACATTTTCCAAAAGTCTCTGTTCTTTCTGAGCCTTAACCTTTTGGACTCTCTTCTTGAAGCTTCCTGCGTGTATTTCATGTTTGTGTTAGGTCATTTACTCACTCTTATTTTCTTTGAGCAAAGCCTTTTAAACCCAAATGGTTAGACCTCAGCCAGACTTAGAACCTCCACAGATACCACCCTTTTTGAGGAAAGGTCTATTTCAGAAGTATATTTTCAGAATTACATTTAAAGTCTCCTTTTTTTGTCCTGAGTTACCTTGCCTAGTAGAGTCTTGGCTGTGCAGAATCCTGAGGCAGAAGGGAACATCAGGAGCTGAAAGGTGGTAAAAAAAAAAAAAAAACAGACTAAAAGTGTTTAAGACAGGGGTTAGGGATCTTAACTTACAGCCTTCTAACATTAGCCCTAATAATACTAAGAAGGACATCATTGCCTCTCCTCTCTTCTACTGAACACCATAGAGCCACTTCACAACCTTGAGGAGAAGGGAAAGGAAGAGGAGAGAGGTTTTAGGACTCTTAGGCATAATCATTGTTAACATTTCTGATTGAAGCCATTGGGAGGAAAACCAATGGCTAAAGTGAGATTTGATATGCTCTGCAGGAGGCTGAGTAGCCAATAGTTAGTATAAACAGCAGTGTAAGGTGAGTTTTCACACATCAGGAACTAATGCAACTAACCCTGAATGGATAAGAGGCACCTACATTTTCACATCTGCCATTCATGGAGGCTCCAATGTGCACTAAAATTTGCCCCCACTCCAAGCCCCATTTGGACCCAATGATTCATCATGGATGCTGAGATATGGCAGGTATGCAACAGTACCCCGAGTCTCTCTCTGCCCACCTGTATGTCACACCTTCTGTCACCAAGCATCATGTGGCTTGTAGTCATTGACTCACCACTGCCAGCAGTGGAGGTGCCAGTAGAGACAGGTGTTCCTGCTGCTTCTTTTGAAGTCACGGTGCCCCCAGATGGCTGTCAGAAACCAGTGACTGAGTACCTCATGTCTTCTTCCTCCCACTCTCAACTTTCCCCTTCCCAGAGCCCATTTCCTTACTGCAAGGTTGGAGGGCTCTGCACACTCCAGAGAAGCTTCCAGATATGGTCCTCACCACCCCAATAGCCACCACTTCAGGAAACCAACCTGGTACCTCTGAGAAGGAGTGAGCTGCCTTGGCGAGCTTCTGCTAAACACAGGAGCAAGACGGGGAGCATACTTTCAATTGTCAGAATTTTCCATAACCTGCCAATCAGTTGCTTTTGCAGTCCTTTATTATTATTATTATTATTCCAGTCCTTCAATGGGGAGGCTTGTGCTCATTTGCATGGCTGCTTTTTAAAGATGAAACCCAAAAGGTGCACGAATGCTCTAACGTGGCCGCAATTTAAGCCATTCAGAGAACACAGCAAGATAAATAACCATGCCATGAGAAATTACAGCATTATGTACTGCAATAAATATGACAAATGATAGGCCAGATATTCATTGGCTCATAACAGTTGGCAGGCATAACCATCTGTGGATCCAAAGTTCGAACTATTTGTTTTTTCTCCTACAGCTGCCTTGATCTTTGTCTTCCTCAGCTGGAATCTCTGGCCTTTCAGGTAGCCTAGACAACCTTGAAAAACCTTTGGCTTTATTAGGTTTTAATTAAGAAATGCAAGTATTGTCACAGAAAGGGCAAAATTCTCTGTGTGTATGAGACAGAAAACACAACCAGAGATCTTATGCCCCTTCCTTAGCATAGAGAAGCTTTTTACTTGCATAGAATCTGAAAGCAGGAGAGACAAACCTAAGGATAATTAAGAAAAATGATGGTGTTTGTTGCCACAGAAGAAATAAATCTTCTGTGTCTCTCATTTATTTATTGATTAAACAAGCAACCCTACAATGGATTTAAGTTCCTGCTTTTGTCACTAGAAAGGTAATACTGAAGTCCATTATTTCATTATGTGAAATGTGAATCTATATTTCTCATTTAGAACCTAAATCCTCTGCTTAGTTGAAATCTCACAGCTTACGCCACTGATAAGAGAAAGCCTAGTGAGCCTTAATGTCGCCACAGCAAAACTGCCCAATTAGACCAGCTGTTACACACAAAAAAGTACACTGTAGACTTCTGATCCAGGATCTTGAGAGTTTGGAGTTGGAAATTCCATGCTAAGAAAAATCAGATTTTTAAACAGGTGTCTTTCTAAACATAGCTACTTCTTGCTCTTGATGCTCTCTTCTAAGCCCAGGATATAAGGAAGGATTTCATAAAAAAGGTGGAGAAAAGGATTTTTCAGGTGGTGAAAGATGCTAACAGAGTTCTCTGTGATAGAAACCTTTTCCCCAGTTACACAGTCGACCTGGGAATGAGACAGCTGATCAGCACAACTGATTTTCTGATTAATAGGTATTTTGTCTTTTGTATGAAAGTTTCTCTTTCAGCCCTTACTAAAATAAAGCAAAATGACCATACCCAAGAGCAAAATTATTTCTACCCTCCTGACACACAAAATACCAAACCAAATAGTCATCAAAGGCAGATTTTGGAAAAACAAATACCACAGGATTAGGAGAGCACTCAGCTACCATTTTTGATCCAGGTACCATACCATCAAATCAACACTGGGACAGGAAAGTCAATCTATTCAGCAATATTTATTAACCAAATATGCATTGAGCATCTTCTGCATACAAAGCAACAAGTAGAGTTTGTGGGGATTGAGGGATAAAGATAAACAGACACTATCCACACTTTAAAGCTTCCAGTCCTTGAAGATGAATAATCATTCTTACAGAAGTCAGAGAGGCATGAGACACGCGAGGGATATGCTCAGTGTTGGGGTTTCAGAGGAGAGACGGGGTGAGCTCTGAGAACAGAACAAAGGGAGGTTTCCTGGAGGAGATGGGACTTGAACATTCTGACATAAGGAAGTAGAAGAACACCCCAGACACAGGAAGAAACCTGAAAATACAAAAGCAGGAAGATAGAAAAGTCCTTTTGAGCCAAATAGAGTGAGAAAATGATCGAGGTACCAGGTGTGCAAACAAGCATTGAAAATCATCTGTTCACAAACATTAACTGAGCATTTGCCTTAGTATATTTCTGGCACTTGTCAGATCACTGTGGAGACAGTAGTGAATAAAACAGAATTTCTGCTCACCCAGAGTTATTTCCTCTTCGGGGAAGATATATATTGAAAAACTATATAATTCAGGAGATGTTTTTAAAATATATAAGTATTGAGTAGCTGAGGTTATAAAAGGTGTTCAGGAGAATTTCTCTGATAACTCTTGAACAGAAACCTAAAGTGAAGGGTAAGTTAAGGGTCTATTTTGGGAATTACAATCCAGGCAGAGACCCTGAGGTGAGACTCGTAGTGTGTGGCTAATGACAGAGAAGGCCAGGATGGCTGAGCAATGGTGAAGGAGACAGGAGGGGATGTCAGACAAATGGCACGGAAACAAACGGTGGTAGCTGGCCACATCCTCAGAGCTTGTCTACCAGAGTTAGGCCTTCATATCTTCCTCTGGGTGGGATGAGTAGACATTGGAGGGTTTAGAGCTCAGGAGTGACATGACTCACCTTACATTTTGGGATGGTTACTATGGCAGCTGTGTGGAGGATAGACAGAGGATAGTAAGGATGGAATCCAAGAGACCCATTAGAAGACCACAGCAACAGCACAAACAAGATGATGATGGCATGGATGAGGAGTACATTGTGAATGTGAATATGGTTGGGGCAAGAAACATTATAAACAGTATTTATAGGGTGCTTATTTCTAGTCTAAATTGACCAAAATTTCCCTTCTTCATTTAAAAAAAATTAGCTATACAGTTGCAAGTTCATTTTGGCCCTGGCAGACAATCATACCATTCAAAACATACGAATAACAAAATCAGCTGGGATTACTCAGCGGTCCCAGCTATGACCTCCACCTCTCCAAGCCATGGTGTCCCAGCTAATTTGACGGATAGCATTCATGATGCTGTTGCAGTGGACTTTCTCACCCAGGGCTTTTGGGACACCAGTTCTTTCTATTCACGGCTAAAACGGTTCCTAGGTTAAACAGCCAACCTCACTCCTCTCTACTCCTCTAGCTCATGTGAACCATTAAAAGTAATGTGATCTTCGTGTCTAACAGCCACTCCTTCCTTCCTAGTAAATTCAGAATAAGCCCTCTCCAAGATGATAGATCAGGAAATGTGTGGCAGCAGGTGCTGTCCGTGCTGTCAGGAAGCAGAGGAGCAGGGAGTGAGTGAGGCCATTTCCTCTCCATAACTAGTGCTGCCAAAGAAAGATTGTTGGCTCCGCATCCTTCCACATGACTTAGGAATACCGCTCTCCTCACTTAGCCCTTTCCCCTGGCCCCTCCCCGTCCAGGGCACCACTCTGACTTCTAAACTTCTATTTTTCCCAAATCTCCTATCACAGCATCATATTATTATTAACACAAGTTATCCTGTCATGGGAGAGGTGCTTGCTGATGGCTCGGGTATCTCCACAGTCTCATCACTGATAAGCTCTTAATATCACCCAGGTGAGCACTGCCGCTGCAGATACCTCAGATCGAATGGAACACACAAGGAAGACCATATTTCCAAATGCCTGCGGCAACCTCTAGGTCAGTTTCCTTCTCTGACCCAAAAATAAAAACGGAAGGAAAAGCATCCACCAGCATAACGTGAGGAGAAATGCAAGGCGATGTGTCAGAAATAACAATGCAGGTCAAGCGGGCATTTGTTGTTCCTGGAAAACGATGAGTGAGATTTCTTCTCCCATAGCTACTTTTGCTCCTCCAGGAAAAAAATAATTCTGTATGAGTCATTATCTTTCAGAGCAATGGAACGTGAGGATTTTTCCCATTATGAAATGACGGCCCCATTGTAAACCTAGGAAGAGCATTCTTTCTTGGTATGTGATATTGTTTTTTAAAAACAGCAATTATTCACATAATATCATTCTCAAAAACACTTCAAATGATTTTCAAGCTTTACTATACATATAAGTCACCTGAAGACCTTGCTGAAAATTAAATTCTGGTTCAGAGGGCCTTGGTTGTGGCCTAAGAGTCTACATTTCTAACAAACTCCCAGGTAAAAGTCACTGCTGTCGGTCTGACAATCACATGTCATGGAGCACAACACTAAAGAGTATCTTCAGGTTTATATTTTTGGTTACTCTGTATTTTTTTTTCCTTTCTAGAATATTCCAGCTCCTACTAGATTTGGATTTTGATCAGGACCTTTGCTCTCCCAGTGCTTGAAAGTTCTCTGAGAGCAGTATTTTGAATAGCTCTTAACAATTATGGTTGGTTATGTATTACTGTCCTCAGTGTTGCTGGATTCTTTATGATTCATGCTCTGCATTTTATTATTGTTAATATGTAAGTCACCATGCTGATGAGTTGATGTGGGAAAACGTTCTTTCATAACCCTTGGAAAGTTCGTAATTAAATCCTTTAGAAATTCAGTAAGCAAGAGTCAAATTGTTAAGAGATACTGTATTTCTTTGGAGGGAAAAATTTTAAATGCTACTTTTTTTACTTGCTCTTTTGTACAGTGAGAGCTCTGAAAAATCTTAGAAGAAAACTTAGAATAAAAGTATTTTTATTTTACATTTGACTCAGATCTTGTAATTTCAAAGAAAGCCGTTGAAGATAGATTGATTTTGATAATTTCCTTCATTCCACTTAGCATCACCTGGAGCCAATCAAGAGAAATCAAAATATCTTGCTCTGACATTTAGGTGTAAAGCAAAAACAACACCTTTATGTTTTAAACTTCACTGCTTCTGAAAGTGAGAGGTTGAGAGGCTGAAGGGTTGAAAGTTCTGCTTCATCCATGCACATAAGAAAGGAATACAGCATTTGGCCCACAGATAAGTTCAAATCAGGTTGGCTAAGCTGGTATTTCCACCTGAAACTTCTGTTAAGTGGAATCTGTTGATCAAGCCAAAGTGTATCTTACAGTTCATTTTGCAGATAAACATCCTCTAAAGTCTGTGGTTGAGAATATTTCCTTCCCTTAAAACCCATGCCAATTTTAAGATTGTCAATTTATTTTCAAATTGCAGAGTTGGGATGGTATTTGAGTATGCAGGAGGATATATTGCTCAATTGTCATTTAACCATAGATTAAATGTCTGCATAAAAAGGAATGCATTTTACAATTTTCAAATTGATGAAAGTTTTATGGGGAGATGTAATGAGAATGAGGATGTATTTTATGCAGGAGGAAATGCTGTCTGGCACTGAGAACCACAGACAAGAATTTAAGAGTCTAGGATTAAATTGGTGGCATCAGAAAAGATGCCTTCAGGCATGGATGCTCCAAGGTAGGTCAAAAGAGCATCCACTAAATCATAAATGCCCACTGCTTCTTTTGTAACCTCAAAGACTTTGTGGTTCCCAGGTGAAAGGAGAGGGCAGGATCACCACAGATCTGTCTGTGTGAAGCTGGGCACGGTATTAAATGGAGTGTAGCCTGGAGCACAAGTAACATAACATGGTGGTCAGAGGCATGGGTGCCCCAGCCACACTGCCTGTGTTTGAATCCGCTGACTAGCTGTGTGACCTTGGGCAGGTCACTTAACTTCCTGTGCCTCAGTGTCTAAGCAACAAAATGAAAAATAATAATAGCATCTACCTTGTAAGGTTATAATGAGGATAAAGTGAATAACATTTGTATAATGCTCAGATCCACCCCTGTGTAAGTGTAAGCACTTTGCACTTGTTAAATACAACAAGTTCTTGAACAACGGCGTTCCATTCAACGTCTTTTCATTACAAAGTTGATGAGTCGCCGTAGGAACTTATCTCTGGTGTATGTCAATCAGTCTATGGTAAAATTGGTTTTGTTATCCGTCATTCTCCTTAAAGTCACAGAACCTATTGATGACACTAAGAGAGGACTTACTGTAAATGAATGAATAATAAAGCAAGGTGGTTTCGGTGTGCATTCACGAGGTTCATATTGCCTAGTTTCAAATCTCAGCTCTGCCACTCTACTGGGCAAGCTGTGAATCTATCTGAAGAGCAGGTTACTCATATAATACTATCATTATATGAATGATCTTGGGCAAGTTATTAGCCTATCTGAAGCTTGGTTTATTCATGTAGAAGTATACTTCCTAAGGTTGATGTATATTATTAGCTACCTCCCCCATACTAATCTTGTCATCAAATTTGATAAGTATGTCGCTAACTGAAAAATGGTTTAAGCGTGAAACGGCAAATGAAAGGAAACAAAACAAAAATCCCTGTGGTGTTACACCAATGGTATGCTCTTCCAGGTTAGCATTCACGCATTAATCCACTCTTTCTGGGCATGGTCATTCATCAGTTATGACTCTGCTTCACAGCGCTGCCAGGCAGCCCATATTTGACTATTTAGTTCACAAAAATAATCTCTTCTTACTGAATGTTTTCCAACACACAGTACACAATGATAACACCAACATTTATTCAGCACATTAATGTTTTGCAAAGCCTTTCACATCCATTGTTTCATTGAACTAGACACATCGTAAGAGGGTCATTTGTCTTTGAAGGAGTAGCTCTGAGGAAATTTCCAAATTTAATTTAAAACCATACTTTCACTGCTACCAAAAGTTATCATTAAAACAGTATTTCCATTGGTGGTTTCTTTCTGGTGATAAGCTGTAGTCACTGCATCTCCCGGTGTTTGCTGCAGAGGACAAAGCCACCAGAACATTAAAATAGCTGCTCACGTTCTCTCCTCTCCTCTTCTCTCTGCCTTCGTCCAATCCCATGTTACTTATTATTTGGAAAACATCTCTACTTAAATTAAAAGTAAATTCTTTGTTTTCCCTTGTTCAAAATCCCGATACATTTACCATTACTGTGGTATGTAACTACATTTTCTTGAGCTCAGTACCTCAAGATAATATGTCTGCTGCCTCCTCCACATTTAGTCAGTGTACAAACTAAACCTCAGTGTTACCCCAACATCCCTAAACCCACTTCCTCTTCAGCCTGACTAGAATCTCCTGGCCCAACTTAATAATTTATTAACTGGACTTCATTTTTACTTTATTAAATGAGCAAATATACAGGTAACCTACTTTCAAAAGACACCTGAGGTGACTTAAACACACATGAGCAATCGAGATTTCAGAGGAAGAACAAAAGGGACAGCCTTCCGAGGCCTCTCTCTTGCTGTCCGGACATTCAGCCTCAGTCTTCCTTCTTACCGACATTCTGCACACAGACACAGGTCACTTCACTTAGATAATCACAGCCTTCATCGCACGCTGTGAAGTGAATGTAAACTGTGTGGACCACAAAATCTTCTCCAGACCCCTTTTCTCTACTTTCCCCATTTCAGGATCCTCCATTTCAGGCAGGCTCCTGGAGATGCCCTGAGCCCAGTTCTCCCTTGTCTGCTTTCATATCTTTCCTGAGAAGTTTCTTTTATGTATTTAATAAACATTTATATCCAGTCCTTAGTCTGTTCAAGTCTCTGTTTGACGTGCGTTACACAGATTAGCTCACATCATCCTCACAACTCTCATGGGTAGAATTCTCATCCATCTTACAATGGAGGAAACTAAAAAAGAGAAAAGTTAAATGGCTTACACAAAGTTTCAGGCTGAGTAGCCGAGCCAGGATGGGACTCTAGCAACTGGGCCTACAGCCCATGCTAGACTCCACTCTGTTTCCACTCGACTCTCTTCGTGATGTATATTGATCTGCTTGAAACCCCCTAAGATGTGTATTGATCTACTTGAAGCCCCGTTAAACTCCTACAAGGTCAGAGCTCATGCTGCTCTGACATCCCAGCATCTCCGAGGCCGTTTTGCTCCTCCAACATTGACTTCAGTGGCCGGTTACTCCCTGGCATGAAAAAAATAACTTGAATTTATTGAAAATGAGTTTAATGGACCCTGGTATTTCTGTATTCTCTGAAGAATGTAAATTTTACATTGATCCTCATAAAAACACATTTGAATTGAGAAATGTAAATGTATTGTCTAGATCTGAAGGGAAACAGAGATGAAATAGAAATAAAACTACATCCCAGACTTGTAACAAAAATATTTTTCTAAGTTTTTCTTTTGGAGAAAATACATAACCTTTATAAGAAAACACAGAGGGAAATAATTTTAAAAGAAATTAAAATTTCCAGATCTACTTAGTAACTGTGTTCTCCTCTTCCACTCACCTATAATAAGTAAAACTCTAGAAAGTTTCTAACTTACACAGACCTTCTGTTTCACCAGTCTAAGTATTTTCACCTCTAGACTTTTGTATTGTTTTCATTAT
This sequence comes from Hipposideros armiger, assembly GCF_001890085.2. Lineage (NCBI taxonomy): Eukaryota > Metazoa > Chordata > Mammalia > Chiroptera > Hipposideridae > Hipposideros > Hipposideros armiger. The sequence continues at coordinate 484,799 of NW_017731722.1, forward strand.
TTCATACTGCCTAATAAATTACAAACGATGCACTGGCTTAAAATATTTATTATCTGGAGCACCACATGATCAGTGAAGGGTGACAAATTTCTGTCAAAATAACTCACCCCCATTGATTTTGTGTGAAACCTGGCTTTGCCTGTTATTACCTGGCTCTGTAGGAAAAAAAAAAAAAGTTTAATCCTTCCCTATTTCTCTGTTTCTCCCCAACGATACCACTGCCAGAATGTAAACTGTTTCTCAAAGAAATCTTCTCTACCTCCATGACTGTCACAGAAAATGCATTGTGCCACTTATGGAGCAATTTTGTTCTCTAAATGGGTAGCAACTGAATGTTAAAGCAGATTACTTCACACTAGAAGAATATAGGTTCAGGTTTCATTTCTCAATTTTTTTAGTTAAAAATGCAATATTGGTGAAAAAATTATGATATATTTTACCTTTACCATTTAAATATTTTCTTAATTGCAAATATTTTTGTTGCATTGTTGAAGTTTTAATAAGCATTGTGTCATTTTGTTTGTACCAATATAACTTGTATCAATGAAATAAAATATTTTTAATATATGTATGCCAGTACTTAAGTGACAAGCATCAATAAGATGTAGCCCACATCCAAGACAAGATTGTCATTCAGCAATACATTTGTGAGAGAAGAATATACCTCAAACACTAACCTTTATAGACACCCTAAAGCTTATAACATTAGCACATGATCAAAAAAGCACCACAAATAACTGAGTAAGGAATAGCTCACTCACTGTTGGGGAAATTGGCCGTTTGGGGTGGGGGTGGGGATGTCGTTTATTATACCACATATCAAAATGTATTTAAAAATCTAAATGTAAAATATAAAACACCTGAAAAATATAGTAAATATTTAATCATACGAGTGGGCAAGAATTTCTAAGCAATAGAAAAAATCATATGGATAATGGTTAATTATTTTATTAGACCACTTTAAATTTCCAAAATCTAAAACTAGCATTAGCATATTAGAAGTAATATATTGGGGAAATATTTGACAAAATTCTAGTACACAACATGCTACATGAAGTATTTTGGAAAAGCTTATTTTTAGTAAGAGAAGGACTAAAACATTATTAGAATAATGAACAAAGAACATGAATAACTCTATAAAAGAATAAACACAAGCTACCAATTAACACAAACGAAAATATTTCCTCCTCAATAATAATCAGAAATGCTAAGTAAAATATATTTTTCAACTATCTTATTAAAGCATTTTTTAATATTTAAACATTCACCTGTGATGACGATGTGGGGAGAAAAGCATTCTCAAAGATTGTGCCATGGATTTAAATTGATGTAAACTTTCGTGAAACCTATCTGGCAATATAGAAATCAAGAACTTTAAAAAAATTACACATTTTAGCCCAATAATTTTTCTTTTAAGAATCTAGCTGAAGGCACTAACAGGCATTTATGTACCAGAATATTTGTCATAATAGTATTTGGTAGCAAATTTTCTGACAATGAAGGAAGGAACACTTTCAAAATTGGTAAATTCATGATAGGCTATTACGCAATTATTTTTAAATTCATAATTCAAAGGAAGATTTCATGTCTTCAAGTAATGCTTTTAATATGTAAATAAGCAAAACTGGCAAGATACTCTGAGGTCTGACAATTAAGTTCACGAACTTGTTGCAACACTGTTGCTAAGTGTTTTTTATATCAAAGGGATTATTCTTTATGAATTTGTACCAACTGGACAAACCTTTAACCAAATTTGTTGTTTAGAAGTGCTTAAAAGGCTCCGTGAAAATGTTAGACGACCTGAACTTTTCGCTAACAATCCATGGCTCTTGCATCACGACAATGCACCAGCTCACATGGTACTGTCTGTGAGGGAGTTTTTTGTCAGTAAACAAAAAAACTGTATTGAAACACCCTCCCTACTCACCTGGTCTGGCCCCCAATTACTTCTTTCCTTACCCAAAGATAATGGAAATATTGAAAGGAAGACATTTTGATGACATTCAGGACATCAAGGATAATACGACGACAGTTCTGATGGCCATTCCAGAAAAAGAGTTCCAAAATTGCTTTGAAGGGTGGACTAGGTGCTGGCGTCGGTGTATAGCTTCCCAAGGCGAGTACTTTGAAGGTGACTGTAGTGATATTCAACAGTGAAGTATGTGGCACTTTTTCTAGGATGAGTTCACAAACTTATCTTTCCAACCTCGTATACTGTGCATAACATGATCTCCATTTGAATAAAAAAATAATTATATATTAAGGCATTAAAAAGGCCAGTATTTTAATAGAGATTACCTCTGAGTAATGAGATAGCAAAAAAGTTTTGTATTTTTCTTTGTACTTTTTTGCATTTTATATAATGACAATGTATTACTCTTACTATGAGGAAAAAATAAGATATATGTATTGACAGAAATATACTTAAGGTAGGAAAACTAGCTTGTGGGATGATTTGGAAAACTTAAGTTAGACCCATTCATAAGCAAAGTAGATGACTGCCTCCAGTAAACTAAAAATTTGCCAAAGATAAATTCCCAAAATGATCTCTCCCAGTCCTCTTATTGATGTGCAATTATTGTTGGGAGACAAATCTCCATGGGTCTCTCATGTTTCAGCATGCCTTTATTTTTTACTATCTTCTCTAGTGTGTTTGTTCAGTGAACAGCCTTGAAATATATACTACCTCCCTTCAGAGCAAAGGGCAGACACACCTACTGCCTATTATAAAATATTAGAGCTCACTAAGTTCTGGATTCGTCTCCCGTGACACAGCCTGCTGCATGTGCAGGTATCACCTGGCCCTTTTTACACTGCTCTGTGAGAATTAGGGCCAAAATCTTGCTATTGATATTGCTATGAGTAATAAATTGCCCTTTATCTCTGACCTAAGCATCTCATATCTTCTGCCAGCATCCATGAAACTATGACAGTCAAACTTGTTAGCTTGCAAGTAGGGTAGTCTCAAACTCTTCACCGTGCTTCACAATTATCTGATTAAAGATGTATTTCTTTGGCTTTAAAAGTTTTTTTTCTATTAAAATGAGCACATGTTTAAGAGAGATGGCACTTAAGCTTTCTTAGTAATTTATAATTTATTATGTGAAAGAATTTATAAAATTCTTTGTTGTAAACAAATTTATACAGGGGACAATATGATAAGAATATAAAATGCATTGCTAGTGGTTGAGCTCAGCAGACAATGGTATACACAAAACAGGAAAGGAGCGCCTCTTGAAAGGGAAATGAGGAAAAGCAGACAATCAGTGAATAGGATGACCGTGTAATTTATTGTCACTTTGGAGTATGGAAGGAGGTGTTACTGAACAATAGAATACAGTATTAGATTTACAGCATAAAACAAATTACAAAATCACTGTAAAAAATGTGTTCAGGCTACTTTATGCTTAACACCTAGTTTCCTACACCCAGAGATACTGTACCCTGACCCAAAAGAGCATTCCCACCAGTGCAGCAGCACAATGCCAAGCTCAGTAACACTGACTGATTGACAGATGTGGGTTTCAGGCGATGTATCACAGAGACTGGGAAGATTGTTATTTATAGTCCTTGACAGGATATTTGGTACAGTTTTGATGTTTTTTAAAAGAAGGACATAATATATTTTTCAGTAAAAGATTTTTCCCAATGGAGAAATTTACAAGGAAAAGTAGTAGGGTCCACATAAAAGCAAACCAGCTCCATTTTCCAGGATTGAATGCTCTTACAGCACATAGCCCCCACCTGGAAAGCCATCTGTGCTGTGCCAGTGATGATTTGCACGCTGGCATTAACCAACATTGATGTTAGACTTGATTCCCATGTAAATGCTCTTGCAGTTCACCTTCGTAATCTACAGATTGTTTTCAGTTAAGTTGTTGTCTAAGAGAGAAAAAAATCAATAAATGGATAGAGTTTAAAACAAAAAAAACTTTCCAAGAAATACGATTCAATGATGAAAGCGTTAAAAAGAAATGAAGTGGCTGATTCAAACGCTTATACCCTACAGAGGAATCATATCATTGTTAAGTGAACAAGTGAATAAAAATGGAACAACACACTTGAAAACTGAATTTTCAATTCTTGAATATTCCACAGGTTCTTTACCTTTCTGTAATCTCCAAATAAGGGAAGCATGGGGATTCTAAGAGAATTCTACACTTCCAAAAAAACTAGTAAGCAAAATCAAATTCAATCTTAATGAAAATTACCTCTATTTGGATAGGAAAATCAGCTCACGGGGCCAGAGTCCATTTAGGCATATGGAAAGCATCCGTGTGTTCACTTAGTATTGTTTAACTGGAGTGCTCTATCTGCATAATCTTGGATAAAGCCTGTTATGATGCTAGATTTCCCTAACCCACATTGAAGCTAGCTAACTCTATTTTCTCTCTTCTCTGCTTGAAAGAAAAATAAAAAATAAAAAGAAGAAGAAAAGCTTCTGGATTCTTACATGGTGCGTGAATCCACTTAACACAATTATAATGCCCAATTAATCTTAGCAACATGAGTGATGAATCATTTCTCCAGGTGTCTCTTCAAAAGAAAGTAAATTTAGTTTCAACATTTGACTATTGTTTTAACCAACTGTAATCTTGCCAGATTAATCAGGAAACTAATAATTGAACTCAAATCCACATTCACAAATACTCTCTCCCCAGGTACCAACATAACAGCACACTCACTCCCCTGGATACCTATTTTTCCAGGTAATACAAGGAACAATGACTGATTTTTGTCATTTGCTTCCCATTTTTAATCTTGATTTGATGGTATCTCCTGCCATCTACTGATAGATAAAAAAAAATAAAAACAACTTTTTGAATCATTTTGCCATTATACCATAGATGATCAATTGCCATCTTTTGCTCAAATGTGAAAAATCACCTAATTTTAACCTCAGGATTTTCATATCTAGAAACTACCAATAGGTTTGTTCCTAGTAGAAAACCTTGGGTTGTATTTATAATGTTTAACATTTAAAAGCATTATCATATAAGAAAAAAATACCACTGGCTTTGGAGTCACAAACTCTGGATTTTTGTGCCAGCATCCTAGGGCACAGACCTTGTTCTCCTAAACTTAGGTTCCTTATTCTAAAATAAAAGTGTTGGGATGGGGGCACTTCTTCCCAGCGTCAAGATGCTCTAAGTCTTACAGGGTATTTGAGTACTTGATAAATATAGCTCCAAAGACCAGGTTGCTCACAGTTTCACAGGTGGCTCATTAAAAAAATCCAGAGTGCCGCCTTTCAGTCATGGTCACAGAGCCACTCAGTACCTCCCTGCAGAAGGCCCCTCCCCATTTTGTCTGTTACATCCAAACACTGTACTTTCAGCCTGGCCTACCATGTAGCATCTTTAGGAGCTGTTTGCTTGCTGCTGCTCCTCATGCTGACGCAGCATCTTCACTGTGGAAGATTCCTCTGCATTCGCTCAGAGCAAGTCAGCATGGGAATAGCGATTAAGCTGTTGAATTTAAATGACTTTGCCACCAACTCTTGCAGCTGACTCCAACTCCCAGTTGGGCAATAGATATATTTGATTCTTTTTCTAACCTTTGAAGAGCAGTCAGTCCAATGACTCCTTCCTTATCTGAGGGTCACTTATCTGGTAACTTCAAATGTCTAAGATACCACTGAGAACCACCGATGGACAAAAAAATGTCCTGAGAAACGTCTTTAAAGGTCTCCAAGAAGCTGAAATATATGTCACCAAACTCATTTCACTAAAGTTCATGCACTTGACTTAAGAGTTTTCTTCTGTTCCATTCAGAGACATATATCATCAAAATTTCTAAGCTTATCCACGGTAAATTTTTAGCCATTGCCATTTAGAAGCAGCAAATTAGACATGAGAAGAACGTCTACTAAAGGCAGGAATGGCAGACCTGAGAAGTGACAGCCGAGTAGCTGACAGCAAATGCAAAAATGAAAATGGTATATTATCTTAACTAAATCATTTAAGAAAGCAAAGAAGTGCGTAATTCATTTTAGAAAGATTAGCGTTAAAAATTTGTTAAAGTAAAAAGTGGTCAGAAGCCTTAAAGGTATACGTTTTAGATAAGAAAAATTCACTGTGTAGATCTTCACATTTCTAAATGATTTTAGAAAGATGAAGTATTACTGTAGAATAAAACAGGGGACCTGATATAGTTGGGTTCTTCCATGGCCAAGTTCTTCATTTCAAACTTAATTTTTCAGTGAATTTTCCCAGCCTATTCCCATACACCACACCCCAATTCTTGTATTCTTAAGGGTACAGTGTGTTCAATGTAACCTTTTTCTTGATAGTCCAGATTCTTCTCTATTAACATCATTGGTCATGCTAACCTTGGGGCTGACAGAGTTGTAGAATTCTGAGGCCCTCTACAAAGTGGCCCTTGGCCAGGACATTGTTGCAATACTTCTGCCTGTTTTGTTTTGGTTTGTCAACTCGAGTTCAGTTTTGTTAAATGGCTAGGAACACAATTGAGCATGTGACATTCTTCCTTCAGGGGCCTCCCCTACAACTAAATTATTTTCCCAAGCCCTCAGCAAGACCTTCCTCCTCTTCTCTAACATCCTAATTCTATCAGGGCTCAGGGCTTACCCCACCTGAGTTTAAACAGCCATGCAAGGCAGACCAGCCAAGTTTCTCATCACACTTGACCTCAGTTTCCACATTAGCACTGTCATGTGAAGCAAAGTGTCAAAAAACAATAATGTGTAACAGATTGCAAGAAAAAAAATATGAATATGCTGCTGCCTCCCTACGATTTGCCCTTTTACTATCATGCACTGGGGTGTGAAGAAGCACAGCTTGGGAAGAATTTGACCTACTCTGTAAAGGTCATAGAAGTTTTCAACAGAAAGTGATGACTCATGTTCCATACATTCTGCTATTTCAGAGTGTTCAGGAAAAATGCAATCTCGTCCAACACACCCTTTCTTTCCATCATTTTCTTGCCAGGTCACTGTACTTGTGAGTTTCACTACAAAAGGAATTTCAACAGCCGAGGTGAGGGAAATTGCTTAATGTGACCAAAAGTTCAAAATCAGGGCAAGAGAAGTCAGGCTTCTCTATGACTTGTGTTTATGAAAGAGACAGGTTTCATCCAAACACACAGATCTTTCCCATACAAATATGTGGCTCAGTGTTTTGGCATTTTCAAAGCAAAGTTTTAGAGGCTGCCTTTCCTCTCCAGCTCTGTACACACACATATGCACGCACACAAACACCAGCTTTGAAATCGGCTGGTATTGTCTCAGAATTTGAAACACATCCAGCATTTGACCTTAACTTTCCAGCACTTCAGGAAGCAGGAATTCTCACACCCTAAGGCCTCTAGTTAAATGAGGCCATGAAAATCTCTCCCCAAAAGATGCTTAATGGAAGACACTGTGTACGTATCATTTTTCCTTCTCACTGAAAACATACAAGGTCACACTCCAAATTTTGATATAAATTCCTCATTTAACAATCAAGAAATATGGCTACATAACAAACACACAACTTGTGAGATCAACTTGCCATCTCTCTGCATGTGGATCTAGGAAGCAAGAGCTAAAAGACTCTCCCTTCCCAGTGCTCTGTAGGGAAATAATCAGCTCCAGCATTGCTCAGTCCTGTGTCACAGTACTCAACGTTCCAATTTCCAAGAGTCCGATTGGCCAAGTGTGGGGCAGTCCCCACCCCTCAGCCTGGAAAAGGCAAGGAAGGATCTTTGATTGAGAGAACCAACAAGATTGCTTGCAGTGGGAGGGAGGCAAAAACTCAGCAGAAATGGGAACGGATACTGAGCAGGCAAAATCCTCAGGTTAGCTCTACAAGCAGGGAAGTAACAAGATATCAAAACAGATAAAATCTTAGGAGGTTGTTCAAGCTATAATAACAATCCATGGATACTTAGCCAATGTTGTAAGTTTTTCTTAATATATGAGTACGTACTCCAAAAGAGAAAATAACTCAAACATTTAAAAATGGATGTATGGGCCGGCCGAGTGGTGCGATGGTTAAGAACTGGCTTGGGATGCCAGAGGGCCCCGGTTCAGATCCCACATATGAGGGCCAGTGACACTGCCCTCCACAGCTAAGATGCTGAACAACAGCTCAACCTGGAGCTGGACTGCTGTGAGTCGCTGGCGACAGCGTAGGCTGCAGCCCCTGTGGCAGTGGGTTGCCATGGGCTACCGTGTGTAGCCAGCAGCCAGTGTGAGCGGCCAGCAGCCGCAGTGAGCAGCCATCCAGAAGCCGGCAACTGATGTGCCTCGCCCGAGAAGAGCGCAATGATGGTGCCAACTTGGGCCAGTGAAGCAACGTCCTCCACAACTAGACCGAAGAACAAAACGACAGCAACTTGTTTGTTCCCCTTCCCCCAATTCCCCAGCGCTGTTCCCATCCCCCCAATTCCCCAATAAAAATCTTAAAAAAAAAAATGGACGTAAGAACAACTCTGTTAAAGCCATGGAATAGCTTAGTTGGCTCAATTATCTTATCCTATTAAGGGATGTAGGAAGAAAAAAAAAAGGTTTTTCAAGCCTTTATCAATCCTCTGTCAAAATGAAAATTGAACAAGAAACTCCTAATTCAGAAAATTGTAGAATACGAGTATTTAAATGGAAGGAATCTTCACAGGTCAGACTTAGCTCTTATTCAGTGCAAGAATCCTCTTTACAAGATCTCTCAGCTTTTGCTTGCACATGTATATTCTATCACTGCACAGCTCTAACAAGTAGAATGATCTTCCTTATACAGACTAAAAATCTGTTTATCCATGAATCCCGCATATTGATTCTAGTTCTGCTGACTGGAACTACGTAGAAAAAAGAAAAAAACAATTTGCATTTTCACATGACACCTTTCCAACATTTGGATCATGGCCCCTGCCCCCCTACTAAATAACTAACTAACTAAATAAATAAATAAAATCCCCGAACACCTCCAGTTCTTTAAACAGGTTCTCATAGTACTTTGCTGATTCTTTGCCATTCTTAAAGACCTCTTTTATACAGGTACTAGTGATGCATACATGAATACCATCATTTTTGCTCCTATCTTGTTCCAAAAATAAGATTTCTGGTGGCTGACCTTCAGTCTGTCAATACCCCTTTAAAAAATATGAAGCCCAAAATGAAACACAATGCTCCAGAGTCAGAAAGCAAATGAACTGCGTTCAGCACACTTCGCAGATAGACTACCATATGTCACTAAGTGTTTCGGTATCTCATTGAGGAGGAGGAAGTACAAGACTGCAGGGGAGTTAAGACGAGAGTCCTGGGTTGTGTTCCAGTATCATTCAGTGTGAAAAATACCCTATATAAGGAAAACAACAGATGTAAAGTGCTGCTTGTCATACAAAACTCTTCTACCATGGGAATAGCTTATCAGAGTCACAATCTAATGTTGCCTCACGCCCCCTAGGGGAAATGTCCCTGGGATGTGTTAGAAGAGGAAACTGCCTTGAAAAAAAACTTTTCTGGCACATTAGACCTGACAGAAATCAGTTCTGATGTCAGGACTGGGTATGTGGAGGCTCTAACCAGGAACACAGCCGGTACTGAAAACCACCTCCTCACTGCTCCTTGGCGCTGGAGATTTTAGCTAAGAGGGGTGTAAAAAGGGAAAATATGAGGGTTTGGAAGGTAGGACGTTGTAATCACAGGCAGATTTTGTTAATGGGTTATCAAAACCACATTCAGCAAGTTCAACGCATTCCCTGTGCCTACTAGGACACACAACATGTAGGAGCCTCCCTTGATTTTCAGTCAATTGTGAACTGCCTGTCTCTGTGTGATTTTGACAATGCTTTCAGCTAATTCAGAGATTTGAAAATTCAGCCCCAGCAGCCACTTGTGCATTAATAAAGCATCTGAGAGGTTACTGGTTCTGAAACCAGAAGATCCCTTCCATTTTCCCAGCTCACAACCCATACTTCCTCTATTTCCTAAACTTACCTCACATATACAAACATCCACACCATGCTGATCTATGACTTATGTGTGTTAATAGTCTTTTTTTAAATCCAAGCATAATTATTTAATTTCTGAACCTCCTAAGCAATGACAATCAATTCTCCATGCTTTATCCAAAGTCTATTTCTTTATTCTTACCACTAAAAATAGTAGAAGTTACTATTTTTGAAAATGTAACAGTGAACTTTATTTTATTTAGCCATTTTTGAACTCTGTCTTGTCAAAAGAAAAATAAATGAAAGCTCTGCATGGTGGCTCCAGCTGACTCTGACTATATTGTTGCTTATGCAAACCTGAGCTGGGGTTGTAGCATTTCACAACCAGAGGCTAAACCTTGCTTAAGATGAAAGGCATGTCACACTGTTATTCTGTATAAGCATGGAAAGGTATCTTGCACGTATATTTCCGGAGAAGCCTGCCAAAGCCCATCCTGTTTGAAAAGTCAGCCTGTGGCATAATTTTCACTTTGTTGAGAGGCACACTGTTTCCAGTACAACACAAACTGCTGCCTCCCAAAGGCAAAATGCAAGGAGAGCTGTAGGAGGCAAGCAGGTATAGAAATCAGCCTGCATTTTTATCTATAAACATGTTAAACTGAAAATAAAACCCCATGAGGGTAGGGATTTTGTATTTCTTTGTCTGTCTTGTTGACTGATTTATCCCAAACACCTAGAAGCGTGCCTGAAACACATTTTTTAATAATGATATGATTGAGAACAATGGTTCTAAGTTCAAGTCTAAGAAGATGTTGTTCCTGGACCCAACACTCTGCTCATAAATATTAAGAAGTAAATAGTCCCATGTTGGCAAATATCAGCATATAGACCAACGTGGTGACGGGCACCAAAGGAGGCGCCTTGGTAGACGATCATATCTGGATCCATGTAGATATTTTTTAAACTTGTTTTGATGTCTTACTGACCAAGGACATCATTCTTCATGTCTTCCTGCATTATACAAAATGAGTTTACACAGAAAAGACTAATAGTCATCATGGTCAGGCATTCTCTTATGTTTACAGGAAATTACCACCTTCATAACTCTTTTAACTCAAGATATTACAAGGTGTTAAGGCAAAGAATAGGGCATATATGTTGAGCTCTGATACCAATAAAAATCTCTACCAAGTAAGGTGGAGCCAAAAAAAGAGCGCTAGACTGGAAGGAAGGAACTGGGATACTGAGGACCGAGTGTAGACAGGGATGTGAAACTAAAGCTGAAGGATAAATGTGTGGATGCTGGAAACCAGCAGAACAGAGGGCCTGCAGGCAGGATGTTAAGCAAGGATCAGAGCCCAGAGGAAGAGTCCTCCAGCTTCTCCATTGCCCACCTGGAAAGATGGAGAAGGAAGGGGAGATGCCCTTTGGCAGATGTGTTTGGCTCTCACTACAATTCTCCTAATTGTTCTGTTTTACTGTATGCCCATGGTTGTTTAACAAATAGCAGATCTGGTAGATGGAGCAGGGTATCCTCATGAAGATCCTACAAACAAAATTCAATATTGCTATTTTTTTTAAAGATTTTTTTTATTGGGGAATTGGAGGATGGGAATAGCACTGGGGAATTGGGGGGAAGGGGAACAGACAAGTTGCTATTGTTTTGTTCCTCAATCTAGTTGTGGAGGACATCTCCTCACCCGCCCAAGTTGGCACCATCATTGTGCTCTTCCCGGGTGAGGCAGATCAGTCGCCGGCTTCTGGACGGCCGCTCACGGCGGCTACTGGCCGCTCACGCTGGCTGCTGGGCGCTCACGCTGGCTGCTGGCTACACACGGTAGCCCATGGCAACCCACTGCCACAGGGGCTGCAGCCTACGCCGTCGCTGGCAACTCACGGCAGCCCAGCTCCAGGTCGAGCCGCTGTTCAGCATCTTAGCTGCAGAGGGCAGTGTCACTGGCCCTCATATGTGGGATCCGAACCGGGGCCCTCTGGTGTCCCAAGCCAGCTCTTAACCATCGCGCCACTCGGCCGGCCCCAGCATTGCTGTTCTAGTCACACATTAGCAGCATTATCTCTCATAGATATATTAATAATCATAATTAAAATCATAAGATATTTATAACCTCCTCATATATGTGACATTTTTCCTCTAGGAACTTCAAAACTTCATTCATTATTTGTACATACATAAGAACTACAGGTTAAATAACTTACCTATGCCTCTTGTAGCCAATAGCAGAGCCAGAAAAATCCATGCTGACCTATATCTTATACATTTGTGCATTCTATTAAGTTAATACATAGTTTAGTTTGATGGTTTCACAACAATTCTATAAATGAGCCACATATGAAAATGACAGAAATAATATTTACACAGGGTTGTATTATTTTTCAATCAGACACAGAGGCCAAAGATTGAGATCCCTGAGTCAGATATTTTTTATCCTTCAACACTGTACTAATTTTAAGGACTAGTGTCTTTGGTCCTACACTAATTATACTTAGATTGCCCGGCCCTGATGAGCAAGGCAGGGCAATATGTGGTGGGTCACTGAAAAAAAAGTTCAGTTACATTGGAATCATTATCTGTATTTTAGAAGTGTTAAAACCAGCTCTGATGCACAGATTTCTGCCAGAGTCAAGATAACATGGAAAGATTCTCACGTACGTGGAGTTGCGAGAGGAATGGAGAAGAGCCAACTTCTATCATCCAGTACAAATTTCCAAGGGGCAGATTGGGGTCATAGGACGGCCTCCTCAGACCTTTCCCAGGAAAGTCTTCTAACATCCCTGACAAAATCTGCACATGTGGGAACTTGGGAGTCACTCCCAAAAGAGATGACATAGAAACTTCTTTGTTTCCAAGTCATCATTTCATCCCCAATGGAGATGGAAACTTAGCCTTCCAATTAGAAATGATAAAAATTTGGATTGAATGAATATAGATTTTTATTTTATAGACCTTAGCCCCTTAGATGTATATAAACATAAAAATTAAGCTTAAACTCAATCAAATTAATATCTGCCATTTTTCTATAACAGCCATACAGTAGATGTTGGGGGTAAAGATTATGATGATGCCAATATGCTCTTTAGGGACATGAACGCTGGAGAAGAAGTACAAAGGCTATCTCTAGAGCTGCTGGAGGCGCATAGATGAAGAGTCAGAAAGATTACTCTGGTGTGATGTAGGGCAGGTCCTGTAACAGATTTTTGTCTATTTCTTCATTTGTGAAATGAAGGGGCCGAATAAATGATGATGATAGTGACAATAATAATACAGGCAATTGTTATAAGAGCTAACAATGATGGCTTATTAGTTGCAATTTAATTTAATCATCTCAACACCCCTGTGATTTAAATATAATAATTATTATCTCCAGTTTACCTCTGAGGAAAGTGAGGCTCAGAGAGGTTTAGCAATTTGCTTGGCTGTGTGGCAAGTAGCAGTGAACTTGCAAAATGAATGACATTTAACCTTCAGAGCCCCTTATTTGCATTGGCCCCCTTCCAAGACTCTGTACCTAATTTTATATTTTCTATCTTAAAAAGGGCTTCCAAAATTATATATATAATTCCAGGCAGGCCCCACAAAAATTGGATTTGCCTCTGATGCAATCAAGAGGTAGAGTTGGAATGCAGATGTGGGTGATCCAAATCCAAAACCTGAGGTCTTACTCTCTCTGCTAAACTGGCTCCCTCTGTTTCCCAGAACTTCCTAGTCTGTTTGTTATGAAGTGAATTGTGTCCCCTCTACACACAAATTCATTGTATTTTGCCCAATGACACTGTATTTAGAAATAGAGCTTTTAACAAGGTAACTGGGTTACATGATAGGCTTGTTGTCCCTGTAAGAGCAGGAGAGAGCAGAGCTTGCTCTCTCTCCCCGAGTGCATAGACCCAGGAAATACCATGTGAAGACATGGCAAGAAGGCAGTCTACAAGTCCAAACGAAAGCTCTCACCAGAAATGAAATTTGCTGGCTCCTTGATCATGGGCTTCAGCCTCCAGAACGGTGAGAAAATAAATGTCTGTTATTTAAGCTGCTCAGCCTGTGGTATTTTGTTATGGCCGCCCAAGCCGGCTAATACACTATCCTATGCCTGCCTCATCTTGGAGTTTATGTCTCATGTAATAGGACTGCTGACATTTCCGTAAGAGGGTCATTTCACAACGCAGCATCTTAGATATGGCCAGGACAACATCTTTTGGAACCTGATTTTAACTTATTTCTCCTAGAAATAAAAATTCCTTCCTCTTCTTTTTTGATTTTGGGGAAACAGCACACTGTTAAATGTTGATGAACAGACAGCAAAAGTCCAAGTTCTAATCTCAGTTATTCCTGATTTGCTAATGATGTGCTGGAGTTGTGTGTGTAAGTCATTCTAGCATCCTTAGGTTTAATGATTTCATCTACATAGACTTGCTGGGCAAAATATTATAGTTCAACAAGAGTATACTACAGAAACTTTGCTAATATAATGCAACAAATACCACTTGATTTCCCTTTAGATGTATAATAGTCACAAGCCCCTCAGTAAGGAAAGTGAATTAAATGGACAATCAAATCACATGATGTTTTCAATTCATATAGGATACTAAACATATATCAGAATCCATAGGCAATAGATTATTTTTACTTCCCACTAATGCCTTGGTTTTTACTTGTTTCCCTGGCATTCATTCATTCATTCATTCATTCACAAGTATGTATTAAATACCTACTAAGTGTCAGATGCTCTTCTAGGCCCTGGGGCTACAACAGTGTGGTAGACAGAAGTATAAACTGGTAGGATTCCCACTCCTGGCATACCTGCCCTGTATACTCCTCGTCCCTTGAATGTGGGCAGCACCTATAAATAGGATGAGTTACCACTCTCCTGTTTAAGTTACATTATGTGGTAAAGATGACAAGATTTTGCAAATATAATTAAGGTCCCTAGATCAGTTGACTCTGAGTTCATCAAAAGAAGATTACCCTAGGTGGACCTGACCTAATCAGGTAAGCTCTTTAAAGAAGATCCAGAGATCAGAGACTCTTGCTGATCTTGAAGAAATTGACATGTTGTGAGAAATTCTCATGGCTGGAACCCTGAGCAGCTTCTAGAAGTTGAGACTATTCCACCAGCTGACAGCCAGCAAGAAACAAGGGACCTAGATCTTACAACCACAAGGAATCGAATTCTGCCAGCAACCTAACTGAGCTCAGAAGAAGACTCCAAGTCCCAGATGAGATTAAAGCCTGGTCAGCACTTTAATTTCTGCCCGGTGAAACCTTGAGCAGAGAACCCCGATAACCCATGCACAGACGCTGGACCCACAGAAACTGAGATAACAAATGTGCGTTGTTTTAAGCTATTACATTTAAATGGAAATATAATACAGACAGTGGATACTATAGACAAGATTCCTGCTCTTATGGAACTTTAGAACTAGTGGGGTAGATAGGCTATAAGCAACTCACAAATAAAGAGTATTATTTCAACTAGTGGTATACACCATAAAAAAATAAAAAAGGCAATGGAGAGGTAGGGGAGGGAGGCTAAGGCTCAGCTGGAATGGCTAGGGAAGGCTACTCTGAATGATGCGAAAAAAGCCAGCCACGTGAGAATCAATAGGAAGAACATTCCAGGCAGAGGAAACAGGAAGGGAGATGGCCCTCAGCTGCACTGGCCACATCGTTGCAGAATTAACTCTAAGTGCCACATGGAGACACTACTATGTAAGCTCAACGAATGTTTAATTTAATATAAATGTGTAGCTGCCGAAAAAACATGCTGTGGTAGAGTGGGTACTACAGGACATTACTCAGTTTAAGTGCCATTATCTAAAGTTCTAATTATAGTACCCTTTTAAATTTGACTTTTCTTCAACTTTTGCCAAATTTGCCTTATAAGACACAGTACTTAGCACATAATGGAAATCCAAAAGGATAATTATGGAATTGGAGTGAATTCTTCAACTGTATTCAAAGTTCCCTGTTTGTTGGATTCCTCTGGGGTAGACTGTTATTCCCTTTTAGGAAAAAAAAAAAAAAGATCTATTAAATTGGACTTTCTCCAAGACCTCTAATATGTAAGTCAAGATCTCAATTCATGTATTAGTAAGGCTGTGTTACTTGAATAAATACATAATGGGGACACATTGGTAATTTTGGCTCGCTGGCTAATATTGGGTTGTCAGAAAAGGCATGATGCATTTTTGCAAAGAAAAACATAGAAAAAATACATCATGACTCTTCCGAAAACCCAATATTTTTGTGTGTTCAATACAATAGGCACCGTACGGTGTCATTAAATCTGTGAAACAACACTACAGTAAGTAGTAGTAGTAGTAGTAGTAGTAGTAGTAGTAGTAGTAGTAGTAATAGTAGCAGCAGCAGTAGCAGCACAATTTTTTTAATGAAGAAATTGAGGCTTAGAAAGCTTAAGTAATTTTCTCAATATTATACAACTAGTAAGTAAGAAGCTGGGTCTTGAATCCAGGTGACTAACTCAAACTCAACCTGTAAACCACGAGCTATATGAACACTGCAGTGACTAAAATTTAAGCACATTACATCTGTAAACTCAGTAATCCTCATAGCAACCCTGCGAAGTAGGTACTCTTAGTGTTTCTCATTCTATAGCGGAATCTCAGAGAAGTTAAGAAACTTGTCCAAGGGCACTTAACCTCTCTGGGGCTCAGTCCCTCGGGGCATCAATAGTACCTTCCTGTAATGTAAACAGCAGAGGATGGGTTTGATCCCAGACAACCTGGCACCACAGCCACCCTCTGAACCATCACATAGCACTGCTGCCCTGGCACCAAGCCTATGATCCAAAATAAAGGAATAATAACTATAAAACCTACCTGGAATATTTTCCGTTCTTCATTACTCAGGTGGCAGGTTTATATAGCCAAACTAATTATATCTGGACATTTTAACTTATTCTGAATCATTCATTTCTTTAATTAGTGTGAGTTGCCTTTTCTCCTCTCCTCTGGATTCTTTCTCTGTCTTACATTGCTTAGTCAGCATTCAAGGGCTGGAGTAAGGTGTTTTCCCTCCTGGTCCTCCCCAAATCTTGAAATTGAGTGGTAACAAAAATGACATGATCTGCAATTGAAGCCAACAGAATCAATTAAAACAGATGGGAACTGCTAACCTGCAGAACAACCTACTATAAGATGTATCTTGTAAATGTGGGGCTGAGACCAGTGGACTTTCTTGTGTGGTAAAGAGAAGACCAATGTGACCTCTAAATCCAAACAAACTAGAGAATATTTCTCAACCTAAGCAAAATAGCACGTAATATCCTCTGGACACAGATATGACTAGCATGAAGTTCTTATTTAATCAAACGTATTGTAATCTTTCCAGGGCAACAAAATGTGCAACAGGAGGGATGTAATCTTAGTGGAACCTAAAAAAGGAGATCCAAAAAGGAAACACCTGTCAGTGTTTATTCAGCTATGTCCCTGAACGAGAGGGCTCTGAGTCTAGAGCAGTGTTTTCCAGATTGTAGATTGTGACTCACTGGTGGGTCATGCAGTCCAACTGTTGGATAGCAACTGACATTTTTAACAAGTAAGATAGAATAGTCCACAGCATAGTTCATGAGGTAAAATTAAGCATCATTTTGTGGAACTTTATTTCTAATGTACATATTTATATATACATATTTATGTATGTATGAGTTGCATGTGATAATGTTTCTGTGGATCTTGGTCAAAAGTTTAAAAATCATTGATATACAGATCTTATTTCAGTGTTCTAAACCAGTGATTCTCAGATTTGGGGATTTCATGGAACCATAAATCACCCTCCAAAAAAGGAATAATTGGAACCTGCCTGTCATAGGGTTGCCAATATTTTCATTCTGCCAAGTTAAAAAAAAATTTACAAAGATAGTACTATAATTCCCTGAAATCAAGAGGTTTGACATCAAAAATAATAATGGCATAATCACAGAATAAAGCATATTTCATTGAGTTAAATATATTTGGTTTTATGGTAAGTCCATTTGTATTTTCACCATTATTATTATTATTATTATTATTATTATTAATATTTACTATAGATTTGCGAAAATACCCCCACTGTCATTCATTGGAGAATAGACAGAAATGTGCCCAAAATGTGAAAGACCAGTGCATATGGTTAATCTCATCTCAATAAAATATTTTCTAGTAGTATCTACCTTCTTTTGCTTTATTTCAGCACTTACTGAGCTACCCTTCAGACATGTAAGTTTGTACCTGAGGAGATACGACTTCCACGACAAGGAGCCAGGATACAGGAAATGACCACTGTGGTTTGTTATGCCAGGTTGCTCTCTCTTTAATTGCTACACATGCTTTATAAATCACTCTCTTGTGAGTTTAATAGCATGAGTCAATTTCCCCTAAACCTTATCATCTAAGAATGAGTGGATAAGATTAGATATTTGGACCTACGAAACAGAGAATTAGATATTTTAGACCACATGACTCTGGGGGGCAGAGTGGAAGGTCAGCTCATGACAATTCCTGACATTTTAGCACCACTGTGATAAGCTCCGAAAGCTGGCCCCAGAAGTTTACAGTGTTTCCCACGTTTGCAGATGCTCTTCAAGAAAACCACCCAGGAGTTCCTTGTCCCTGGCGGTTACTGCATCCAGACTGCTTCCCATTTTAGGATACTTTTGAAACTTCATCATCATCTCAGCTTCTCCTTAGCTCTTGCCTGGATGTGACCTCCTTCTTTCCTGCTCAATAGCCGAGTTTGAGCAGACTCTGGAAGGAACTCTCCTTTACTTTGTTTTACTTTCATCTTCCCAATGGCTGTCGATGTTTTTGTGCCCAAGAAGAGCTTCCAGAAGATCATCGGTCACGCCCTTCAGATGGCATATGACAGCCTGGACTCCCTCTTTGATAACTTGTTCAATGACAGTTTTTTTAGAGATAACGGTTTCAGACTGATTGTGATAAAACTGTACCATTTGTAGTAAACGAGAACCAAAGTAAGACAGCTTTTGACCAGACCCTACTAATTTGTAAAGTTTTGAAAGCTAAAAGCATATATTACCTCTGAACTGTTTAAACAAAAAGGGAGGTCACCAAGCAAATGGGCATCATGAACAAAATTTAAAGAGCTTGATTAGTCATTTTGATTTAAACATGTTAACACATAAATTATACGCATTCAAAAGATAGTGCTAATGAATCAGAACTTATCTATCCATTAAAAGAAGATTCCAATAGCATTTAAACTTAGAAATGCTTTTTTAGCAATCAGTTCAACTTACCATACATACTTGAAAATAATATAATTGCATTAAAAAAGAAAGATCCTATAATTCAGATAATATTTTTCTCTAATTTACATTGGGCTTCTCCCATTTAAACTAAATTAGTTCAATTTTATGTCAGGGATATTTACACCAGTTTCCTCCACTGGCTTCATTACCCTCTCTCTGCCCTGATTCTTTTAAAGGTCAATCCCTGAACTGGAAAAACTCCATCTTCCCACATTTTCATTTCTTTTACACCCTGTAGAGTGCAATTAGCAGTGAGATGGACATGCCTAATCACCATGGTAGATTGGGGTTCTAAGTAGCTGTTGCAGTGAATTGTATATGCTAGTTACAGTGTCTAAAATGCAGACCAAGTACACTTTTCCTTACAAGGCTCTTCAGCCACAGGTGAACATCAGCTTTCATAACACTTGAAAACTCAAATGCATGCCATGCCTTCTTTGTGCTCCTAGAACTGTGTGGGGTTTTTTTGTTTGTTTGTTTTTTGTTTTGTTTGTTTTTTTCCTATTACAAAGCTTAACTGTGACTTTTTTTTTCCCGTTGGGTATGTATTTCATTGAGAGCTTCTCCATGTCTTTATCTTTGTATTTTCCCCAACTCCACCCTTATGTCCTGTTGAAGGGTCGTGGTGTAGAAAACCATTAATAAATGTTTACTGAATTGAATTAGATCATCTAGTCAAACCGTTCGGGTTACAAACAAGGACACTCATTTCCTCAAGGCTGAGTACTCAATGTCATCCAATTAGTGTCAGAACTGAAACTCAAGTTCAGGTCTTTTGACTTCCCAACCCACTCAAATGCCACATTTGTCAAACTACCTTGGCTGTGAGCAGAAGTGAGATCCAGTGACCAAAAGGTGCTGTGTTGTTTGTTTTTTTCAGCTTTCTATTCATATTTTACTTTTCTTGTTTTTTTGTCTGTTTGTTTTGTTTTGTTTCAGTTTTTATTTAAAAAAAGGAACAGAGGGAGCAGGGCTATCTATGGTCTCTCGGGCTATTAGAGAGAGACACGGGTCCTCTTCTTCGTCTGTTCAAGGTGCATTGTGTGCTGGGCTTGAGGTGTAAGCTGAGCAGGAAACGTAGCTGGGAGTTCTGGGAGAGGTCAGGGGTCAGGACCTTTGCCCCATCCACCCCACCCAGGAAGACTCACGGACAGGGAGGGAACCTCCTGGACCCCAACTGCAGCTCATCCCAAGAGCCAGGAGGGCTAGGACCTAGGCTCCAAGCCACAATGTGGGACTTCAGACCCCTTCTTACTCCAGAAGGAAGAAGGAGGCGTGTGGGGCAGAGTGGCTGGCCTCTCACTCCTGGACGTCCCAGATCCACAAGTTTGTTTGTTAGTATTGTTTTTAAAGTGGGAAATCTGAGGCAATACAAGTAAAATTACTCTGCATAAATGTGTTCAAGTGTTCATTAAATTATAAAATGTTATCACTAGAAAAGGCCTTAGAAATCAAGTGGACGAGTTTTGCAAATGAGGAAAGTAAGGCCTGAAGACACTGAGTTCCTTTTACGTTATAACATATTCCATCATACTTGCCATTAATCCAGTCTGATATTATGATTGTGTCTATGCCACAGCCTAAAATTATTTTTGAAAGAGAAACTCAAAATATGTTTTAATAAAGCAGTCATGGACATGAGGACAGGCAGCCAAACTCTTACTCCCTCAGCACTTGTCACCTGTGCTTGTTACCTGGATTTCTGGCTCACTCAGTAGTTATTTATTTTTTCAATTGAAACAGAGCCATGGCTTCAACTAAGACAACAGTTCTTTGAAGCCAACAAGTGTAAGCCCAGAGGGAGAGGAATTTGGAATCACACATTTTTAGCATTCAGAGATAATTCAAGATACTTCAAGTGCTTTCTAAACGTAAACCACCAGGCAAGTACTGCTTTCTACCACCATTATTCACCTACAAAAATATTTTATTGCTAACACATGTTGCATTGCCAAAATATTTTTGATAAAAAGCATTTATATCAGTGGGTTCTAGATAGATACAGCCTCAATTTAATCAGGGATTCTAAATTTTAACACGGCTATGTGGAAATTACAGAAAGATTATTAATAGGTAATTTATAGAACTCTATTATGTAGATGTTCATTAACTCAAAAACAGAACGAGAGGAGAGGAAATGGTTTTACATTGCTACAATAAGGATTTAAATGATCTATGAAGAACTTCCTGACAAATACCAGACTTGGTTACCAAAATGGTTTTGGAATTTCCTTTTTTAAAGCTTTCAAATTAATATCACTTCCTTTTAAGACAGGGTGAGAAGTTTTTGTTGTTGTTCTTGAATTTTGTTTGTTAGTTTGTTTTTTGAAACAGCAAATAACATTCTCAGTGCTCATCCATCATGATACCTCAAAGAACAAATCCACAAAATAGACCTCAAAATTAACTATTTAAAAATGAGACTTATTGGGCCGGTCGAGTAGCGTGTTGGTTGAGAGCTGGCTTGGGACGCCAGAGGGCCCCGGTTCGGATCCCACATATGAGGGCCAGTGACACTGCCCTCTACAGCTAAGATGCTGAACAACAGCTCAAACTGGAGCTGGGCTGCCATGAGTTGCTGGTGATGGCGTAGACTGCAGCCCCTGCTGCAGTGGGTTGCCATGGGCTACCGTGTGTAGCCAGCAGTCAGCGTGAGCGACCAGCAGCCACCGTGAGTGGCCGTCCAGAAGCCGGAGACTGATCTGCCTCACCCAGGAAGAGCGCAATGATGGTGCCAACTTGGGCCAGTAAAGCAACCTCCTCCACAACTAGACTGAAGAACAAAAGGACAGAAACTTGTCTGTTCCCCTTCCCCCAATTCCCCAGTGCTATTCCCATCCCCCAATTCCCCAATAAAAAAATCTTAAAAAAAAAATGAGACTTATTAAACTCTGAAAAAGGGCATCAAAGGGATCTCTATAATTATCTTCATAGGGGAGATTTAAGTTCAATAAACAGGAGGAGGGTATGGGGGAAGGGGGGGAAACAGGCGGCTGGGAAGGCCTACTTGTTGAGGAAGGGAGAGAGTGCCAAATTAATCTGCTCATCTCACAGTTCTTGGGGAGGCCTAGGGAAATTGATATGGGAAAAAAAATTGATATGGGAAAAAAAAACAGCAGAACTCCTTCCCATTTCCTTCAAGTGTTGTTTTTCAAGGTTTTACAGTATCTTGAGACAACATGCATGGAAAGCACTGTATTATAAGCAAAGCATTATTACTGAGTTACTCTTCTAATTTAAATCTCTTTGCCTCAATTCCTGTTTGCTTTAGGGCTCTGTAATGAGAAAAGCAAACGCTAAGGTTACTATGAGGTTAAGGTGTTTCCTGAGACTGAAAAGGGACAACTTCAACGCCTCATTAGGTATTGCCTTGTATTGTCTTCTAATTGCTTCTTGTGCGTAAATCTTGGTTTTCCCAAAAGACTTCGAACTTCTCCAGGATGAAGACCTTGATACATACTTTTCGTATTGTCTGAGAGTCTAACTCTATGCTGAGCATGTAGCAACTCACTTACAGTAGTTGATTAATTTATCAGTAGGGAAGGCTGAGGCGCCCCCACGTATTTCCTCTGGATATGCCACAAAGTGCTCCGTAATGTGCAAGTCAGAAAGAGATGGCAGAAGAAGTATTCGTTTTGAATATGACATATGCAATGCAAGACATGAACATATTTATGAAAAAAAATTAAATTACATCTTCAAAGCCAAGAAGCTAAATTAGACAGTTATGTTAAGAATTTTTATTTATTTAATTTATATATTTAACACATATGTTACTTACCATGTTACAGGCACTGGTCCAAGCATTTCACAAACATTAATTGATTTAAACCTCATAAAATTTATAATCATATGATAAAAATTATTATTATCCTTGTTTTATAATAAGAACCTGGGGCTTAGAAAGGAAAAGCAATTTGCCCAAAGTCATACTGCCCTGCTGGAATTTGAGCGTGAGACTCCATGTGTTTAACTATTGTTTTTGGTGCAAGCTAAATCACCTAGGAAGGGGCAATGAGAGAGAGAGAGAGAGAGAGAGAGAGAGAGAGAGAGAGAGAGAGAGAGAGAGAGAAGGAGAGGAAAAGATTTCGGGGAGCAAGAGTAAAACAAGAGGAAGAGCTGCCATCTTCAATCTTCCACTCAATGGTTTCCATTTCTGTATTCAAGTCAGCTTTACCATCTCCCAGGGGAAAATATGGAAGAAAGAGGGATAAGGATCAGTGGATCACGCACCTAATCCTTCGAAGGGCAGTACTTGGAAGTAGCCATATCACTTCTGCTTACATCCCTTGAACAGAACTTGGTAACATATCCACACCTAGCTCAGAGAGAAACTGGAAGTGTAATCTTTGGCTGGGTGTACATGTGCCAGCGTGAAATGCTATCACTGTGCTAAAAACAGTATGTTACTACAGAAGAAGTTCCTCTCCTCTCACCTGAATTCCTGCAACATATCTCTGCTTAGATAGCCCTGTTTCAGAGAGGACTTCCTTGCCCACCCTAAAATCCCACCCTGGTCACTCTCTGACACCTTATTCTGCTTTATTTTTTTATAGCACTTATCACTGTCTGAAATTACACTGTATTTTTATTTATCACCTGTCTCCTCCACCACCCCTCAGAGCATAATCTCCATGCAAACAGGGACTTTGTCTCTTGTTTACTGCTGTATTCCCATTGCCCACTTCTTGTTCAGTAATATTTGTTGAATGAATGAATGAATGAACAATGTTTTCTAACTCATCTCCCTGTCTCTGATCTTGACAATAAAACAAGATGGTAAAGAGTTTCATTATCTTAACTGGCACCAGAATTCTTTTTAGGAAGGTAGGAAACTGTCTTTTATGATAATAACAGCATATCTCCTTAGGGTAGAGGATGAAACCCAAGATCCCGTAACTGAATAAAATTTCCCTTCATGAAATAGGAAGTGGAGGTGAGGAGAAAAACAGACATGAAACTGGGAGAAGAGAAACCAGTATGATGCCAGCAATCTTCATGGCTGTGGCCCTGAAGTTTCAGTAACGTTCATTACACTAACGAAAGCTTCATACGAGTAGATTCGTGATGCTTAAAGCAGGGGTTGAGGTTCATAGCTCCGCAGGCGCAGAGCGGGATGGAGATGGCACAGAGGGACATTGGAGTCCAAGAGGCAGAGGAGGTCTTGAGAATGAAGGCTCCTCTAGAATTTCCCAAAGTTGTGGCATTTCCTAAATGACAGCACATGGGGAGTGGAGTGGCATCTACTTTAATGTCAACACTATTCATTATTTTTGCTTCATTGCTCCCTTATATAGGATTTCCTTCTATGCAGCTGCATTTCACACTGACATCATGGATAGGTTACATGGGGACTTAGGCTGGGAGAGGTTAGGCTCACGTAATCATGTGCTTTTCATCGTTGATATTTCTAGTGAAAGTGAGTACTATCCCTCTCCATTGCCCCAGCCAAGGATGAGAAAAAGGCAGGACCTTCAGGCCTTCTACAAAGTGCACCCTGACTTCCATCTGTACCCACTGCAGGATGCAGGGTAGAGTGAAGCCAGATGTGTTTAGAGGATCTTTCCACTTCCCCTTCCTTTCTGCCGAGTTCATTTTATCTTAGTTTATGCTCATCCCACCACCGTTGGTATCAAGCTCCAAGTTACATTTTTCTTAGGGTAAGAATAAATACACAAAATCTTTTCTTTTGTAATGTTATTTTAGGAGTTAAGTTTTGGGACAGTAGTACATATAAAAAGTATAAGACATAGGCGTTCTGGGAA
Source organism: Hipposideros armiger (assembly GCF_001890085.2). Classification (NCBI taxonomy): domain Eukaryota; kingdom Metazoa; phylum Chordata; class Mammalia; order Chiroptera; family Hipposideridae; genus Hipposideros; species Hipposideros armiger. The sequence continues at coordinate 509,736 of NW_017731722.1, forward strand.
CAAACCTAGATTATTAATAGTAATTCTTAAAGAGCTGCATTTTCATTGCAAACTACATGTTCATAGTTGTCTATTACTGCATAACAAACCACCCCAAACCTTAGTGACATAAAACTAAAATCATGTTATTATGCATACAATTTTGTGGGTTATAGTCTTAGGCAGGCACAGCAAGTATGGCTTACCTCTGCTCCACAATGACTGGAGCATGCTATGGGCAGGGAAAGGGACAGGATGTGCTCAAAGGGCTACAGGCCGCTGACAACGGAGGCTCGCCAGGTCTTTTTCTCTCCTCATCCCCTCTGCATGTGGCTCTTCGGCTTCCTCACAGCATGGCAGTCTCAACAGAGTAGAGTTTTAACCTGGAGCTGGCTTCCTCCAGGGTAAGTGTCCCAAGAAACCCAGGAGCAAATTACCAACTTTCCCATGTCCTAGCTTCAGAAGTGCAAGCACGTTACTTCTGGCACACTCTATTTGGCCAAGCAAGTCACTAGGGCTATTGCAGATATAAGGAAATGGAAATTAGAGTCCACTTCTCAGTGGGAAGAGTAGCAAGACCAAGAAGGTCAGACTTTCCATGGGTTTAAATTGAAAAGGCCAACCAAGGAAGCCGCTGAGCTGCCGCTGGTGTAGCAATTATGCTAAAGGGTTAACCAAGCCTTGGGGTTCCCTAAGGATCCAGAATGGGAAACCACAATGGATTGGGACTGATGCTTTCGCCAGTAATAAAGTAGTCATTTTCTTGGAGCGACCTCTGTGCTTATGTGACTTAGAGACCCGAGGGGACAGCAGGCAGTTAGTGATCAGTTTGAGAATTCAGATCCCCACACATACCATTGTGACTGATGTGGCTAATGTCATGTAACCCAACTCCAGTCCCACACATGTAAATCTCTACCCAGTATTTGTCAACCTGCCTAGTTCTCAGTTCAGTCAAGTGGGAGCTTTTATAGGGTAGCAAATCTACGTCACTCATCTTTGCATCCCCAGTGCCCAGCACTCATTTCCCGTTCAGCAAACATTACCGACTGAGTGATTCCTTACTACATTTTGTTGCTGCCCTAATCCTTCTTAAACACACCACTTTCACATGTTCAAAAACCTCGAGGAGCTTCCTGTCTGCTGTTGTACACATATCAAGTCTAAATTCCGCTACTTAACTTCTAAGGAACATGATAGTATGTAATAAGTAGATTTAATTTTTCAAAACTTTCTTTTAAGAGTTGATTGTTGGGCCGGCCGAGTGGCTCAGTTGGTTAAGAGCTCGCTTAAGGGTTTGAGCTCTGAGCAACAGCGGTTCGATTGCCGGCCTGAGCTGAGCAGCCGCTGAGCTGCCAACAGGTGGCAGGATGGCTCAGCTTAAAAAAAAAAAAAAAAGAGTTGATTGCTGAATTTCACTCATTTCTCTCAGACAGAAATAGAACTTCATTTAGGTCAACTAATTGGTGAGTGTGGCTGCTCAGGGTTACCTGCCTCAAACTCGAACTCATCAACGGTGCTTTCTTTCACTGCCTTTGCTTTCCCCTTGTATAAACTCTTGCTGCCCTTAGAATTTGTGTCAGAGTCTATTACCTGGTTACAGCTGTCTTGTACAGGATAGGTTTCCATTATATAGCTTCTAATTCCCATGATTGTAAAGTTGTGCAACAAAGCAAATTATGTCACAGCATGAAACTATTCACTAATGAATTGATCACTTAATAAATATAATTTCCAAAGGTTAGACTTGAAATCCATAAAAATGATTACTTTTGACAAGAGGTGAAAAGAAATGGTATAAAAATGGTGATGGAAAGGGCTTTCAGCTTTATCTGTAATAGTCTTTTGAAAGAAGAGTGTATTTATGTTGAGGTAGATTGTTTCCAAAGGTGGCCACAACAATCTGTCCCATTCTGCTTACCCTTTATCTTGGGACTTAGCTGTTCCTTCCATACAGGAGTCTATTACCTGTCCCCTTGAACCTGAGCTCAGCCTGTGACCTGCTTGGGCTGATAAAATGTGATGGAAGTGACAAGGGGAGCGTTCCAGAGCCTAGACTTAAGAGAACCTGCGTCTTCAGCTACCACTTCCTGGTAACCCTGAGGCATGTAAAGAAGTTTGGCTTCCCTGATAGAGAGCTCAGAGGGAGAATCCCTGCAGGCTGAAAGATCAAGGAGAGAGAAATCCCACATTCTAGTCTTCATCGCATCTAAGAAGCCAGGCATGTGACTGAGACCATCTCGGATTCCATTACAGTTGAAGGAGCATTCCTGGTGAAGATGACCCATCCCAGCTGAGCCCTGTCTAGCCCATCACACAACCATGAGTAAATAAAGCTCATGATTGTTATCATTTCAGTCTCTGAATTTGAGGCTGGTTTGTTGCATAGCAATAGATAACTGTTATGACATGTTACTTGTGTTACTTAAAATTTATTTTTAAAAATAAATAAGCCCAAAAAATAAAAAATGAAATAAATAAATAAATAAGCCCAATTGCAAACCTTTCTTCCTTTTTAACATATAGCCTCTCTCCTTTTCCCACCTCAACCCCATATCTTTAGTGTCTCTATTCATCTAACTGATTATGCAATATCCAACAATGCAATGTAAAATCTGTGCAAATCAATGCAAAATCAGGGCAAAGTGATTATCATTTGAAATTGCAAATCTTTCAAAATATGTAAGAAATCATGAAGCTGATGAAGGTAATGTTAGAGAAGCCCTTGAATCATGGGAAACTCCTCTGACAAATGAGAATCTGCAGCTGGAACAGTTAACATTTTAAGAAGAAAAAAATCCACACAGATGATGGCACAATAAGTGCTTCAAAAGGGAATGATTTGAATGTCAAAATTTAAGAGAGGCTCTTGGGGAACTGATGAGGCCCTCAAATATTTTTGCAGTAATGACCCTCTTTACGATTTGCCCACAGAAGTCAAATGTAAAATGATACTGTATCTATCATGATACCATATAGTTTTGTTACAAAATTGTGCTTCCCCAAATCAACACTTCGTTCATCCTTTGTTCTAATATTTAAGAAATCATTGATCAACTAAATTTTGATAAATTAAGGTAAGTTAATTTTAATAATTTTCTCACATTATTTAAAGATAAAGTCCCAACCAAATCTTTTCATTTTTTTCGGTCCCTATTTTTGAAATATTCACTGTAAGTGCGTTTTGGGGTACCATTTATCTGAGGAAATCAGGGGACTCTGTAAATATCTTTAATTCATCTCCCTAACTAGCAGGTACATTCACTGAGGGCAGGAGCTTGGATCATGCCACATTAGTATCTTCTGAATAGTTCATCAAATCATGGAACTGAGCAGGTAACAGAAACTCAAATATTTAATACATCTGACAACCAATGGCCCAATGATTGATTGGCTTAGGTGTGCAGTTTGCCATTGAAGAATAGCACTTTTCCATTATCAATCCCTGATCCAAAATGAGTGGGCTTTTGTTCTTCTCAAAACTGTTCATAGAAGGCCTATTACAAACTTCCTGCTGAAGCACTTTCGAGGGCTGAATACATTCAAAACAAATTCAAGCATGTGAAGTCATTTTGGGAAATAAGTCCCACATCCTAAGGGCTTGGCTGAGGAGGGCCATGGTTTAGCACAGGTGAGCCACTTCACTGAACAGGAATTTGGAAATGTCAAACATTAGAAGCACTTCTGAAACTCCCACTCAACCTGCCTGACACTCATACTTCTGGGCACGTGTCAATAAATGCCTTGCAGAGATGGGCATTTGAGACAATCTCTCAGTAAGAATTGAAAATTAGTTAAAACACATAGGCATGGTAGGTTCTTAAAGAGACCAGGCTTTATTTACTGCAGGAGGGAGAGTTCCTCTTTCAATTTCACTTCTCAAAAGAAATTTTATATAAAAAAGAAAAAAAAAGTGGTCATTCAAACATTTGCCTTCTATTACATGGTAACAGTCCATCGTGGCCTTACATGTCTTAACATTCCTGAAGTTCAGTCTCTTTTGACTAATCTTGCTTCGCCAATTGCAAAGGTAATAAGAACTGGGCTGTTTTCTTTGTCATTATCAGGGTTACTACCATTCCTTCAGAAATTAAAAACTAATAAATACAAGCTTGCTGCCAGCACCCTTTAAACTCGGCCCCTCCCAGTAGGACGCAAGGAGTTCTGTAGCCCATCAGTCAGTTCTAGGGCAAATGCAAACAATACTTTCCGTTACAATAACTTGTATCCAGGGGGGGGGAAAAGAAAAGAAAGAAAGAAAACAGATTCTCTGTTGCATCTGTAACATAGCAGCCAGAGAAAAGTTTACTAGCTTTAGCCAATGGGAGGCTGTGGAGCTGGGCCAAGTTAGCATGTTTTTCTCCGCCCCCAGATGAAGTTATGATTGAAATAGGGCATTGAACTTATTTTTAAAAGGGAAGAGGAGTAGAAAAGAAAAGCTAAACCTGCAGGAAAGTGCCCTGTGCTGGGGAGAACGCAGTTAGGAAGTGTGTGCATACTTCTGAACCCTGATTGTTTCTCAGCTCTGTAACCTTCACCTCCCACTGGGTGGAGTAGGGCTTTTAAGAGCAACTGGAATGCAGTTCCCCAGATCAGTGTAGCCAGTTGTTGCCTGTCTGAACCTCTGCCAGTCCTAGAGAGCGGTGCTCCAACCAGTGGGTTTTGCTCTGCACCCCTCACCACCGTCCTTCTCACCGGAGGCAAGAAGAAGGTTCCCACCTGTCCAGCCATGGGGGAGGACGCTGTACAAGCTGAAAAGTTCCAGCACCCGAGTTCTGACAAACGGCAGGAGAGGCCAGTCAGCCCCAGCCCAGAGCCCTCCTCCACACCGAGCCCCAGCCTGAACCTAGGGAGCACAGACGAGGCCATCCGGGACAACACGCAGGTGAATGCCGTCACGGTGCTCACGCTCCTGGATAAGCTGGTGAACATGCTGGACGCTGTGCAGGAGAACCAGCACAAGATGGAACAGCGGCAGATCAGCCTGGAGGGCTCCGTGAAGGGCATCCAGAACGACCTCTCCAAGCTCTCCAAGTACCAGGCTTCCACCAGCAACACGGTGAGCAAGCTCCTGGAGAAGTCCCGCAAGGTCAGCGCTCACACGCGCGCGGTCAAGGAGCGCATGGACAGGCAGTGCGCGCAGGTGAAGCGGCTGGAGAACAACCACGCCCAGCTCCTCCGACGCAACCATTTCAAAGTGCTCATCTTCCAGGTCAGTGCCCCCTACTTTTCCTTCCACCCAGCTGGGACGCCTCAACATTCCTGATCTCAGTCGGCCAGGCTCTCACAGCCATTTGTACATCTGCCCTGCCTGTCAGGGATCACACTCACAAGGCACTGCCCCTGTCTGCCTTCATCAGGCGAATGTGAAATCTGCACACAAGGGTGGAAATTTCCCAGGTCACTGCAGCCTAAACCCAAGGCATATGCTCCAGGGTTAGTAGGCCAGGGGTCATTTGTCAAGGAGCACCTGGATGCACTCCATACAGGTTGGGAAGTTGAGCAGGTGCACCGCACCCTAGTCGAATTCATTTGTCTATTTGCATTATGAACTTGGGGCTCTGACTGCAGCTGTTAGCTGGACAGGGCATATTAATTCAGTGGCTGTTTATTAACTCTTTGTGGAAATGAGGTAGTCTTGTGACGTTTTTGTTCATTCGTTTTTTGTTTTGTTTTTTTGAATCGAGAATTTAAACTCATAGCTGTTTAAAGTATCCCTTTGTCCAAAGGCTATCAATGTTTTGGGGGCTAGCCAAATATGAGAGACTGATTCCATTAGAGTTGAACTAGCCTGTTCCTTTTAAGACTCTTTTGGCCAAAGCAATGTTGAGTTCTTTTCTAGCAAATGATGCACTAAAAATATAGGCATAACTCTTTACAAACACACTAGATATGCTTCTCATTGCTCACAGAGACCACAAGTGCAAAGTAAAATAAAAGCAGTGTTATCAGTTATAGTTACAAAGGCAAGTATTGAATATTTTCTGCTTCAAAAGGTTGCCTTAGAGTAAAAAGGCCACTTAATTTTTTTAAAATGCCTCAATGATGCAATTAATGCAGCAAGAGGCTATTTGGGGACAGGGAGATTGCGGGGCTGTTGTTCCGACAAGTTGTGGGCATTTGTGAATCCAAGGGCAGCCCTGCCTAATGCTGGAAGCCCTTCCGCCCAGAGGAACCCAGCCAGCACAGAGCCGAGAAAGCAATTGCCATCCCTGCCCCAGGGCTGTCTTGTTGTGACCATGTGAATAGGAGAGGATTTCAAAGCCATGGAGGGGAGAGGCTATAACCAACTGTTTGACTGTGAAAGGCACACAAGAAGAGCCTTCATCTCCCAAGAGAGATTTAGAAATTGGGATGTAAACCAAGGGACCCTTCTTTTTCTAAATGAATCCTCTCTGCCAAGTTAGAACCTAAGCCTCCTTCCCCCCATAAAAGGAAAGACTCATCTGGCTGCTTTTGTGTCCTCCCCAAATTGCACTCGATGTTGTAAAGCTTCAGGCAGCTGATGTCCTCCTATACCGTGCAGGCTTTTGCAGCCCGGAAATTTTTTTAGCTTCTAATGCAAATAGAATAGCTTTTCATGCACCAGATGAACTGAAGAGATACGTTAACTGTGCCTTTCTTAAGCCATATAAGATCCTTACTTTATTTGCCTAAAAGACATCAGAAATCTTAGCTCTCAAGGCATTTCTAAATTAAATACTGATTTCCAAACAAAACTACACATGTACAGACCCGTTTAAATCTGTCATCAAAGGAAATTTCCCTCCTTCCAGTATGAATCAAGATTATCTCTTGTCCAAGTCCTCAGTTAAGGAGGAAAAAAACAAGTATTTATCTAGTAAAGGAAAATCACCATTTGTCAGGCTCGGTTCTTGTTTTGTTTTGCCACGGGTGTTCTGTAGATGTTGGGGGAAGGGATGGAGAAGATGCGTGACTAAAAATTCAAGAGAATTATAAATCTGACATTTAAAAAAAAAAAAACAATTGTTGGGGAACTTAAAGACACATGCTGCTGCTGAAGCCCTGCCACCGTGTGCTCTCCTGTTTTGTCACCTTGGATTGACAGGCGTGAAATTGCAGCCAGAAATGGTAGAAATTCCCCTTATAGTGAGTAAAAGGTGAAATGGGTGCTCAAGACCAAGGTGGAAGTTAAGAGAATCCAAAGCAATGTGTTCAGGCTCCATTCTGGGCCTCTTCGCAGGCAGCCCCCTGCAGACACTTATTTTTAAAAAGAGCAGCTTTAGGAAACAAGGAACTGGACCTTTCTTAAGCCATGTAAGATCCTTTATTAGCCTGAAGGATATTAGAAATCTCAACTCTCAAGTCATTGCATGATGATTATTTTGAAAAAACAAAGACAAGTGCAGTTCCTCAGTGGAAAAGTTGCTCTTTCTCTTGATTCTTCCTAAGGTAGAGGTTTCTAGGGTCGTAATTATACCAACGGATAAAATAATAACTTGTGTTAGTGAGTCATCCAGTATAGGAGTTGAGAAGATAAATTTTGTCATAAAACAGTGCTTAAAATCCTAGCTTCAACACTTGCCAACTGTGTGCACGTTTTGTAGCTTCTCCAAGCTTCTGTTTCCTCATCTGTACACTGAAGATATTAATAAAAGCAAAAATCTTTTGAGCTGTTAATAAGCCCTGCATACCCTGCTAAGCATCTTACTGTGCTTTTTCCCCAGTTTCCAGATGAGGATGTTGAGATGTTTGTACCTTGTCTGAAGTTATATAGTAAGCAAGCATTGAAGCTGGGGTTGGAACTCATGTTTAATTTATTCTAAGTGTGTGCTCGTAAACATTAATGCTTCCTCCCTCTTATCTCTCTCCTAGGGTGAGGAATAAATGGAATAGCATATTTAAAATGGTTAGTGATTGGCATGGTATAAGAACTCAAGGAATAGAAGCTTCTCCTGGGTGGATCTGAGATGCATTTGCATGGAGAGGAGCCACTCTTGCCTGGTTAGAAATATATCTCTTGGGTAAAAACTGACCCCACCCTACCTAGGATCTTAAAACAGCTATGTTTATGCTTTTTCAGTTGGAACTTATTAAAAGTTACACACACACACACACACACACACACACACACACACTCACGTTCACGCTCACACACCCTGCCGTACATTATATGACAACTACCATGTTGAAACTAGTATCATGTCACCACTGTTCCATGAAAGCAAAGCACTCTGCCCAAAAAGTCTTCCCTAAATAGATGCTTCTCAATCTTTACAGTGTGGCAGAGGGTAGATATTTCCTAGACCTGCAGAGTGAGGAGGGCAGATATTGTACCAGATACCACTTTACATCTTCAAGTTATTTTTGTCATTTTCAGTTCACTTGAACACTATGCTGGCCTTTCTCTTAGTAAACCCATGGGTTTTCTAGTCTAAGACAAAACATTAATGTGAATTAAGACATTGAGGAAAGAAAATCCGTCACCTGGCTTGAGCGTATGTAGTACTATGGTGTTTAGAAGATTGAGTCTCTAGCTTATAAAGTCCTGTTGTGTCCCCCAAACCTGCAGGTGCTTTTTGGTTGGTGGGTGGGATTGTCTACTAGGTACTTAACACTTTTGCATTTTTTAAAATCCCAACCTTTGTCCTTAATTTGCCCTATTTAAAACATGTTATTTATTTACTTAAATCCGTGCTGCACTTAACAACATTGTTGTATTATACCTGCTAAGCCTCTCATGCCTTAGCAATTACTTCAAATTATAACCAGTAGTATCTAAACTGGAGAAAATTCCTCTCCCTTTGAGTACTAAAATAAATTGTAAAATCCTTGTTAAGCTTAGCAGCTTTCCTTTTTACATTTTTCTTTTTTTTATAATAGCTTAAGGTCAATGTTCGAATTCAAAATACTGTGACAGGACCCAGTATAAATGAAATAAGACTCAGAGGGGTTGCTGATTAAAACGCAAATGCTAAAGACTAATTCTTTGCCTGTAAAAACTTATCTTTTACTAAAAATAGCATTCTTATCAAAAATCATTGAATTTACAGGTAAGAGGAAATTTTCTCTGTTGATTGAAGAGACTAGAATTTCACAGGTGTCTGACCCTGCCTGAGGGTGTGATGCCCACTTACGTCCTCTTAAGGTTCTGGTAATGATTATGTGAAAAAGCAGTGTGGGAATGATTTCAAATCCAGAGAAGAAAATGAGAGTACTCATGGACAGCGTACACTTTCATCCACATAAAATTGTGAAATTGGGTAAAAAGAGTAAAGGTTAGATATTTGCCATGGATACATTCATGGAGAATCAAGCCTATAAATGCGTTCAAATATTCATCATTTGGACCCCTTTGATGAGATCACAACGTTAGAAAGGTGCTATAAGTGTAACATCTTCAGACTATTTTTAAATTGATTTTTTTTTACCAAGTCTGTACTTTCTCTATCCAATGCCACTGCTCTGAAAACTGCTAAATTAGTACAGATTTAGAAGAAATGGGATATAGATAATCAAAGACACCTTTACATGACAACTCTCGATGTTTATAGCACGTCAATTAATGTTTCCATAATGGGATATTGGTTTTGATATGCTACTTATCCAGTGCCCTTATACTTTATGAGCTAAACAGAATACTGGTTCTTATTGTTATTATTTACACTTACTGAATATCAGTACTCCCTCAGGCACTTTAAGTGAATAACTGATTATTGCTGGTATTTCTTCAAAAGAATCATTCCTTTCTCTCGTATATTAAAAAATGAAACTCTTTCTCAGATACAGCCCTTCCAAGTAAATATTGCCCCTTCTGTTGTTTTTTTAATCTCTATTTGTTTGAATTGAATGAAAAATGTTCTCCAGTGCAGTTCAGGTCCTATAGTTTTGATTCTTGCGTGAAACAAAAACATGTTTGGCATTAGCAAGAATACTGTTGAGATCGCTTCTGCAGTTTGTTAATTCTTTTTCATGGGATTTAGGTTAATATCACAGAATCAAATATTTTAGAGCTGGAAAGCACCTTAACAATCATTTAGTTAACCTCATTTGATATCAAAGAAGAGGCCCTGAGAAATAAAATGCATAACAAGGTTTCATTTTATTAACAATACAAATTATAGAGCTGCATTGTGAAATGAGTAAAAATAAACACTATAATCTCGTTATGGCAAAGTTCATGTTTACTGGGTTTTCTACATCAGTTTTTAAATAATTCATTGTGATTTGCTTTTTGTTTTGTTTTTGTGTTTTTGTGTGTGTAACAAAGAACACCTAACCAGTGTGATCTTAAAAAAGAATTAAACCCTTGATAACACTGAAAAATAATGAAACTTTTAAATCCTCCAGAATGTAAAAGACTGCTCAGGGATTATAACTAATGCATTTTAGTCTTATGACTTGCCGATTCCACCAACAGCTGCCTTAGGGGTGCAGTTCTAATCAATGGCTTTATCCACTTGACAATCTATACCTCAGAAACACAAATCGGAGAAAACCATCAATGTGTAAAAGAGACCTATAAATCAGGATGTCAGGTGGGCACAGTTCCATTTTAATAACTAGTATTTAGAGATTATTGGCTAAAACATTTCATGGACACAAATTTATGGTCCTCATATCCCTCCAGGATGCCACCACATCCCTGTGGGAATATGACAGTCATTGTTATTTTCTTCTAACAACAGGGATGATAAATTAGTGACAAAAGAGCAAATTACTGGCTTGTCTTTCCTTATTCAAGCTTTTAAATGACTTACTGTAGGCTTCCTCTTCCAATGCTAGTTATAGAATCTCCTTTTCTTAAAAAAAAAAAAACACAAACACAAGGGTGCCAAAAGACTGTATATACATTTTAAGAAAGAAAAAAATTGTATTAAAATTGCAATACTCAATATATTCCAATAACAAAAGAGGGGTACACGTCACATTTGACTTCTGCAATTACAAGAGATGATCCAAGTGGTTACTTTCAGCGTCCAGACACTTCTGATTATGGCGAACTACTACTTGAGCAACGTTGACCAAAGTGCCTGCTTGTATACATTTTTTTGTCACCCCTGGTATATATATGCAAAGACGATTTACTTCCATGAGCTCCAACCCAAGAAGTGTCCAACATGTTGGCAAGTTTCTCTGTGTTGATATCTATTATACATGCACAATTAGGATTATTAATGCACAACGATTCATATAAACAGCAAACAAGCTCAAGTGTAAGTAAAAATGCCACTTCTCAAGAGTTCTTACCATTCTTTTTCTCTTTTATGCTGCAAGCATATCATTCATGTATGTTTGAAGTGTGTAGTTTAATCCTCTCTTTCTCTGAAAAATTCCCAAGGGTCTTTGTGAAAGGTCAGAACCAGGAACAGCTGCATCAGTGGAGCCTGAGTACCTTTTTGAAAATAAATCTGCATGGCAAATAGTCAGCTAGAGCTTGGGGCCTCCACTGGGTTGAACTACCCAAGGAAGCAAGGCAACCCACAAAGGATTCTTAAAGCCATGTCAAGGTGTCACAACACCTAGTAGATATATGGGTAGTATAAATAAGAAGTGACAGAATTGAAGATGTATATTTGATCCTCCCCCATCAAAGAACTATCAATCTTGAAATCAGAATAGAAAGCAGATCAAAAACATGATAACAGTAGGCTGAAGGCCGAAGTGTCACCTACCTATAGGAAGGTGAAATATCAAGTATTTCCTTGAGGTGTGTGTGTCCTGAGCAAGAGAAACATGTGCAGGTGAGACTGGGCACCTGAGGGACAGTACCTACAGAAGAGGATCCACTGTCTGAAGTTCAGGTTGAATTTCCACCATCGTAATAGTCACTTCATAGTCAAATGCCATGCATACATTTTGCTAAAGAATAGAGATTTTAAAGAGAGTCAGTTTCCTGCTTCTAAACAAACATGCTGAAAAAGTAAGACCTACATGTGCTTGGACATTCACAAAATCCTGTGTGAAAGGAAAGGGCTCACTTTCAGAGTGGATGCCATAAGAAGCCACAAAACAAAGACTGTCCATTAGACAGAAGACAAAATACTGCTTGAGTAATTAAAATGACAGCAGAAGCATAGCAGTTAGCCAAGAAGACATATCTCACTTGTTTCCAGTGGCATAAAGACACATCCAACTCATTCTGGATTATGTCTGTTCCTGCTGGGTTGATTTTCATAGCTGGCATCAAAGAGCACTTGTATAAATTTCCCTGGCATTGTACAAAAGAGTTCAATTGGGTCCCCCACCATCCCTCAACTGCCCTCATTATACGCAGTGTGTATCTACCACAGATCACTTCTGATTCACTCAATCACGCACTTTTCTCAAACCATCCTCAAAGGACACATGAAGAGAGAGACAAGTCTAAGATTCAACAGTAACTATGCTTTCTTAATAATAAATTTACAATTAAGAAAAGATGCAATATCGTTAGTTTAATTCTTTCAGAAGTACTGTTAATATGCCTCCCTTTTGTTGAGGTTGAAGAAAGGAAAGTTATCAGAGTAATCCTTCGATTACCCTGAGAGATTATACTATATGAATGTACCTCTTCTCTGGTAACCAAGACTTATTTTTACAGTTTTCCACCTGAATTTTGCCTTCTTCACTGAGGACTTGTAATTATATTTCACTGAGCTCTTGGTTTCTTCCTTTCCGGCGAGCAACTCCTGTCAAACTTTCCCAGGCCTCTTGTCAAACTTTCCCAGGCCTCTTGTCAAACCCCAGAAGTAATTTTGCTTTTGGGCTAAGCATCAAAGCCCTTGCTATTCCTGCAGTCTGCCCCTCTTTCAGCCATGCTCATCCACGGAGAACAAAATCCTTCCTTAAAAATGGAAACCACTGTACCCCTTAGGCCTTAGGTTCTCCTCATTTCCCAGTGACAGCAACAATCATCAAACTTCCTTGTAGGCACAGAGTGAAACCCATTCTTTTTTTCATCTTCAAGCCCAGTTAACAGAGGGACAGTCACCACTCCAGCCACCCTCAGGACTGTATTAGAACGCCACCTTACCCAACATGCACCATTCGACAAAGAGCTGTTGAGCTGCCAGGAACTATTCTAGTCACTGGGGCTTAACAGTGACCGAGAGACAAAAATGCCCACCTTCATGGGGAGTACGTGCCAATGAAATAGAGGCAAGTAGAGATTTGAAACATGGGAAAGCTGCTGTCTGTAAAAGTCCATGTCGTATGTGACTCATGGGAATCCCATTCTCCTTTCGGTTTTTCACTTTGTCTTTTATACTGTGTTCCTAACACTTTTTTTGACACTGCAAACGGGACGGTGTGGAGAGAGCTTTGGAAAACAGAATCTGTGATTTCTTCGCTCTACTAAGGACTCTATTGGAAAGGGCCCTAGTATGTGTGTGTATAAGGGGGCGACAAGGGGCAGTGTCTTTTCAGAGAGTATCATTCAGTGGTTACAAGGAGAGGAATTTTTTTAAGTTTCTCTATATCAAAACTTTGTCCATTTAGGTTTTGTAACAAGAAGTTAAAAAATACATGTAGGCTCACTCTTGGAGCATGTTTTTGACCATAACCCTAATATTTCCATCAAAATTGCAAAATGAGGAGGGAAATTCTTACTGTTAACATAAACTTTGCATGAAGGTTAGATTCCAAATAGAGTTTTCAATGAACTAGATCTATTGGGTTGTCGGAAAAGTCATGATGTATTTTTTTTATGTTTTTCATTGCAAAAATGTGTCATGACTTTTCCAACAACCCAATAGTTATTTTTCAAGCTGAAAGCTTACTGGGCCATCCACAGTGTCATCAAGTAACATCGCAGCTTTGCCTGAAGCCAGGGTGCATGGGTCCTGGAGGCGGGCCAACCTCAGCCTTCTTGTAGAACCCCTAGTGTCCCTGGGAGTGCAGTTTGAAAGCTGCTAATCTAGGTCAATCCTCTTGTTCATATTTGGAAGAAACTGAGACCCAAGGAGATTAAGTTATTTGCTGACAGCCACACAGCCGTTTAGCATTACAGCGAGGACTGGGACTCAGGCCTCCTGTCACACATGCTTTCTGCTGTGTTTCTTTCAATGAAAATGTGAAGGTGCCTTGCTGGCTGGCTCTTATTTTCTAATATTCAAAGAAACATATAGAAGTCAGAAGGATCCTATGCTGTGTGACCCAAGTCTGTCTAGATTCAAGTCTCCCCACTTAGCAGCGCTGGAAAACCATCTTCCTTGCTTGCGTTCTGGAGGCAAGTTCTCCGGCTCTGCTCCCTGAGGCATGGCAAGGGGCAGATATTTGCCTGTGTGCCTGGAAGCTAGAGAAAGAGGTGTGCTGGGAATAGTGGCTGGGGTAGGGTGGGGGTGAGGTTTCCTGAGCCTCTCTCCTCCCTCTTAGCTGTAGGTAGAGGCCAAAATATTCTTGCTCCAGGAAACCCTGTTTAACAATAGAGGCTTGATAAGCCACACTTGGCAGCCTAATTCCCCTTTACCACTCTAGAAGTGGCCATAGTATGCTGCCTCGTCTTAATATTGCCCACAAAGAATATCTAAACCACAAGGATCTGTGAGTGGGTCCCCAGTAAGGCTGGCCTGTGCTTCTCTTACTCTAAAATTATGTCATCAGGAAAATTAGTGTGTACTTTTGAACAGATACCAAGGTTGACCGTACCTTCACTTCTGACTTGTAGTTGGGGAGGGAACCTGATCAAGGCATAACACGGTGTCTGACACTTGAGGACTTCCCGGCTCTCTTCCTGCCCCCACCTTTTAACTTCCAACTAGACCTCTTGGCTCTTTTCCAGTGAGATTTTGGCAAGAGCAGAGCTGGGTAGGAGAGAGGGCTCACAGTAACTTACTTTAACTGCTTTATCTAGGCAGCTTTCTGGTCTATCTGAGCCACAGCCCACTTCCCCCTCTGCCTGTCACTGATAGAGCCCTTGCCAGATAACCCTCATAATCTTCCCAATAGGCAGTTCTTGGCCTTATCCAGCCTAGGGGAAATGCCTTGACCAATTTAGAATTAACTCTTCATGTTCTAGAAAACTGAAGCCACAAACGTTTGGTTTCCATCATGCCAGCAAACACATATACACAAATTACAGCAGTTCAGGACTATTTGTGAAATGTGTTATTCACCTGAAATCTACATTGTCCGTCTTTTCAGGAAGAAAATGAGATCCCTGCCAGTGTGTTTGCAAAAGAGCCAGTTTCCAGCCCAGCGGAAGAGAAGGAAGAACTTGATGAAAACAAGTCCCTGGAGGAAACTTTGCACACGGTAGACCTCTCATCGGATGACGAATTGCCTCACGAGGAAGATGTCCTGGAAGACAGTGCCGAGGAAAAGATGGAAGAAAGTAGGGCAGAGAAAATAAAAAGATCCAGCCTCCGGAAAGTGGATAGCCTCAAGAAAGCATTTTCTCGCCAGAACATCGAGAAAAGGATGAACCAGCTGGGGACAAAGATTGTATCTGTAGAAAGGAGGGAGAAGATTAAGAAATCTCTCACTTCCAATCACCAGAAAATATCCTCAGGGAAAAGCTCCCCCTTCAAGGTCTCTCCCTTAACTTTCGGTCGAAAGAAAGTCCGAGAGGGAGAAAGCGCAGCAGAAAATGAGACCAAGTCAGAAGACAATGACCAGATGCCGAACGACCACGAGGAAAGCTCGTTTGCGGAGGGTCTTTCCGAAGCCTCCCTCCCTGGTGCCGTGGTGGAAGGGAAGGGAGCAGAGGGTGATGCCGGAAGGGCGGCCTCCAGAGGGAGTAACTCTGGCAGAGACAGCAACGTGGACTTGACTATCGTGGAAGATGAAGGAGAGGAGCCGGTGGTCCTGGAACAGGCCCAAAAGGTGCGCTATGAGGGAGGCTCGGTGCTAACCTCGCAGGAGGCAGAGCAGTCGGAGGAAGGGCAGGTGCAGCCGGCTGTGCTCCAAGTGGACCAGACGGCCTGAACGGCGACAGTCAGCTGTGCCTGGCCTGTGCCTTCAGTGAGGTCGGGTACCAGAGCCCAGAGCAAACTCCTGCACAACTCCAGCACCACCCACTCACTACTGAGTTACTGTCCAGGCGGTAATCATTTACAACATAGCAACAGCACACATGTGACCAAGATTTACTATGAAAGCAACCTGTCCGTGGTTCCACGTCTAATTTGCTCTTAGGTTCTATCAATATGTCAGTAGAATTTCTCTAAGATTGTCCAGAAGAGGAAATGGAGCAGTTGAAAAACACTGGTCAATTAGGCTTAGTCAGATACTACTTAAGATACTAATCATGAAATGTGATTCACTTTTTTGTCATTCCATAAGATTGCAGAATAGTGTACCAGTAATATATTGGATTTTCTCAGAACTCTGTGAACCTAATTATTATTTTTAAAGTGTGATATGTAATATACATATGTATTTAAGCTAAAGGTGTAACTACTTTATATTTTAAGAAGAAAGCTTTGTTTAAAAGGGAGAAGAGAAAGTTCAGTTGGCCATTCACTTAATAGAAACCCTTGTTTTATTGAAAATGAAGTAAAAAATGTAAGGTTATAATATTAAGCTAATGAAATAAGATATGCAGAAAAGTCAGGACTATTAGAAAAAAAAAACTAAGAAGGATATGTTGGAAAATAAGAGAAACAAGAAACAAAGAATGCTAGAGAGAATGAAGACAGAGAGGAAAAGTATGTGCTTAAGAGTAGAATATTTACAAGTTCAAGTATGTAACTCTTTATATAACAATGCTAAGTATGTTCCTATATCCTGGAATAATATATTTTTCCTAACATTTGCAAATAATACAAAAAAGCATTTTATTGTGTTAAAGCTGCATTTTTTTCTTAATAAAAGAAATTACAAATATTTCTCTAAGGAAGTTCAAAAGGATGTTGTCTCTTTAACATTGGCATGAACATAAATTTATCTTAGAAATTAATTAATACATATTGCCTTTTCCAGGAAGTTGGATCACACTATTCTTTAATGTAATGTTTTTCGAACTTGAAATAACCCCTACATTCCAAATGTCATGTAACTTTATAATACGTTAAAATCAACAGATTTGGGAAGGGTAGGCTTCTGTTTTTCCTTTTTTTGTACATAATGGTAATTTCATTCCAGGTTATATTTTATTTATATATTAATTTCACAAAATGTTAATGTTTCTTAATTTCTTAAAGCATGCTAGTGTTTATGTATATGTGCACATTTATTTAGACAGGGTAATTTTGCCACTGCCTAACTTTATACTAAAATATTGCTTTGTGTATTTTTAATTATGGAATGCTAATGTTTTGAAAAAACTATTAAACTCTAGTTTGAAGACAGACAGCAGGGAGATAATTCCCTATCTTACTACGTACCACTCACTATAAGTAATCTTACAAATATAGGTAATCCAAGACAGTATTAACAAACTGCTTTGTCTTATAAAAAGGATAAAATTAACAAATGTATTGATGATATAACCTGTATAGCTATGTCCTTATTTTCCAATAATGTACCCCAGTATTTGATTGTTGAACTAACAATGGCTATGTTAAAGAAGACTAAATAAACCAAAATAAAAAAGTATATAACAATGTCAGTTTTTTGGCAGAACAATTTTAGAACAAGCAGAAAGGATTGATTTTTAAACTCCCCTCCAAATGTAGCTGTAATGTTGATTGTTTCAGTCTTGATTTCCCCTATTAAGTCTGCTTTCTCTTTTCCCTGATCTCATTTAGAAATCCAAGTCTCATTCTTCAAGTTTAACTTTCTTGACATCACCTTGCCAGCTCTAGAGAGCATCTGAATTTATTGCAGCATCTTGATGAATTTGATAGTTCCATCTGCATTTTTATTGTTTGGTACTAGACCTTATAATACCTTAAGTAGCCTTGCAAACATGAATGTATTGAACTGTACATTCAGTTTATTCAAACAGATAAACCTTGTCTTCTGCAGTGTCATACACTTGGTAGAAGACTTAATTTCACTCAGGGCCCTAAGCATGCCTGTTTAACCTTTACGAAGTTGCTATCACTTCTTGCCTCTAAGGAGTTGGAGGACACGTAGCTAATGTCAAGTTTACATTTCCTTTTCAAAAATGCTTATGTCATGTAGTGAAAACCTACATTCAGGCATCTTTATAGATTTTACAGGCAAACATTTATTCTATGTTCCACATTCAAAGCATTAAAATCCTCAGCAATAAAACAGAGAATTAGGCCACATAATTGTTAGAAAACACATACTGCAGGGATTACAGAGAGGAGCAATTGTGAAAATGGAAGCTATTTATTCTGTATTATTGTTGAATTATTTGCATTCTGGTGAGGATTCAAAGTCCCCAAATTAAATATATCTTCTCTCCACCCATCCAATAACCCATTTGTAACTTTATGTGCCTGGAGCTCAAGGACTGGATTAGTTTCCCCCCAACGATTGGTTATACATTAATAAGCACTGAGATCTATATCTTAGAAATATAATTCAGGAGTCAGAAGCGTCTATTACATGGATCACAAATCTCACAGAAATATAGCAACGATGTCACTTTTCTACCAGATTTTATTTTTTAAAATATATAGACATATATATTTCAACAGGAGTATTTCCCTCCTTCCACTTAGGAATCTAGTATATGGCTGAATTTCTTTCTCTACATGAAAATAAAAGACTCACACTAAGGCCATTTCTACACAAAATAAAGATTTTTCACATTTATTGTATGGTGAAAGCCCAAAACGTTCCTGCTTTTAGTACTACTGCTCATGCAGAAGATCAAGCTTTGAACCTGATGCATTTCGGTCCACTATCAAGAAGCTGGGAGCTCCTTGGACATAGCCATGCTGCTAGTGTTAGTAAAGGTTATATTGAAAGTCATTTCCTACATTAAGACACTAATGCCCAAGCTCAGTTAATTCTTGCCCAAAAGTTTGTTTACTGCCCTACAGCCCAAGTCTAAGTGATTTTATATTGGAGATTGAGAGTATAAGGAATGGAGGTGCAGGCAGCAATCATTATTAACAGTTCCATAGCAACCACCAGTCTTCTCCTAAAAACCAGGGCTCTGACACTGAAAAACAAGTTTCAAATGAAATTGGCATTGTGACCTTTGTATTCTGCCTGTTTTGGGTGTTGAGATAAAGACTTCTGCAGCCAGGAACTCATTCCTAAAGGGAACAGGCTGTATCTCCCATTATTAAAAATACATTCTTCTTATTTTTTTTGTTTTAACCATTGGATTGTCCTGCAGTATTTGCAACACTGAAATTATTTTTAGCTTTCCACATAAACTGCCCCAACAAAGAAGCCACACATTTAGCAAAACAGCTTGATATTCATACATTTAAAGACTTTCTGCTATAAAATCAATTCATTAAATATTTACTGAGCAATGCAACCATTCGTCCCTCCCATTTGCTAAAATTCTTTGTGCCCAAATCAGTAAGACACAAGCATGGGGCAAGGAAACCAACATTTCTAATAGCTTACTTTACACCAGGCTGGGCACTCCAGTGGGCAGGTGCTGTGTACCTACCACACTCTAGACACAAACACTATCTCATTTAATCAGACACATCCTATCAGGAAGGTACTGTTTTTGTACCTGAAACTTTTGAAGTTAAGTTACTCCAACTAGTAAGATGCTGGTGGGGGAGTGGGGAGGGCAGTAAGGGCAGGTGGAGGAAATTCCAGAGCTCTTAACCACTCTAAGTTCTCACTCGTAGTGTTATAATTTAACTGTTTTTCTTTTGAAGGTTACAGAGTTAAAAGACTTGCCCAAGTTCACATAACTATTGAGTGTCAGAGTCAGTGCTTGATCCTAGCCTGAAATCCAAGCCCCTGCCAAAGCACACTCCCAATTATATCACCCAACTGTGTTTAATGATGAATCACTTTAGAAGTTGTTCCATGGTATGGAATTAACTTCATTTTATCACCCCTTATACAGCATCACATACAGCTGCTCTGTGTAAATGGTTTTGATGATTGTCATATGAACGCTAAGAAAAAGCAGCTCATGGTTCTTGGGGAGCCACAGAGACACTATTATTCAGGTCTGCTGGGGCCATGGAGGGGTTCCTTGGTATCGCCCACTGTCAGTAGCTGCAGGATTCACTTTGGGGCATAGTTTAATAAGGACAAGCTGTCAACAGAGAATACTGAAATCGGCTAATTCAAAGATGGCACAAGAAGTCTGCCTCAAACTTTTTAAGCTAAAGGAGCCATATCATACTAGAGTAATCGCTATATTCTGCCTGGACACATTCTCTCATAGGCTGAAAAAAACAAGCAAATGGAAAATCAGTATTGGGGGGCGGGGGAAGTGGGGACATTATGAAGGTTCAGGAAGCAGGGTGAAACTTGAGGATAGGGAGAACTAGCCTCTGCCTATAATTCCCACAAAATCATACAACTGTCTTTGGCCGTGATCACAAACTCAGACGCCTAAAGGGCGCACACCTGAATAAAATGATTCAAGGAGATGGCAGCAATTGTGCCAAATCCGTTATACATGGACTGTGTCCTGCCTGATGAGGCATCCTTGTAATTCATCCACCAAGAGGTGATGCCTTTTTCTAATTCCCAAAAAGAGATGGTACATTCTAGGGGCCACCCTGGATTGCCATGCAGGAAATCAGGCCCAGTGTGGCCAAAACTTCAACTTCTTTTAAGAAGGGCCAGAATTCCGAGTTCTTCTTACATGAAATTCTCATTTTAAATTTTTGGCACGTAGCTCAGATCATTTTAAATGTTGTGCGAGCCAGTCATAACTGTCTGCTCTCTGGATGCAGCCTAGGCACAGACCACAGACTCTGCCTCCTGGTCTATAGAGATGAAAGCACTGGGGTTGTCCTTCCCCACCCTGATCACAGGCTCAAGAACAGAAGCTACTACCAAGATTGGATCTGCCTTGAGAAAAAGCACAAAAACCTTCTTACAAGAACCCAAAATGCAAAAATACCCATGCCAGGACTGGTAAAAAATTGTTTCTTGCCAATTAGTAAATCTGTAAAAACGATTGCTGTTAATGCTGCATACTTAACGCCCTACAGCGACAGTCGCCAATCATGTTGAAAGGTGGTTATAGTTTCTGTAATGGAAAAGCACCACTTCTTGTCGTTAGCACTGCTAGCTACCTGTGGGTTACCTGCAGAGACCTTGAATGTTAAAGGGGTTGATATTTTGGGTAAACTGAGCATAGGATGGGACTATCCTATTTCTATGTTCCAGTTGAAAAATGTCTACTCCTGTCAATAACTTAGAAGTCCTCTAAATGATGAAAAGCAAGTCTGCATTCTGCTTCTTCATATATCATAGTAAAATTGCCAACTGGCACTCCAATTCTTCAACTCTTTATTGTTCGTAATAAGGTACTAAAGGGAAAGAACACAACTTGATTTTGTGGATGCTTAATTGAGCCTTTAGAGCTCAGAGTTGGGGGAAAAAACCAGTACAGATTCAGCACAAGGGGCAAGATGTCCTTTGTTAAGGAGAAATGTTATGTTTGCAACCATTCGATGCGCAAAGGAAGAATATGGAGTAGCTACATTCCCCAAGGTCCATGGCATGGTTAATTGTCTCCAGACCCCCAGTGATGTGGAGAGAAAGACATTGTATTCTTAGTTGAAAAATCTAATTTCCTAGGGACTTTAGATTAATAATTTTAAATCCCTACATAATAAAAGGAAGCTCCCTCCCAGGATGGTGGGGAAAAGCAATATCTTAGTTTATGGGATTGTCTCTGAAATTAACCAGAGAAAGGGAAACTGATGTACACTGGGTATGATTTCATTATAATCTTTAGTTTTCTCTCTTTTTTCTTTCTACCATCCCTCTTTTTATGTCAGAGACCAAAAGATCCTTCCCAACTACCTTGTAGACTTTTTAGAGATTAAAAGCAGTTAAACCTGAATTATCCAATAACCATAGGAAGTTTTCTTTGCAAGAAATGTTCTCCCGATAAAGGTATTTTTTATTAACATTTATTACATTTATTGGGCATCTATATGTGCCTGGCCCTGTGCTGGATCTGTGGATAAGACAAGAATAAGGGAAGAGTGTTTTTGCCACTGAGAAATTATCTATTGAGAATCCACTACATAAAGAATTTGAATTTATAGTAGCAAAGCAAGTGGGAACAAATAATTTGAGAGAAAAATAAATCTTCAGCCTTTAGGAAATTGTTATTTGAGAAATAGTCACTCAACATAGTTAATGGAGATACTGTAGCTCGGCTGTGTAACATATCATAAATGTCCAGGATAAAGGTGGAAGAATGCTAAACTGTGGAAGCTGTAGGTGTATGGACTTCAAGAATACACAGGAATAGAAATTTCTCAGCTCTAAAGTGTGAAACAAAATGTTGGAAAGGAGAGTCTGAATGAAGAAAACTTAAGTCTTTAAAATGCAACATTGACAGCAAGGGCATTTATTTGTTTCAATTAACAAGTAAACACGGAGCACATATATCAAGACCTGTGAGAGGTACTGGGTTCACTGGATAGAAAGGAACAAACCTAACAGATGGGCTCTTCCCTCCTGTAGTCCCAGCATGCCCTGGAATATATTGCTTGTTTAGTCACTCTAACAACAAAAAGTTTCAAATTGGTTTTGTTTTGCTTGTCTGATTTTAAGGAATTTTCCCTCATGAAAACACATTCCTAATTTATAAGGTTATGTAATATATTTTTCTAGGATAAGACAGGGTTGAATAAATAAAAAATATACAATGAGAATCAATGAGAAAATCTGACTTTCTTTAGGTACAGTAACTTTATTTTCAACTTTGAAACAGCACATGTTATCCTTACAGTAACAGTTGGGTTTCTTAAAATAACATTTATTATGATTCCCTATTTAAGTAAAAAGTATTTAAGTAGGGGGAAAATATGGCCCATAATCCTAGTGCCCAGATACTCTCTGCTATAATTGTTCATTTTCTTAAAAATAACACAGAAAACTATTACTGTCTGACAAATTACCACAAACTTAGCAGTATCAAACAGCACCCATTTATTAGCTCACAGTTCTGGAGGTCAGAAACCCATGATGGTGTGGCTGGGTTCATTGCTCAGTGTATCACAAGGCTGAAATCAAGGTATTGGCTAGAAGCTCTGGGGAGAAATCTGTTTCCAAGCTCATTTTCCTTAGCAGAATTCAGTTCCCTGCAGTTGTAGGATGGAGGTCCCCATTTTCTTTTTGGCCATCAACCAGGGACTTCTCTCAGCTCCTGGAGGCTGCTCACCTTACCATGTAGTCCCCTCTATCTTCAAGCCAGCCACCGCACATCCAATCTTTCTTGTGCTTTGAATCTCTGACAATGACGACTGTGATTATCACTACTTCTACTACTACTAGTAGTAGTAGTACTAGTAGTATAGTAATAGTACTACTTTTACCACTCCTTTACCTGCTCCTCCTCCTCTTCCTCCAAACAGCCAAAGAAAACTCTCTGCCTTTAAAGGGCCTCTGTGATTCGGTCAAGTACACCTAGATAATCTCTCTTAAAGTAAATTATGTCATATAACATAATAAAATCACAAGAGTAAAACCCATCATAGTCACAGACCTAGGGATTATGCAGGGCATGTACTCCATGGAGATGGGAAATCTTGGGTTCATCTTATAATTTTGCCTAATACATATTGGAACATGGTAAGGAAATTCGAATGATGCAAAAAGGTATTAAATGACAATTGAAGCTAACTCTTACCCACCTCTTTCAACACCATGTCCCATTGGTAGCGATGGTCAACAATTTTCCTACATATCCTCCAGAAAAATATGTAAAAGATATACACAGAGGGTGCCAAAAGAATGTATACACATTTTAAGAAAGGAAGAAACTATTAAAATTGTAATACTCAATATATACCGATAACAAAAGATGAATACAAGTCACATTTGACTTCTGCAATTACAAGAGGTATCCAAAGTGGTTAACATCAGTGTCCAGACACTTCTGATTATGGTGAACTACTGCTTGAGCAACATTGACAAAAGTGTCCACTAGTATACATTTTTTTGGCACCCCCATATACATTTCTTTATTTCCTTTTTAAGTAACCAGGATCTTACTGAGCCTAGCTTTTCTCATTTACTCTCTCTGGGTGCTCCTTCCTTAGAAACAAATCTATGTTATTCTTTATCACAGCTTCTTAGGAGTATTTTTTTTTATTTCTTTAATAGTTACATAAGAATAAGCAAAGAGATCAACAATCAATCATCCCTAAAACCAAGACCTTATTTATTATCCCAAGGATTGTCAAATTGTGGAGAGAGTTTGTATCAGACCCATTGTTCTACCTGAAACACTCCCTTCTCTTAGAGTAGATGGGTTCTCCAGGAGGCCTTGTTTTGGAAGAGTGTCAAGTAATTTTTTTTCTCCCAAGTAAATTTAAATAATAACTTATGGAGGAAGGGATCTATTTAGACACAAAAGGATATCAACATAAATTCCTCGCATGTGAAGGAAGGGTACCAAATAATAAGAAGAAAGGTGAGGGAAAGAAGGGGGGAGGAAAGGGGAAGAAGGGAAAGAAGACAAAGAAAATAAAAAAGCTAAATAAATCAAGAAAAATTAAAATGAAGTCAGGAATTCATCTATGCTTCAGAACAGGAATAAATTTCCACCCTCTGACCATCAGCACATCTTTTCTCCATAGCAGCATCAAAGAAATAAAATATCTTTTATTTCTTTTTTCCACAGAAGATGCATTTCTTTTTAATTTTTGGCATTCTAAAGTTCTTCAACTATCGTGTTTGATCTATGGCTTTAGAATACCAATTTTTCATTTCTGTTTCTTCTAAGTACAAAAAGACAAAGAGACTTCCATTACCTTTCATTGTTCTTTGAATGGGACTAGACATTAAAAAATAGACTTACATTACTAGTCATAACTTGCAACTTCTGAAGCTCCCACAAAACACATATATTCATTTTTTTTTCTACTGAAGTGACAAGTTGCTCTGCTTTCATCAATTTAAGTGAAAATACAGTAAGCAATAATAATGGCCCCAATTTCCATGAGTGTTTTCTCTGTGTGAGGAACCCATGAGCTGAAAGTTTCTCTTCAGAGCTTGGTCCACTATTCTGAAATGAAGATGAACTATTAAACATAATATGAATGCTTATGAATTTATGCTTGAAGCATGGGTGATTTGCTCTTAAAATCTTAGAATTCCTCATCTCTATTACAGGGAAATGTCTTAAATACACACCTCTAAAGGTTGCCTATTGGGACATGGAGGAGAGCACTTTAGTAGTACCTTAGCAGCAATTAAGAACACACCCCAAGATTATATGAGGCAATTTCTAGTGAGACAAATTACAAGAAACTATGAGGAAATCCCATACTATCCTTAGACCCAGACAAGTAGGAACCCTGTCCTTCGCCTGTTTTTCAAAGAGCCCCATGTTTTAAAGTACCTTCCAAGAAATTTTCTAAATTCCCTTCTGATGCCTGGGACCAGCCAAGGCTGGGGTTATCATTGGACGAATAGACTCAAATCAACTCAGGGCCCTGTGGGCCCCAGTCTCTATTTTTTCCTTTTCAGAGCACTGTCTAAGCCTCTAGCCTGCACAGGGGTAAACCAGATGTCCCAAAGAGCTTTCAGAAAGAAATACTCTGCTGGCTAGCAGAGTATTTTTTTTTTTTAATGAAGCCATGAAAGCCTGGATGAGATTGAGCCTCAGGAATGGTGTTGGCATGCTGATTTAGGGCAACTCACATTTCTGAGGGACATGGGACAAGTTCAGGGCTCTGGAATACGAATGGTGTACTGCTGACCCCTGGGCTTCAGTCATGCTTGTGGGCTGGTATAAGAGTGCTTTGAACAGAGGTGCCACATCCAGTCTATAGCACCAACAGAGCAAGGTGGACCCAGGGCTGTTATTCCACTTCCTCCTCAGGTTCCACATCACATGTCAGGCTGTTTTCCAGGATTACGTCACACATCTTCCCAAGAGCTTTAGAGATCTTTGTTCCCCTATATCCAGTGATTCTTCCAACCCATGTCTTCTCTTGCCTTATATCATATGTTGATGTCACTCTTTGCCAGGCTGGGCTTAAGCCATGCTGGACAAGAAATGGACATTTCTTGCACAAATGGGACCATTCTTCTTGTCCCCCATGGTTCTCACCTATCTTCCTGGTGGAAGTGATAGAAGGCAGGGATAAAGCCAACACTGAAATAGATCACATTTTAGGAATGCTGTGGTCACCGCCAAAACAGCTTGGGAGAAGATATAATTGGAAGATGTATCATTTCTATGTTGATTCTATAACATTCTGAACACTAAATTTGACATGACCAGCAATAATTTATTGTGTACATCTTCCTGCATATATTGGATAAGACATGCATTTGTGGCCATCATCAGCAAAGCACAATAACAACCTTTGAGACAGTCATGGAAAACAAGTGTTCATGGCATGATGGATGATACAGACTCATGAGTAATGATATAACCAGCATTAAATGAATGGTGTTAGAAACTACAGAGGCAAGAAGATCTATATTGTTTCAATTCAAACAGGCTCTGAAGAGCTATGGCACTGTGAATAATAACAGCATTGCTACCTTTTTTTTACATTTTGAGAGATATGAAATTAGCCAGGAACCATGCATTTGACAGTAAAAAAACAAGAAGATGCAGTGCTTAGCTACTAGCTACTAAGAAGAATCTTTACATGCAATGATTGGACAATAAACAAATGTTTACGTAGTTCTCCTTTATCCATTATTGTGAAGCTTTATTGAAAATTACCATACCTTACATAGGCCCATGAATTTTATAACACTTTTCTTAAATCAAAATTTTTATATAGACATAGACCCTATAAAAAAGAGTTGCCTGGAGCCCTGTACATCCTCGGGATGTCCCAGGGGAAAACTGAGGAAGGGTAGCAGGTAACTTGCCAACATGCAATTTCACCTTTTCTCAGTACAGCTGCAGTAGACTTCACATTACATGGTTTGAGAACCTACATGACTTAATTTAGCAAATATTTTATATACACAATGAAATAATTACCATTATGTGTTACAAAGACTTGGAAATTTGCAATTTTTTTGTAGCTATTATGGTGTTTGTATTTTTTCCTACTTGAACATACTATTTAATTACTCAGATGTGGCTTATTCACTTAGTAAATTAGTTGCATAAGCTTAAAGTTTTATTTCTAGATTGTCTGACCTCCAGCGCTGAGAGTATTTCTGGATAGCCTCACTATGTCATTAGTTGGTAGAAACTGAGAGAATACAAATTAATTTTGATGTTAGCCTTAAAAGTTTTAATTATGGAAGAAAATCTTCTCTAACAATCATATAAATGCACGTTAATGCTATCAGGTTAATTCTGAAGTACAGATCTCTTGGATTATCTTTGCCTTTTTTATGAACATATATAATTGGGTTTAACTATTTTAAGTCTCCCATTATATCAATGGTCTCTTTTTCCATACATCACCCATATTTGTATCTACAAAAATAATTGCTTATTCACAGCTGATTAATCTGTCTTACTGACTTAAAAATTATTAGTCTGGTCAAACACCTACTTGGCCAAACTACTGAAAGAGGTTGATAGCAGAGTTCTAGCTCCAGTTAAAAAAATAATAATAATAGCTTATTTCTAGAAATGGGCAAGAAAGAATTAGAAAAAGAAAATCAAAGGAACACATTAAATTTTAAACCAATATATTAAACTAGCTCAGAGATGATATAGCCTATAAGCATGTGTCCCCCCTCTTACCCACTAATTCTTTTGCTCTACTAGGTTCTGACCTAGAAAAATGCTACTAGAAATGCATGAGCAAATCAAAGTCAACATTTTATTCTCATGAAATTTTAAAATTTCTAATTCCATTGATTTTCCTTTTAGTGAGTCTTACAAATATAAAACTGAAAGAATAAACATTCTAATAACACAGTACATTAAAATGTGAAATTTGGAGTTCATTCTTATATTCCCAGTTTTTGTCTGATAATAAAACTTAAGGACAAACAGTACCACCATTCTTGTTTTCAAAACTTTAACAGATTTTGCATTTAGATAAAGGAGGTTATAAAATGCATTAACGCCATAGGGAAAATAGTAGGGAATTATTCAGGTTTTCTGAAGTAATTCTTCTTTTGACTTACAAAGTCTTGCTTTCCTTCTATCAAACAGAATAAGAGGTACTTAACTTTCAGAGATGCTTCTTAAGTTATCTAACCCTTTCAAGTAGCATGATAATCATATGGCAAGTGGGAAAGGATTTTGAATAAGAACATTAGTGACTATAATAATTACCTCTACTTTCTTAGCAATGAATGGCAAGTGCCAAGCTTTTTTATTTGGAAATTCAACAACAAAATGTGTTTTTATTTCTTTATAAAGCAGTGGCCTTTTTGAAGCACAATCCCTGGTGAAAGAGTTTTAGAATGTAAAGATCTATGATTTTCACAAATAAACAATAAATTATAATATTAAAAACAATTACCTGACTTTTCAGTAGTGTCCTTCAAATGGATGCATCCTATTCAAAGATTAAATGCTAACAACTTTACATCCTCCAAATCCAGCAAATAAAATCACTTGTGAACATGAAAAAATTGAACAAGAATGAACATCAAATGACTAAACAGAAAATAGCAAGCACCTGCTTGCTTTAAAAATAATGTTTTAGATTTAATTACAAGGCATTGATTATAAGTAAGCAATAACATGGTAGAAACAAAGAGCTGATTTCTTTAGACAAAAATATTATATTGAGAATCAATAATATACAATTTGCAGCATCAGACAGCATATTTTGGACAATATGTTTGGTGCAAAGCACAGTTTAGGAGTCTGTGAAGGGTTCAAACTTCCACTGTAGAATCATGTATATTGCCCCACCCAACAGGATGATGCCTTTAAAATATGTGTTCCCTATGTCCTTTCTCGTCACCTCTATGTATGCTCTGTTTCTCTAAGCAGCAGGATCAACCTGACATTTCCTCCAGGACTGCACCTGTCAGCTAGAATCACCATTCTTCCAATTGCTGAATCAGCCCACCTTCATACCACTAGCTGGTAGTGATACAAGGAGACCTTCAAATTTTGCAAATATTTTGTCTGGATTAGAATGGGCTCTAGGCCAATTTTTTGAAAATGAGCACAGATTTTCAGGCATTTACACAATCACATTTCTAATTACAGAGTACCCTGAAAATACATACCATTTCAGACTTGGATGGACTATTTGATTCTAGGTGAAGATCTTTTATTGTGTCACCCAGATGACTACCACAAACTAAGGCCATCATAATTACTCCTATTGTGGCAAAACATCATTCTAATTTGAAAAGCCAAGCTTTTAGAAGAAATGCTATAAATAGAGTTAATATTAGATGAATTACCTAAAACTGGAAGAAAGGGAGTAGGAATCGGTCATTGAATTCAAATTTCCAACCTTTGTGTCTTTGAAGCTTTGCCAACCATGCTTCTCCTGTGTGAGCTGATGGAGAAAGGCTGCACAGAGAATACCACTGAACTCACGGAACTTTTCTTCTTCTGTCAGAAAGGCTTATTATGGGTCACTGGAACAGGCTTCAGCGTTTTGGAGAGAAAGGTTATTGTTTTCCAGTGGAATTCTGGTTAACAATGACATTGTATTGTTTAATTTATCAGGACAAAAAAAGTTAAAATATGTAGGCAAACTCACTGTCATAGGTCTGGACATCCTGGAATCAAAGCCTAAGACAGTAGGTACGGCGCGTGAAGTGTATTGAAGGAGTGCTCTTCAGGGAAAGCTCTTCAGGGGAGGTCTGACAAGCAGGAGAGGGAAGGAGAAAGGGCTGAGCAAGGATGCGGTCCCATATACAGGCTAATCTTGACCTGATCCATGGGATCACACAAGGCTAATTATGACTCCTTTGATGCAAGGGAGCCAGCCATTTGTAGCCCCATATTCATCAATCATTGCCTGATCCTAGTTGAAGGATCATTATCTCTAGGGAGATGCAGCTTCCATCAGCTGTTCTCTGGAAAGGGGTGGGGGCTGGTTGTGGGTTATTAGCAACCAATACCCACAGCAGCTGGAGAAGAGAGCTTGCGCCTGGTAAAGGGACCCAGGCAGGGCACCCACAACATCCACTACACTCGCTAGTTGTGATTCACACAGAAATTAGAAAAACACCTAGGACTCTGTCAGTTTTAGACTGACCAGAAAGAGTCACCTCTGGCATCAACGAAGGAAGTGATAGGGATGGAATAGCTGGCAATCCTACCCAGTTGCCCTTAATTGTATTACACTCTATGACTTGTGCTTCCTTTGCTTGTTAACAATCTACAGCCTCTGACATAATGTATTCTTAACCTATTTTGGTGCTCTTAATTCAGAATTATTCCTTCTTCCCGCATGAAAGAAAAGCTGCCAGTTTTGAGAATATCCATTAAGTTAAGGGCACAAGGCAGAACCTTAACATTCAAGTTGAAGGAAAAGCGAATAGACTTTATAAATCACAAAGCACGGCTCTTTTTTAATGGAAGAATGAAAGTTCTGATTGAGAGATTTGGGGGAGTAGAAAGAAGTCTCCTTCCCGAAGGTGTAAGTTTTATTGGCATTCCATGAGTCCTGTTACATGGAAACCCCTCACCCAGTAATATCATACACTATTCTGTGGTTTGTGATCCCCCTCCACCCCCATTTCTCAATTAGGGGGACTAGAAATTCCAAACATGCTGTGAGTCACGTTCCTTTCTTTCTTCCCAGACATTGTGCTGGAGATGGAGTGATGCGCATTTTCATTGTTGCTCTGTGGTATACTGAAACAGTCAGAACAAATCTGGGCTTTTATTATCATTGAACATGTAGATTGGAAATGAGACTCCAAGGCTGGATAGCAATAAATTTGGTAGTCTTCACCCAGATGGGTGTTTTGAAGACACACACACACACACACACACACACACACATACCAGCCATAAAATTTTGCACTTCTAATTTTTCTCCTCTTCATTTTGAGGTGATTCATTTCACCTGGATGTCTAAAGAACAGACAGCTTTATACTGGAGTTCATTATAAAAACAAAGAAGGAATGAAAAGATTTGCCTATCTCCATAGGAAAGTCCATTTCTTTCTCTTCTGACCTAATCAAGAAGAGAAGGCATTAAATATAATGGTTTCAAAATCTTAACTAGAAATGCCAGTTACACCACAAAAGTCTTTGTTAAAAGGGGATGTAAGAATCCATGGGGAGGGTCATCATTATAATAATCCATCCACCCAAAATGGTTTGATTTTGATACCTCTGAGTCCAGATATTTGTCCTGGATTCGGCAGCCAGACAAGGCAGTGGGAGATTTTTTTCTGAAGCAAACAAATCTCCGTTTCATACTGATCCAACCTAATTCTAGCTACCCAGCCTACACATTATATATTTCCTATTTTGAGAAAAACATTCCTGGAACAGGGAGTGGGCCGTGGACTCAATTCTATTTTCCACTAAATTAAGACACCTTACAGATAAGGAAAGCCACATTTTCTGTGACAGGGGAGAGGCAGAATACTTGCTGCAGTGAAAAAAAACTCACAAACCAAGACCTAGAGGATAAGAGAAAAATGGCAAATTGACTTCCGGTTAAGGACCTGTATAACCTATTACAAGGCGCCCTCTGGCCTCCTCCCTTATTCCTCCGCTCCATCCACATGCGTAAAGAAATGATTTCCCCAAAGTAAACAAAATTCCTGGCTTCATATAACAAAGGCAAGACCTTCAAGTTATAATTAGCTTTCATTGACCCTTCTCCAAACATCTTTTAGCCTAGGGGCAATAGAAGCTGTCAGTCAGCCTGTCCAATTCACTGCTGTTTATTTTGGGGCTCAGTGGCCATCATTGTGGCCACAATTGTGTCCTGACCTTCTCTTGAGGGAGTACTGGGAGTCAGTACAGTTTTGTCACACTCACATCAAGTTTATACGAGTATATCATCTCTGGGGATTAGAATTTTGATTTGTGTAAGTAAATGGCAGCTCTTGGCTGTATTATTGGTGCAAGAGAGTAAGACTTTATTTTTAATATTTGTATTTAGTTGGGGAGAATCAGCAACTACATTTACAAAATGTATTCATAAAATAAGCGAGGAGAGGAATGTGGAGAAGAAGGGAAGGGGTGAAACTTACTAAAAATTTCCAGCATTTACAGGAGTCTAAGATTAGACTAGTTTTCTAGGTTAGCACTAATACAAAGGTACCTCTTTAATGAGCCTGAGCTCAGTCTTATAACAGAGAATTTTACCTCTTCAGAAATTCAGCTGAGCAAATTGCAAATCAGGTGGACACAAGCACTAAATCCAGAGGAATCACCTCCTTGCTAATAGAATTAACTGCCATTTATTTTAAGTATTTAAAGGTGCAGGGTTCTGTTAAGAGTGTAATGCTAGTACACAGTGTTATCACTTCCAGAACAAAAGATAGTCAGCAGGGTTGAAGCCCAGCTAGAATGTTTACTAGCTGTGTACTCCCAGAAAATGTATTTCTGTGTTTTTTTCCTCTGTTGTTTTGTTTTTTTTTCATTTATAAAATGAGTGTTAAAAATAGTCCCCACCTCACAGCTTGTTATAACATTAAATGAGTTAGTATATGTTAAACACTGAACATAGAATCTGGCACATGGAAACAGTTTAAATAAATGTTGGCTATTACTACAATCCACTTGTTACAGATGCAAAAGGGAAGTTTAAAAGCTAAGTAATATTCTCAAGGTCACACAGTGAATAACGGGCAAAGCGAGGATTTGAATTCTGGTGATCTATCGCCAAAGTCCATGTGCTTAAGTAGTGAACCTTAACGTCTCTCTGACGAGCACATTACCCAGTGTGGTTTGAGCTCAGCCATTTCTGACATGGCAGAGGAGCACAGAAATGGGATGATGGGTGTTTCCGGCCAAGAGCTTGTGGCAGGCCATGAGTCTGAGAATAGAATAGAACTATTATTAGTCACCAAAAAGGCTGGTTGTAGTCGGTATTATAAGTAATCTAGAGATGATTTAAAGTATATAGGAGGATATGCATAGGTTATATGCAGATAGTACTCCATTTTATATAAGGGACTTGAGCATCTCAAATTTTGGTATCCATGGGTGGGGGGGTGTCCTAGAACCAATCCCCCTTGGATACAGAGGGATGACTGTACTTCATTTCCTATCTTTGGCAACGTTGTCCAGAGTAGGTGATTAAATGATCTAAAAACACACAGTTTCTACAAATATAAATGGTTTATATCAAAAAGCAAAACTCCAGATGTTCATATAGCCATTCCAACAACCTTTCCACAGAGACAGAATTTCAAACATATGAGGCTCCCAAGATGGATAGACCTTTGGTATCTAAATAAAGATAGTTATTCATGTATTTGAATTCCTGTTCTCCTAAATCTGCTGCAAATATCATGTGGTTTACAGGCTCAAGAGAGCTCAATGACCAAAAGTACCTCCCAGATGTTGGTGGGTGGCTCTGAGGCATAAAAGAGCTGCAATAGTTGTAGGAGGTGTGGTTTTTGAGATAATGCTTCGTTTGTTTCCTGATGAGGAAATTAAAGCAAAAGAAAGAAAATTTTTTTTACATCAAACCCAACCAAACGTCTGCCACATAGCACAAAATGGCAAGCCCCTTAGGGCTGAGCCAGTTGTATTAACATCATCAGCCCTTAGCTTTGAATTGAATCCTCAAGATTAAAAAAACAACACGCCTGATTTTTTCCTTTCTTCCCTCTACAGATCAGGAAAGGGGAAAGACAATCTTGCAGAAAAAAAAAGAGGAAGAAGAAAAAAAAAAGCTCTGCATATATTTATTTATGCAGGAAAAAAAAATGTCTTCACTGCCATCTCTAGATGGAAGAGCACTGTGCACCAGTAGAGAACTCTTGGCTCTTAATGGGCACTCAAGAAATGCTTATTGGATGAGGAGCCTGAGGCTCTCAAAGTGATGGAGATGACATCAGTCCTGCCCTGGAGGGACTTGCAATTGAAAACTTCTGACACTAACCCAGACAGAAATGGACAAGCAATCCAGATAATGCACTGGGAACTTGGAGCAATCAAATAAATATGCAGCTTGATTTTTTTTGTTTTGTTTTTTTACATCACTTATGGTATAGTCACAGATGACTCAATTCCATTCTATGGGTAATCTGAGTTCACAGACTTCTTCTAATGAAGTCACAACACATTTTTCAAAATGGCTTCAGGAACATAAACATGAAGCCAGTTTTGACTGGAGATGAGTAGAATTTTTTAAAGAACCATTAGAAGGCATTTGTGAGTGAACCTTGCATAATTTTTTTTTTCAATTCTTATGAAAGGTAAGGAAGACGGGCAGCTAAACTAGTTTCTACTTGGACATAAATTTGATTATTCTGGCTGGCTCAGAAGAGATCTAATGATTTTAATGGATTCTTAAACTGCCCTAAGTAGCTCGCCACACTTGGCTATGTCCATAGTCACAATGGATTCAATCATGTGCATATAGGAAAGTAGACAAGCTGGGCGATGCCTGACAAGTTCGCTTCCTGGCATTCCGAGGTCTGCCACACCAGCTAATTTTATACCCTAATGTTCCTTTATGTCCCTTGATGTTAACTTCCTATAATTTCTCATTCTTCTTCTACAGCATTGCTGTGATAACTTTCCATGGAAACCCACTGCACAATCACTTAGGATTATTTTCTATTGTCTGAAACGCTCTTTCGAAAGTCTCCTGGGACTGCTGCACAGAGCCTATTTACAACTCAGCGAAAAGCCCTAAAACATAGAGAGAAATGAGCTTGTAAATGCAGTCTGGGGAGGTCAGACTAAATATTTTGTTAAAGGTGGTCTCAGGAGGAGTATTTGCTCACGAGGCAGACATGAACATTTCCGCTAAGAATCAATAGTGGGCCCATTTGCACTCCGTTAGTGTTCAAAGGGTTTCTGTGCATTTATCCCACCTTGGGCACTTTCTCTCTATAAATAAATACCGGTGGCTGTCTGAGTTTCAAACTGCTTCTGCTGGTCGTGTTGTTATCCTCACCTAAAAGTGGAGCTGAAAAGATGGATGCGGTGCTATCCATTCTCTATACTGTGTATTCAAGCAAAGCTTTTCCTGCTGTGGTAGTTATAACTATACTTTGTTTCCCTGCCTTTAACTCCACAGTCTGTCTGCTGCTCTGAAGCCTGTGTTCAGAACAAGCCACCCCATTTCTGCTGGATGAACCTCCAGGCCATGTCGGCTGATTTTGTTTCCCAACTTTGCAAAGCTGTGCAGACCATATGATGGGACCACTCAGGGCCCTGAATATTGTAGCTTCTGCCTGACACCTTTACATCTGTCATCCTCTCAGCACCAATCTTGGGATTGCTTCCTTTATTTCTCTTCCATATCTGTTCTAGCCAATAGCACGGTGTTACAAGCAAACACTGCTTCAAAAGAGAAGGTGTTATGGCATAGTGGGAAGAACATGGACAGACATGTTCCAGAATTGGCTATCTACCAGGCAAATTAATCAACGTCTTTAAGAGTCACTTATCTTCCATGTAAAAAGAATATAATGATACCTCGCTGGAATAAGTGTTATAAAGTTTGAAATAATACCTGGAAAGGGCCTGCCCATATTGAGCATGCTACAGGATGGCCATTATTATTTAATTCTGATAAAAATCAGCACTTTCTAGGAACAGGTATCCCATTACTTAGGAAAGCTACAGGAACCAACATTCTGGACACTCCAGATAATTTGGCAGGGAGTTTGAACCCATGCTCATGCTATCTACTCAACATTTGAAAAACAGCTTGGCCTGTTTTATTGGCTTTTGGGATTTCGCCCTGTCTCTCAGTATATCCTCGGACAGTGTGCTAGCTGGTAGTAGAATTCAGTGACAGATTTATGACAGTGCGTTGCTGATGGAAATCTTTGACTGGGACCAGCTGGAATATGACCCCTTTCTCCTTCAAGTTTACCATCAATCAATGGTGCTCTGCCAACTCTATAAAGAGGATCTTAATCTCTTTTTGCCCTTACACTTCAAGAAAGGATTAGGAGCAATCAAGTTGCTGCCCAATAAGTTTACAAGGACTTTTCAGCACCTGAAACAAGATCAGGCACCTGGTAGAAACTCAAAAAACATTAGATGTAAGGAAGAAGGAATGAATGATGTCATATG
>NW_017731722.1:550208-552518 GCF_001890085.2 Hipposideros armiger
CCACTCGGCCGGCCCTTTACATCTAAATTTAAATATTAATTGTGTTTGTTTTATAGTTGCGCACAAGTTAGGATCATAAAGAATTAATCCTAACTTTATATTTCTACATAGAGGAGTAACAACATAGTAAATATAATATAAGCCAACCCTGGAGAGAGCATGAGAATTTAGGGTTTTTTGGAAAAAGATCCATATATTTGCTCAAGTCTGAGAAATACAGAGTTAATTGCGTATGGTACCTCCTTCTGATGAAACTCAGTCATTAGAAATTATGTAGAATACATTTAATGAAACAGGAAAATGATCAGGATGTATTGATAAAATTAAAAATAGTTACAAAGTGTAACAGGAATATTCCAATGTTAAACAAGAAAAGGGAGAGTAATTTCCATACATAGAAAAATGAGTAGAAGGACACACATCTAAAGGCAATGCATGGGTGGTTTTATGTTCCTTATGCTTTTTGGTATTTTCAAAAATTTTTACAACAAACATTACTTTTGTAGTGAAAACAATACAGCTTTGAGTAGCAAATCTGTAGTTAAAACACTATTCTCTTGGCCTGGGCTCCAGAATATTAAAAAATTAAAGTGATAGATTTGGTTTTCAACGCTTAGAAGACAACTTTGCTGAAGAAGATAGCCTATGCTCCCTCGATGAAGAGCAGATTGTCAGTGAAAAAGTCAGAGAATATATACTTTGTTCCCTGAACAATTGTGAGATGTATATATATACTCACGTGTGTATATACACATATACACAAGCAAATATATATGTATATATACATCAACAAATATATATAATTCAATTATACATATAATTATGTACATGTATACATGTATTATATACACTATATATAGATAGATAGATATAGATATAGATATAGATTCCTGGAAACCTATTTACTTAATGTTTAAAGTGTTCCATTAGTTTTAAATCATTTTCCTAGTGAGAGGTTTGAAACACTCCTTTCATTTACTGGGCTGCCACACATTCTCTTATTTTCATCAGCTAATATTTTAAATTCATGAGCTTTGGAGAAACTATGTATCCTCTCTTATATTTTTAAATTAACTTCTAAAACTTTTACTGTATGTTTAAATTATAAGAGGATACATTTATCAACATATTTTATATTGATACATGCTTTAAACATATATTTGTCAAAACTTGGGAATTGAAAATTTAATTTATGAAATTTATAGAAAATGTCTGCCATAGAACTAATTGGCAAAGCCTGTCATCACTGTCAAACCAATCAACCAAATCAGACTTACTTTCTAACAGAAAATGTCTGACTTCCATTTTTATTTTAATAAGCATGATAAATCACATCTCGTCTTCTTTACCTATAAATTCAAATTCCTTGTGAGATAGACTCAGACAGAAAAACATGAGTTTGTTACTTGAAAGATATGGAAATAAGGTACAGCATGCATCAGTAATTTTTATCAGCGTTTTCTCTGCTTTGCTCATACAGGAGCCAATGCAGTCTCAAATATCACTGTTATTCACTATGGTAAGATTAGAGATGGGTTAGAGGCACGATTTTCTTTTACATAATAGAATAGAGTCATTGTGAAAGACAGTGGGGAAGGATAGCTGGCCCACCACAGCCATTCTCTCTGGGAGATTAGTTTTAGGAAAGAGTCCACGTAGAAGCTGAAGATCTGAAAATTGTTTCCTTTAAGGGTATTCATGACTTTGTGTTCCTACAGGCTTGTGTAATCCCAGGTTTGTATGGACCCTTGTTTGAACACTGCTGTTTTAAACACAAACAAGATATACAAAAATGTTCTCTCCAAATACAACTAGAAAGGGATTTATTCAGTCAGATACTAGTCTTGATACCAGAGCTTATAGTACAAAATACTCATGAGAATATGTAGGACCTCCTCTCCCAATGACTGGAGTTTTTCTTACATAAGATGTACTTTTTGAAGGTAGAGCACACAGACAAAATTCTCACAGTCATAAAGCTTATGCTTTAACAGCTTAAAAGCATATGCTTTTAAGAAAATGCCTATCAATTAACCCAAAATTTCAGTAATTAAAAAAAAAAATCTGTTCTCCAGGGCTTGGGCAATTCAGCTTTTGAGATTAATATGTAAATTATTTAGTTATAATTCCCATTGATCTTACCCCCACCCTCATGCTTGGATTTCCATCATATACATAAGGCCTTCATTAGATTATAGTCTACAGCATAGTAATTATTGTGATTAAATTGAACTTAATCCACCAGCAATTTTTTTAGTGCATACTCCAGGCAGGCACTATGCTAGATTATCAGAAATGTGTTATCAAATC
>NW_017731722.1:554153-560390 GCF_001890085.2 Hipposideros armiger
TTCATAGCATCCTGGTACTCAATATCTTATCTCCAAACAATTGATATTTTAGGAACTTAAGTTTTAAGCAAATATTTGGAATATGTTTGCAAATCAAGGTTGCATAAGCAAGATCATTAACTTACAGGCCTCTCTGGAAAATGAGGTCCTTTGTTTTCAAACATTTTGTTTTAAAACCTATGGAGGGGCCTGCATTGATGGCTTAATAGCTTCTTCTTCCTTGTTAGACTTATTCAGGATGAAAGTGATTATTTCGAAATCCATTTCATTCTAAGCAAATATCCCTACCCTGGGAAAATAAAATAGAGCAACTGCAGGCTAGCTCCTGAGCAATTGTTGCCGTTTTATTCAGTGCTCTTCCTTATTACTCCCAATGGTTTCAATAGATGTCTGTAATAGTCCCCATCCTCCTTGTAATCCCATATAAAACTTAGTCATTAAAAAAACAAAAACAAAAACATGTTATAATGAAATTATAACCTTTCCTTAGTTATTCTAGGTCAACACTTAATGCTCTCCTTTTCTAATTTTATACCAGTTCATAGCAGAGTTAAGGTCCAACTCCATCTTGGAATGACACCATGTTTTCCACTCAGCTGTCTTCCTGCCATTTAATGCTGAGCATCATTTCTAAAGGGATGTCTCCCATGAGGTCACCTCCCAGCCCACAAATACCCTTAATAAACACTCTAACCTGTCCTAATCTACCTTCTCATGACTTCTTAAGTGAAATTATCTGGACAATAAGTTAAAGAGATAATGAAATGGTGGCTAAGAAACTTTTAATAAGTGGAAAAATTAAAATATAATAATTAACATTATGCCTGGATCTTTGAGTTCATTTCTTTTCCCCAGTTTTATTTTTTCCTGCATATCTAAAAATCAAGGCTTCTTTATTTCACTAAGATTAGCTTAAAAGCTTAAACCCTCTTTTCTGCGAGTGATCTAGGGAACCCAAGAAATTGCTAATTAAAAAACTTCATATTCTTTTTGTTTTCAACAGGTTGCATCGGTTTGTTCTTGCTCAAAGGCTAGCCCCTGAAAGTACAAAGTCGAGATGTGGCAGTATATTGTGCAGCACATGCAGACAAAGACAATATTCCATATGGGGTTAGAAGAAAGGAGAGGCAAAGGTGTTATTTACCTGGTCTGCACACTCCAGGTACAGGAATTCTGACTGCAAGTGTTTCGACTGTGCCAAGATACCTGGCTGTAAAAATATGTGGAAATATTCGTTATTATGATCCTTTAGGAAGATAACAAAAGGATTTATTGAGAATCGCTTAGCCTGCCCTACAGAGTAAGAATTACAGGTGGGTTACCTTGCAGCTGATTATAAATAACACATTAAAAATAACATAGTTGGTTCTAACATTTGCTTTTAGGAATTAGCAAACACATGAATAGTGGTACCAATTGAAGCACTTCTTGTCCACCCTCAAAATATATTCTTTTACTCTGAAAATTGGGCTGACCACCCTCTTCGGCCCCATCCCAAGATGGGCACTGTCTTGTACAAGTCCTAATTACTTAAAAAAGTAAAAGCTCTACCTCCTTCTTCAGGGCATCCCAAGGAATTAGAATTTCCTTCCAGTTACTTGTTTTCAGGGTTAATGATGTCACTCTGCAGCTTTCTGTACCTGAGTCTATAAGACTCACCCCGATCTTTGGAATTTGCCTTGTTCTTTTTGGGTTGGGTCACACTGGGCAACTGAGGAAGGTGGAAAAGGAGAGAGGGAGAATTATTTCCTCAGTTTTGTTGAATGGGTTTGGTAAAAACTGAAAATACAGGGGCCAGCCTAGTGGCTCAGTTGGTTAAGAGCTCGCTCACAATTGTGAGCTCTGAGCAACAGCAGTTTGATTCCCAGCCCAAGCTGAGCTGCCGCTGAGCTGCCAACAGGTGGCAGGATGACTCAGCTAAAACAAAACAAAACAAAACAAAATCAAACAAACAAACAAAAAAAACTGAAAATACATCCCCCATTGGTCAGAAATGTGAATTCTATGATCTTCCTCTGCTCTTCCTCATAACAGTTTTGCCCTAATAATGCTCCTAACCTTTTGACACAGTAATTCTATTTTTGTGAATATGTCCTAGAGAAATAATGTAAAATGCACAAAAAGCTTTATGCCCGAAGGTACTACTAATAGGAGCACATCATTTTAATAGAAAAAAATAGAAATATTCTAAATAGCCAACAATAAAAGAATGCTTAAGTAAACTATGAAATATCCGTTATAAATTATGTTTACAAAAAGTTTAGAGTAACATGTAGGTGCACATGATATAATTTTATAGATTAAAGATATCTGTTTATGTACACTATACAAATTTCCTACTGCTGCTGTAAAAATTACCACAAACTTAGTAGCCTAAACACTATGAATGTATTTTTTATATTTTTAGGTATTTCATTGTTGTAGAGGTCTGAAATACATCTCAGTGGGCTAACATCAAGGTGTGGGCAGTCTTGCATTCCTCCCGGATGCTCTAAGGAAGAATCCATTTTCTTGGGTTTTGCAGCTTGTAGGGGCCACTTACATTCCTCAGCATATGGCCCTCTTCTCCAGCAACTGTCATTTCTCTGGTTCTCCCTGTTTCATTTTTTAAGAACCTTTGTTGTTGCATTGGGCCCACCTAAATAATCCAGGAAGATCTACCTATTTTAAGGTCAGCTGATTAGCAACCTTACTCCATCTGCATCTTCAATTCACCCCCCTTTACTATGTAACCTCACATATTCACAGGCTCCATGGATTAGGATGTGGGTGTCTTAGGGTACCATTATTCAGCCTCCATACACTGTGCAAGAGAAACAAACCAAACAACCAAACAAAACTAAAAACAAACAACAAAACTAAGCACAGAAAATCTGGATGAAAATTTACCAAAATGTTTGCATTACTTAGTAGAGCTGTGGGTTATTGTTTTTACTCTCCTTGNCCATGT
This sequence comes from Hipposideros armiger, assembly GCF_001890085.2. Lineage (NCBI taxonomy): Eukaryota > Metazoa > Chordata > Mammalia > Chiroptera > Hipposideridae > Hipposideros > Hipposideros armiger. The sequence continues at coordinate 557,104 of NW_017731722.1, forward strand.
AGCAAAACTCACATCCACTTTCCCACATTTCATTCTAAAGACACATTGTGTTTCCCATGTGCCTTTAAGGAATCACTCTTGATCTCAGCCATAAAACTGGAAAGCTGCATAACTGACAAGATGATACCCGAAGGCAGCTGAAACATGGGGTAGATTGAAACCAACAGTTAATTTGTAGCAGTAAAAAATAATGATATCATCATAAAACAAGTTTAAGATCAGACTGAGCCCAAACACAGTGCACCCACAGACTACATAGATGGGTATTGTCAGGCTTAAATAATAACAAAGCAAAACAAAATTGAACCTCCCAGCCTCACCAAGCCCAGTTTACTTGCCTTTTTATGGTGCGCTATCACCATCTGCTGGCTGCAGCTGTTAAAATGCTTAACATTCTCTAGTCCTGGAATATTCCACTCTGCAGAGACTGTTGTTAATTACTATGCACAAGGAAACGTATTTTTAACCTCACAATATCATGGAAATGGTACAAATAGATCAGATCTTCCTACAACACTACACAAATGAAATTGCCCAGAAGGTGCCCTGATCTGCTGTGCCTGTAAAAGCTGCCCTTGCTGAGTGCGGAAGTCCTAGCACATTCTCTTTTTATTCCAGAGCTCTCTTCTTACACACATTCACTTTCTGACTTCCTCTTCTCCAGCTGCCTTCTCTACCAGGCATCCTACACAGCACTGCAGTGATAGGCAAAGCAGCAGCCCTCAGCTAAAAACAGCCTCATCCTGGAGCTCTTGAAGGAAGAAAATCATTGACACTTATCTTCTTCAAGGAGAGCAAAGCCCCAGTAAGATTCAACAAGAAAGGATATCTATCATAGGCTTTCAAAACTCTGAGAGCAATATTTTAGCATGATTTCCACAGAGTTAAATGTCTTGCATTGTACCTATTTTTCCTAACTTGGCATCAAGTTAGGAATTATTTGGAGGAAGAAAGGATCGAGTCTTTATAGTACAGAAAATCTAGCCACTTATAAAGCCCTACCCATTTTATCTGTGTTCAGTCTTATCATTCTAGACTTTCTCTTACTGACATCCCAGGCCTCTGACTTTCCAACCATCCTGAGGATAACAAGTCATAGGAAGTATTCTTCTTCACCATGACTGTTCTTTTTGTTTTGCTTACCTGAATTTAAAGTTTTTATTGAGTGAGCATGTAATATCATGTAATAAACAATGTATAAAAATCCTTTAAATGTTTATGTATTTTAAAAGCTTTTCTGTCACTCATAGTTTTACTGTCACAATGAGGTTATAATTGCTCTCAGATAAAATATCTAGTCCTTGTTTATCAACAACGTAAAAACACCACATGATGTTTTCTCTGGAAAGAAGACTGCAGCCTAATGCAGCAGTGACAAGTGACACTGTAGCTGTGACATACATCAAGGTATGGACAGGCTATCCCAGTTAGAAGGGCCTAATGACTCTATATGCAAACACACTGGGCTGAATTCAGTTCCTCCTTGAACAGTATCATCCTTGCATCTATCTAAACAATTAGCTTACTCTCCAAAACATTCCAAAATGGGAACTTTAGTTCAAAGGTGTTCTACATTTTCTTACTGATGCTGCAATTTCAGAAAGATATCACTTACAGGTTAGGTGATTTCTGTATAGCTAAGTAAACCCTTACAAGAAGTACAGACTTGGCTGAAATTTCCATTTAAATTATTTTCTTGTGTACAAATGACCAGTAAATATATTTTTCAATGTTCATTGTCATCAAAATAATTAACATCAAACACCCTAAAATAAAATAATAATGAATATTTTTTCTTATCAAATATTGTAGTAAAGGAATTTAAAAATAAGAATACCCCTTGTGGTCAAGGGACAGGAAAAGTTACTCTATGTACTACTGTAAGGAGTATAATTTGTTGCAACCTTCCCTGAGAGTAATTTGGCATTATTTATCAAAAAACTGATTTTTTTAAATGTACATGTCCTATGGTTTATACATTCCAGCACTAGAAATTTATCCTAAAAGACTAATCATGGATAATGAATACGACAATATGCAATACCACAGCCTTGTTTATAATAAGAGAAGTTGTTAGTATTCAGATATGGTAGATGAATAATGGCCTCCCCCAAAGGTGTCCATACCCTTATCCCCAGAGCCTCTGAATATGTTACTTACTGTACATGGTAAAAAGGATTTTACAGATATGATTAAGTTAAGGACCTTGGCATTATGTTAAGGATCTTGAAATTATCCAGGAATATCTGAATGGCCCATTGTAATCAAAAGGTTCCTTATAAAAGGGAAGCAAATGGGTCAACAACATAGAAGGTGATGAGATAATGGCTCCATGAGTTAGAGAGATGGTCTTTGAAGATGGAAGATGGAGCCATGGGTCAAGTAATTTGGCTTCTAGAAGCTGGAAAAGGCTAGGAAACAGACTTTCCACCTTGAGCCTCCAAAAGGAATGTAGCTGTGATGACACCATTATTTTAGGACTTTGGACCTCCAGAACTCTAAGACTGAAAAAAAAATGTGTTGTTTTAATACACTAGGTTTGTGGCAATTTTTAGAACAGCAATAGAAAAGTAATATACCAGATATCAAGCAATGGAGAATTTGGTCAATGTAGGCCTCCAAAAGACTTATACTTAAGGGTCTGAGTTATGAAAGAAGTTTTATTTTTATTTTTATTTTAATCCAGTGTTTCTATTTTGATGATAAACTAAAAATGGTCAATATAAAGACATTCTGGACTATCTGGTAGACCCATTTATAACTAACAGCTAAGCTTTGATTTCAATGCCCAAGTCTGTGTTTGTGTTTATGGTCACCTTAATAGTACCGACTAAAGGCTAACTCCGTAGACTACCCTAATAACAAAGATGGCAGGACAGGGCAGTTCAGAGAAGACTTGTGGAAAGACTGAGTTATCACTTGGCAAAAAGCTGTCAGTGTCACATTCACACTGTGAGGAACCATCTTTGTATCTAACAAGAATAAGTTTAGCAGTAAAGAATTTTTGTGCAAACTTTTGCTGGTATTGTATTTAGAAGTGCACCATTAAACTGACTGACCCATGAAAATAACAGATCACTGGTTTAAAATGAGTTTATTATTAAAAGGAAAAATAATGATGATGATAGTCAAGATGATGCAGCTGATGACCCATCAGGCTCATAATCAAATGAACTATGTCCATAAAGAAATATAAAACACTTATCATCCTACTATTAAACATCAACTACCACCTTTAATGACTTTTGGGATTTTTATAATATTGACTTTACATCTAAATTTTTTTA
>NW_017731722.1:561967-562937 GCF_001890085.2 Hipposideros armiger
TTCCATCTTTTACAGTCAAGCAAACTCTTTTTAAAGAAGAAAATTAGAGTTGCTAAACTCTTAAAGGCAGAAAGCTAGTGAAGCACTGAAAGAAAGAATTAAAAAAGCAGCAAGCTGTTCAGACCCAACATGATCCTTGCTCAGGGGACATCTGGGTAATTGTTTGATTTCTCCTGATTTACAAAACAGATTGTTATCAGCCTAAATAATGTCTAATAAATTCACCAAAGAGCGTTTCTGGCCTGCTGTCCAGGTCCTTCTAAGAGTGGAATTGTCATTAGGATTAAGAACATCTCAGAATTCAAAATACATAGAATGTTATTAAAAGTAAGGACCCCTACTTAATTAGGCATGCCTACTCACAAGCTTCGAGCTGTGCCCTGTGTAGTGCAGATGGAGAGATGAAAACCACTTAGCGAGTTACCTGTGTGACTGGGAGTGAGTCCCCATTAATTCAGGTGTGTAGAGATCAGACTTGCACCTACATGGGAAGAGCTGCGTTAATGGAGGTGGCCTGAGCAATCTATTCTGAAGTGTTCTAGCTGGGAAGCACATCTCAAGAGAGAGGAATAGAGTACTGTGCTTATTAAAAAAATAAGACAAGAGTCAAAGATAAGTTCCATATTCAGACTCACTTTCACACTTTGAGATTTAATTAGCTTATTAGGATAAAATCGCATTCAAAAAGCAACAGCTTAAAAAACCTTTGGGGGCCAGCTTTCACAATCGTATCACTCTAATTTGGACTTTCCTTGACTTTGTTTACTGACACCCCATTACTTTTATAATTATCCAAGCAATTTATGCAGGACCTATGTATGTATGATGCTGTACTAGCCTACACAATCTGACACTTGAGATCTTGGGTTTCACGTCCTTTGCCACTCTGACCCACGTCCCGCTTCTTTTCTTTGATCCTCTCATTGGAGGCCCAGTTATTGATTTCCTCCTATATCTATCTCTAGACTCT
>NW_017731722.1:563888-566276 GCF_001890085.2 Hipposideros armiger
TTGACAAATTAAAATCATTATTAATCATTTAATAAATTAAATTATATTGATGCTATTAGAATAAGTAACTTGGATTCAGGCTAAGAAATCTAGAGCATATTTAGGTTGGGACTTTATATTTGTTATTTTGGTTTTTGGCTCTTTTGTGGAATGAGGAAGATCACTGTTTAATTACTGTCTAACTAATGAAAAGCAAAAGATAAAAAAAGCAGGAAGCATATTATCCCTAGATAATATTTTAAACCCCAACTCTACCATTTCCTTGACAATTCCTTGAGACAGTATTAGCTCCCTTTTACAGAAGAAGGGACTCAGACTTGTACAGTGTAAGTTATTTCCCAAGGATACCCAGATAGAAGGAGTTGAGTAAGGATTTCAACTTTGCTTTCTCTTGCTTCATCTTTTACACCTGCTAATTCTTCTCCCAGGGAAGATAATAATGCTCTCTTTCCATCTCTATATTTGCCTGGATAATTCTTACTTGTCTTTCAGGATACAACTTAGATTTTTATTTTTAAATAGGAAACCTTTCCTGGAACCAGCGCTCGGATTGCTTGAGCACCTCTTACATGTATTCCGATAGTACACCAGGCTCCCCACCCCTTATCACAGCACTTTTCATGGTATAATACATCTGTCAATTTCCTTGTGGGACTTCTCCATCCCATCCCCAACCACTGACTGTGAGTATCTTCATTGCTAAGGACTATGGTTTGTTTAGTATTCTATCTCAAAGGTCTACCACAGTGCCTAGCACACCAGAGGCATTCCAGCAGTTACTGAAAAATAAAAAATCAATGGTTAAATGAATGGATGTAGACTCCAAAGCTCACATACACTGCTGCCATAGGTTAAGGGCTTCTCAGCCTGCAGCACACTGCCTCTCAGATCAAGTGTGTGGCAGCACTGAGCACAAGGCCCAAGGGGAAGTCAGCATTCAGTAAGCATTCTTAATGGTGAAACCCAGGTAGAGTACCCAAGGGCCTAAGCCAATTATATCAGAGAAGGGCGTGAGCTTTCTCGTATTTCAAATCAATTAAGACTTTGTCAATAGCACAGCTGTTCAGTCTTAGTATTGAAAACAATTATTTCCTCATTATTTAAAGAGAGGGAAAGAATGAACTACATGTGGCTTACTTAGCAGTAGTACAACTACAATGCTATTTTATAAAATTCGATCTGTGTAGATATGACTAAAGACTACTAAGACTAAACAAATGAACATAAAATGAAACTAAACAAATGAAATTGTTGCTGTTTTAGAAATTTCACTGCTTTGCAAGGCTACTGGTGAGAATAACAAGGAAGTAAAATCTCTCTTTTTCATGAGAAATTGTACCACGGTTAAAGTCTTACTTGCGAGGACACCAGAGAGTAGTTAAAAGAGGAGAGAAAAACAGAGTTGGCCAAGAGAATTACTCCTGATACTAAAGAGAAAAGGGGTATTTAAAAAAAAAAATTACATAAAACTAAGAGGAAAAAGTCTTATTCTTCAGTCCTTTGGGCTTCTCTTTACCTATAGTCCCTTGAGTTTATAAAAGAGTAAATCCAAATATTACCTCTAGACAAATACCTCCTGTGATAAGCAGACTAACGCTCCCACTAAAGATGCCCATGTCCTAAACACTGGAACCTGAGAATAAACTACCATCCATGGCCAAAGGAACTTTTCAGGTGTGTGGATTTTCTGGGTAGGCTCAATATAATTGCAAGCATCCTTATAAGTGGAAGAGGGAGGCAGGAGAGTAACAATCAGAGAAATATTTAAAGATGTCATGCATCTTACTTTGAATATGAAGAAAGGGTCTACAAACAAAGGGATGCAAGTGGCATCTAGAAAATGGAAAAAGGAAGGAAACAGATAATTCCCCTAAAGGCTCCAGGAGTGCAGTCCTGCCAGCACCTTGACTTTAGCCGAGTGAGACCCATTTCAGACTTATGACCTCTAGAGATAAAAGAGAATAAATTTTTCTTGTTTCAAGCTACTAAGTTTGGGATAACTTTTTACAGGAGCTATAGGAAACCAATACACCTCCCAGATTTGTTTCATGAGCCTGAGCCACTGACTTCAAGCTGTTTGCATCTTCATTTCAGTTTTCCTCTCTCAATCCCAATGCAATGTGTTCAAAACCTAACTCGTCATCTTCTCCCCAGGTGCGGCTCATCTCCTAAACCAGGGGTGTCAAACTGGCGGCCCACGGGACGCATGCGGCCCTCAAGGTAATATTTTTGTGGCCCACGATGCTCTGAAATAAAATGAAAATAGAAAAAATTGTTATGAAGAAAATAGCGCTTAGGGGAGATTGAGGCAATACCGTACACACAATTCCCTCGTTAACCCTTTAACTACTGAAGACGAGTATACACGTGGCCCAGTGCCTTTCCTGG
>NW_017731722.1:566787-609086 GCF_001890085.2 Hipposideros armiger
GGAAAGAAAAGAATAGAGGGAGAAACCCTTGATTGTACCCCTTATTAACTCAATCATCAGGCAAGAAATCAGGATTTTCGATAGGCAGTGAGTGTTCATCAGATAAGATGATCTTAGAAATCTTCTAAATCTGAAAATAGTTTTTATGATTAAAGAAAGTGATGAGGACTTGTAGAGAAATGAAGTGAAACAATACCTTCAAAAAGTATTCCCAAAATGCTATTCTACTTCACCTTGCCTCAAGCTTTTACTTGGGATGCAACCACAATTTTCACCAGCCCCATATCCAGGATGTGACTATGGCATATGTGAGGATTCTCGACCATTCTGTAGTAGCGCAGAATCGGGTTCCTGGATCCCAGTCATTCCCTAAGGTAAAAGTATTCAGCAGGTAAGAGATAGTTCATAGAAGAGCCATCTGGCCTAGTTAAGATAATATTTCATCCTATGAAAGCTGATGGGAGAATAAAAATATGCCATCAAAAGTTCAGTTAGCTATAGTAACTCCCTAAAATGCCAAACTCTTAGGAACCAATAAAGCAAAATGGTTCACTTTCTAGTGACAGCTTGTCACTTTCCAAGAGAAATGTCTCTGCCTAGGCAGTCTCAGGACACCAGAGCCATGTCCTACAAGTAAGGTACTCAGTTCCAGGTTTTAGAAAACAATATTTGTCTAAAAACATAAATTCCATTGTGAACTTCATAATATTTTATTTATGGAAGCCATCCCAAATGTGCTGTTTCTCAAGGCAAGTGAAAATAACTGACCATCCCCCAAAAAGTCAGTCTCCAATAGGATCCCCCAGTCCTTGGAAGGACTACGCAAAGTCATGCTGTAGTTATTGGGTCCTCATGAGCACCCCACAGGCAGTAACCAATGCTACTGTAACCTGGGATATGCCATGGAAAAGCCTGATGCGCATCACCCCTCCCAGATTATATTCTATCTTTAGCTCACTTCTCTTGCCATATTAGCCAATGGCAATATGCACTTAGTGAAGCCAGAAATGTTTTGAACTTTGATTTACATGTAAATTACAGCTCAGCTGTATACACTTAACTGATAGAAATGCATGTAAATAAATGTTTTAATAAATAATATCTGTCTTTCTTCCCTCTCCCTTTCCTTCTTGCTCTTTATAGAAAGAAGAAATATGGAACAGACTAAGAAATAGATTAATCCCTACTTATTCCTCTCCTGCCCAAAAGGCAGAGTCTAGGAGAACAAAAATTTAAGCAACACAACCCAGTAGTATCAGTATCCAAAATTTCAGCACTCTTATCCCCTCTAAACCAGGAAGTAGTCCATCTGAGCCCAAGACAGCATGTTCTTCCTGGTGCTGCCAGTAAAATTTCTTCAACAAATAAAACCACCAATAAAGAGTACTGTTGATATTCTATATATTATATCTGGTCACATTTAAAAAATAGGATCCACCCTAATTATAAGAATAATAGTAAGAACTCTCACCTTCTGGTAAGAAAATTGAAACCAAAGAAAATATTTCATTAACTTAACCCCATTCAGGAGATTTTCTCTCTTGAGAGTATACTTCTGATCATTCCTATCTCAATCTCAATTTTAATTGTTAAGATTAAAGCCTTGGGAAAAATCAGGAGAGTAGAAATAATCACTTCAAAAACATATGTTCAAAAACATAGATGAAATCTCTAAAACTAGGGCAGCGAGTGAGTTTGCTAAGAAATAGGAGAAGACATGCTGAAGCAGACAGAACTCAGAAACCCCCAGTGACACACGTGGTACAGGCTTCTGTGGAACTACATCCACAGGTCTGTAAACAGCTGTGGTTAAAATGCTCAAGTCAAGAGTTATAAAAGATGTTCCCTTAGCTAAATAGCCCATAAAAACATGACTCTCAGTGTTGGCCTGTATAAGCAAACAGGTCATAGAAATTTAAAAAGATACCAATAACTTCAAGTTATACCATGCATGGTGGATTAATTTTGTTCAATTTTGGTGAGAAATGTTATACTCCATTTTATGGGTTTTTTTCCCATCTTTGGGGGCATTGGATTGGTGAAGACAACTGGTCTTCCTCCTCAATTCCTGACCATTCCCCTCTCCTGGTGGTTTTTGTTGTTTAGTCTATATCATGTTTTACATTGATATTTTGATGTTAAAAAAGTCATGACAGTATATGCATTGTTACTTTTTAAGTTAAGGTAATTAGAAATTGGGTCTGGTCTATGAACTTAGGGAAATATTCACAGTATCCTTAGACAACTGTTTTAATTAAAAAAAAAAAGTAAGGTGATAAAAGAAGAAATGTTCGATCTAATCAGATGTCTTAATTTTTAAAAGTAAAACCTAAAGGAATGCTCCTGTGTACTACAGAACTTGATATCACTAACCATGAGAGTCGCTTTCTTACCCAAAATTGCCACCATAAATCGAGACTATGAACTAGACAAATACTCCCAGCATAACAGAATCGCAACCTGTCTATGATGATCATCTACAAAAGCTGAGTCTATAACTCACACAAATTGAAGAAGGAAAAGTAATGCAGCACCTTTCCAAATACAATCAAATACACTTGAAATGTCAGTTGTTGGGCCAACATTTCATGGTGAGCCTCATTCTTTGCAGGGGGTAAATCATTCTTTGCAGTCCTCAGGTACTGGGAAGGGCCTAAGTATACAAATGCTTAGGGAAGTCCAGGGTAATATTTTCCAAACTTTGCTCCAAAAAGCAATAGTCCCTCTGAAATATTGTGAGTGTTTTCTAAAAAGTCATTTCAGTAGTCAAAAATTCATTCCTAAGATACTTGAAAGCTTAGGATATTCTCACTTTACTATAGGAGTTTGCCTTTGCTAAGCTAATGTGTGTTCGGACTCTATAAGAGTGAATCACATTATAAGCTTTCTCAGACTTATTTGACCAAGGCACCTTTTCACAGAATGTCTTATTAACATCTCATGGGGTCCCTAGTAATTAAAGGTACATAGTTTAGAAATCATTGGCTGTGTTTGTAATGTGACAAAGCCCATGCAGCAGCAGTTATAAAATAAACATGAAGAGATGGTCACACAAAAAGAGATGGTCACTGTTACCTGTAATATAGCCATCCAAACCCGAGCAACGGCATCAAGTATTTCACTCTACCAACTCTCAGAATTCTAGCCGTTATCTGAAGTGGCAGGTTTGAGTCAAGAGACAAACAACTGTATTCACTAAACACCATTCGGGAGCATTTCTCAAGATCCCTTCCTGGCTTGTTCCTCAAATTTTATGCAATTGTACATTTTTGGTGCCAGGATTATCTGGCTGCACATTTAATTTTCAGTTTTGCTTCCAAGCCTTGTCATTTCATCAGTCAGAGCTATTCCATCTGCTGAAATGCTGACAAATCCAGCTGCTTCATCACTTCTAATCAATTTCATTAATGTTTCTATGTTCCATTTCAATTAGTGGCCTATCCTTTGGACTGTTGGGTAACTTGATATACCTATGACGGTCAGCAAATTAAAAATCAAATTATAAATTGCTTTGTCCTTGACATTAAAAATCCCTTCTGTTTGCCAAATCATTAGCACATTTACTCCCTCTTAAGTTAAATTACACTCTACTGTACTATGAAGTAATAGGTTCAATTGTACAAGGAATGCACCCATACTGACACATTCATCTTGATATTCGCTGACTCCTTGTCCTCTCATTCAGAATTGCAACTTTTTCATCTAAGTCTTGTCATTGGTGTGAATTTCTTCAGATGCATTAAACAGCTACTCGCAATTTTTTTCACGATTTTTTTTTAATTTTTTTTTTACTTCACCATTCTTTTTTTTATTTAATATTTACTTCACATTTTTTTATTTAATATTTACTTCACCATTCTCCTCATGTACTTTTTAATGCATCAGACACAATACCTATATTGTCTGTTGTCTAAAATTCTTGACTTTCAAAACCAATGAAGAGGACCAGTTGGACAGAGTCATCCTTGTTACTCATTATACTACCTCATAAATCCAAGCAATTATTGAGTTGAATGTTAAATGAATGTTGAATGAATAAAAATTTGAATGTTATTCTTCAAGTAGATCTAACATCGCTTCTCTGCCTTCCCTTTATGTCATGAAAATCAGTCTGGGCTTACTTATTTGAATTGTATAAAAATGTACAGATTTTTACTTTTGTAACAAAATGCAGAAATAGCATAGAATTTTGACTGTCCTTTCTCATGCTTTGTGTCACAACTGACAGCGTGGAGCTCTAGTAGCCTAAAGCAATACAGCAACAGTGCTGTGGGTCATATTTTTAACTTCAATGACAATCTGTAATTGCCTGCAGCCTGCCTTATTTCTGGCCCTGATGATGATTTCTCAAGGACTTGTGATATCACAGCTCCAACTTGGCCTCTAATCTGGCTTGTGCCCTCTTTTATATGTTTTTTTTTTATATTTTTTCAGGGTTATCAGGTCTAACACTAAAATAGTCAGAGTCTACAGCTCTACCTCCTTCTTTAGGGCATTCCAAGGAATTAGAATTTCCTTCCAGCCTGCAGCTTTCGTAACTGTCTGCCTTTCCTATGGCTTGGGAATGCTGAAGCTTTGAATAGCAGCAGCCTTGCTTCAAATTGAACTACCCGATACCAGCCTTGAAATCCCTTTTAGCTTTAGTCCTTTTTAGACATTTGAAATTTCCAAAATACCACTTGTCAGTATAAGTTCCCTTTGCCTCCAGCATAACTGGATCACATTTGGATTACACTTAAGAGATGCTATCATCATTTCATTCCTCTTAAAAACGTTACCTTTGTTAAATATTTACAATGAACATACATGTCCATTTATTGGACAGACATGTATCGAAGACCAATTATATCTTAAATTCTGTCTTAGGAGTTGCTAGGATTCAACAGGAAACAACAAACATGATCACTTGCCTTCAGAAGGAGCTTACGATCTAGTGGGGACATATACAAGTTAATGAGATAGGCATGATTGCTAGAGAGGGTTGGGGAGGAGGCTGTGACAGTGCTATTAAACAAAGAATCATAACAAAGTGAGAGGCAGCATAGCATGGTGGTAAAAAAAAAAAAAAAATGGATGCAGGAGCCAGAACATCTAGTTCAAATCCTGTTCCCTCATTTGTAAGCTGTGACCTTGGGCAAGTTACTTAATCTCACTGTACCTCTTTTGTCTCATCAGTAAGTTGTGGGTAGTAATAGTTCTATCTCAAAAGTTTGTTGTGAAGATCAAATAAGTCAATGTCACAAAGCACTTAAAACGGTGTCAAGCACATAAAAAGTGCTATAGGAGTATTTGTAAAATTAAAAATAAATAACAAGTTGTAGGAAAGCACTATGATGTGGGAAGTACATATTGCTCTGAGAGCCCACTGCAGTTGTGCCTGAGGTAATTTGAAAGAAGTAATTGAAGGCTTCTTAGAAGAAGTTGAGATCTGAAGAAAGAGCAGGAGCAGCTATGGCAAGGGTGAGCGGAAATGGAAGAGAGGTGTGCCTGTAAGGCTGGAACCTAAAATGCCTGCTAAAGACAACTAAAAATTCCAGAGTAACACTTTAGGGATGAATTAAAAAAAATTTGAACTTTAAATTCCAGACAGATATCAAGAAGGTAAATAATAATAATAATGTAGACAATTATAAACATGGATAAAACAGAATAATATCCCAAAATACTAAAATTCCAAAGATCCTTTAGATACTTGAAAGAGTAAATATAGAACTAATAAAAGGAAGCGCTTCTACTTCCCTGATTGCAAATTTACAAAGTTAATTTCCCAGTGAAGTGACACAGATTCAAAATAAACAGTGGCTTCTTGAGAAAATCTAGGATATTCTAGAAATACATCCCTATTTCTAAAGCTGGTGCCACCTTCTGGAGCACCATAAAAAACAAAAACAAACAAACAAATACCTCTGGGGGAGTTGGAGCAAGGGCTCATTCTAAGTCAGTAACTCTTTTTATCAAGTCTTCTTAGCAGTTTCCAGGAACTGAATACAATTTTGTGGTTTATGCAAGCCACACTACCTGCATGAAGATGAATGTTGATGGCTTAAATGTTGCCCTTCCCATCAGTGACCTAAAAGACTTCATGTTCTACCCCAGGGTATCACTCTACTTCCATTAGGTAGAATCATATGAAATTGCCATTTTTGTAAGTCAAACATGACTGAATACCAACAGTTTCACATGGTTCAACCTAATACATGGTATGGGAAATTTTTTGTTTGTTGTGATGATTTTCGCTGAAAGATAAACCACAGGATTGCAAGTGGTTTCTCAACCTCTCAATAAACAGGAAAATAATGCAGAGCTTGTTGCTTCATAGTGAAAGTTTCTTTATACACATGTTGTAGGTGTGGAAAATTTGTCTCCTTATAGAGAGACAAACCGTGCCTTTTTATCAATTCTGTTCATTTCTCTGAAGCTACCTGGACCAAGTCATCTTCCCCTCCCCCAAGAAAGTCCTGGACATCTCACATATTCTCTAGTCTTCCTAGCTGCATATCATCAGCAAAGTTGATTAGAATATCTCCCCTACTTTAACTTTAATCCATGAAACAGCACTCTAGATAGGGTATTTCAGCTTGTGGAGATCCAGCCTACACATAGAGACGCTAAGGCTACATAGCTTCCTCTCATTCCTCATCCTGAGATACTATACCCAGATGTGGCATGTTTACTAGAAAAAGGCTTGGTGTTATTTTAAGAAAAGTCATGATGGTTTGAGTGCCACAATTCTGTGATGACATTGTTTTAAATCTATGTCACCATTCCAATTATGCAGTTGGTGGAATGGTGGTTTGGGATGGGCAGTCATTGTATCTGTGATGAGAGCCTTTGGCTGTGAACAGCAGAAAATAGATAGAGCGCAGCTAGAAAATAAAGACTTTTAAAATTATTTTACAAAACCAGACCATGCAGGGAGGTTTTTCAGGAGCTCCATAACGTCAGGATGTCAGAAGGCATCTCTGAAATTCTCTTGGTGTCCTTGCATTGTCACAGAATGGCTGCTGCAATTCCAACAACCTTGACCTTACATGACAGCATCTAAAACAGGAAGGACAAACTTTCCCAGGTCTCCTTACAGCTTATTGACCAAAATGGATCAGAAGCCTAAATTCTCCACCAGTGCTTCTCAAAGTGTGGTCCTCAGACCAGCAGCATTGGCATCACTTGGGAACTTGCTAAAAATATAAATTTTCAGGCTCCATCCTAGATCTACTGAATCAGAAACTGCAGAGGTAGGGCCCAGGATTCTGGGTTATAACAGGCTCTCCAGGTGATTCTGATTCATGCTAAGGTTTGAGAGCCACTGCCCCAATCACTGGCAGAGGAAAACCAGATCATAAACCAATTATTATTCATCCGTTGAAAATGGGCACATTGGAGCCTGAATTAATATTGGGCTTCTGATGGCAGCAAGGGTGGAGAAGAGGGCAGAGGTGAAGAATGGAGAATAAAGAGGAAGAAGAAGGGGGCCATAGTCCTCATGGAAATGGGTGCTAGAAGTAGATCTCAGCTCGAACGGAGTCTATTGCTTAAAAAGCATCTAAAATGATTGATTTTTACAATTTAAAGGAAGCCAATACAACTAATAAAAAATTGGAGGAAATCAGTTTTCTTATGAAAAATAGGCTTAATTATTCTACTTCACATGTAATTTAGGAGTGTGTTAAGCACTATACCATGCACATTTGCCAAGAAGTGATACACACTGCAAAAATCAGTAGTTAATTAGAACTTCAGTAAAGTGCCAGATTTCATAGGGTGTGTGAGATGGGGTAAAGAGCATCATTTAGAAAAACTCAAATTAGTGGGTTTTCATCCTTTCTTACTTTTGAAGAGCTAGCTTTACATTTACAAAACAATATTAGAAAGTATACAAAGTTTTAGTTTCCAACCATCTATAGCCCATATGGTAGCCACTAGGAAAATGTAGCTATTGAGCACATAAAATGTGATTAGTACTAATTGAAATGTGCTCTCAGTATGAAATACACACTGGATTTCAAAGATTTAGCACAAAAATTAAAATGTAAAATACATCATAAACAATTTTTATGTTGATAACATGTTGAAATAATATTGTACTATATTGGGTTAAATAAAATATATTATAAAATTAATTTTACCTTCTTACTTTTTTCCTTTTTTGTGTAGCTACTGGAACATTTAAAATTATAGATGTGGTTTGTATTATACTTCTATTAAATAGAACTGATAGTCTATACCTTTGACATAGTTGGTCCATTTCAGTTGAACTCATGAAAACTTTTTCAAATGCCAACCAAGCAAGTCAAAAAGAAATAGGTTAGATCTGTGGCTGCCTGTGACATAGGATCTGAGAGAGGCTTATAGAACCTCCACAAGTTCGTTCTCCTTTTCTTTCTCTTTTCTTCTTTCTTTCTTTGTTTCTTTCTTTCTTTCTTCCTTTCTTTCCTTTTCTTTCTTTCTACCTTTATTAAACTCTGAGAGTTGTCTGCATAAACTCTGAGAGTTGTCTTCAAATAAACCACATTTCCCTTAAGTACCTTCACTAGTATGTAAATATACTCATGGGAAGACTAACAGTAAATATACATAACTGGGTAATTGGAAAAGACTTTTCAAGATCTTCAATTTCCATTTCTTCCTTTCTCTAAAAAAACAAAACTCATCTCTTCAAAATCAAATGGATGCCAACCCAGCTCTGGTTTCTCACTTCTCTCACTTGTTCTCACTTATCAATAAATAAATACATACATACATACATACATACATACATAAATGAAAAATGTACTTCTCATCCTTCACAAATATCACAATGCCACATTTCTTGAGATGGCTAGGGGAACAGCTAATATTAAATCAATTTGGTGTTGGTGTTGACAAAGTGAATGGTTCGATGAATATGTAAGAAATTCTTTTGCAAGTCACTGAGGTAGTTTTTTGCTTCCAAGAAAACTGAAGAACTGAATCCAATTTTCCACTCATATTTTTAAGTGTTTTAAGGAGAAATCAGTAAGTAATATTTTGTCCATAAAATTCAGAAATTTAAAAAATTCAGTGATGTCATCATAACAATATTCTTTCCAATGTCAACCTTTTTATCTATGTGAACAAGGTTTATCAGCATTTGCATCTGTAAAATTGAAAAAATGGAGTGTTATTGGTGCTGAACCCTGTTTGATTTTATGACTAGGTACTTTACATTAAAGGGCATTAAGCTGACTGATTTTTAAGCCCCATATACCTCATTTAAAAATTCATTTCTAGGCCTACTGGCTCAGTTAAGAGCACAACCTCTGAGCAACAGGGTCACTGGTTCAATTCCTACATAGGCCAGTGAGCCACACCCGGGCTGAGCTACCACTGAGCTGCCAACAGGTGGCAAGATGGCTTAGTGGTTAGAGCATGTGCTTTTTAGCAACAAGATTTTTGGTTCTACTCCCTCATGGGATAGTGAGCTATTCCCACCTGCAACTAAGATTGAACACAGTACCATGAGCTGAGGTACCCTGAGCTGCTGACAGGCAGCCAGATGGCGACCGGACTTGGAGCTGAGCTAGCTGCACCCTCCACAACAAAGATTGAAGGACAACAACTTGGCTGTTCCCCTTCCCGAATTCCCCAACACTGATCCTCTTCCCCAATTCCCCAATAAAATCTAAAAAAAAAAAAAATTCATTTCTAATAAAACTATATCTTTTAAGTTTAATAGTTATCAAAATTTGTAATATATTTATGTTAACTCCACACTAATAGTACTTTTAATGGTAATACAGTTGAATGAGTGATATTTTAACTTAGAGCTTTGTGGGAATTATTTAATGTAAATTTGAATGGGTAAACATGTTCTTTTTGCAGAGAAATATGATGAAATAATCAATAAACCTAAAATTCTGTGAGAGAAAGAGAATGGAAGTAAGAAGGAAGAAAAAGAATAATGTAACATTTCCAATTGCTAAAAGAGGGCTTCTTCATCTGCTTCTTAAATGGCAGATAGGTATCAGATCCCACAGTCTTTGGTTTCATTAGATTCATGGAATAATTTATTTGCTCTATTTTAGAATAATCAATATTTGTAATGTGTAGAAAATTACATTATTGTAAGCTGCTTAAATTTAAAGTTGAAATGTTTTAGATGTCAACTTAAAAATATGCAAAGTGAAACAGAAATCTTCAAAATTAGGTTTGAGTATATATGAGGAGGAAAGTTTGAAGACCACTCAATCCTTCCTGCATCAAAACCATAAATACCCACATGCCATCCAGAAAAAATGAAATCATAATCTCTGGGAGCACCCTCCCTACCCTGCCCACTCTCATGATATTCACATGAGCCAGAGTTGAGAACCACTGCCATAGGGTGAATTAGCTTTTCCTCTCACATTCCTCTAAGACAGGAAGGGTCTGGGAAAACAAATGGAACCAGGCACAGGAAAAGAAAAGGAGGGAACTGAAAGAAGAGAAATAGCAGAGGGAAAAAAAGAGGGAAACAAAGGGCACTGAAGTCATCCCATCCTATCTCAATTTTGCCAAATGGTAGCCCCACCTCTAATGAATAATAGTTTAGTTACTATCAGTGATCCTTGGAAAGTACATTTATCCTTTTTATGTTTTGTATTATTGTAATATTTTACAAAGTAAATGTTCAATAAGCATCATTTGCATGAATTATTGTTGTTTTTCTGCTAATGAAACACCTTTTATCTAATGACTATTGATTCTTATCAATTTTATGCCAGTTCCACTTCCACAGGCTTCTCAATATTCAATCCAAGAGAAAATGGCCTCATCTTTGTTTTGTGTGGAATGCTACAAACACCAGGACTCAGGAATAGATATTGGTCTCTAACTGTTAGAAAACGCCTGCTACTTTGCTGTAGCATATTTCATTTTAGAAGTCCTCCATGGTGCTCCTCACACATGCGGTTTCATCCAATCCTTTTTTTTAAAACTACCTTGTAAGTGGTAAATTGCATACATCTTTTTTTCTGACATCACTGGATTTTGGCACTTCATGGGTAACCGGTATGTTGTTTTGATGCCTTGGCTGTTGGCATTTGTCATAATTCCTTTAAATAGTAGCTTACCAGTGGGTACTGAATAATTGTACACAACCTTCAAATGCTGTCAGAAGGTGCTTTCTTGAAATTTTATCATTTCATGAACAAATGTGAAATCTTTGGTAAAGCCATGGGTGTCTTACCATTTATTGTCTTGGAAGCCATCCCCAATTTTACAAACTACACTATACATTTGTTATGAATGTTTTCTTTCAGTTCATACAAGCATGATGATGAAGATAGCAGCCAAAATATTTCCTCACGGGAGGAAAACAATTTATTGTGAAGTACATTTTATTGATTTCATATAAAACTTTTCAAACAAAGAAAAAATAAGATTCCCTAAAAGCAGGAAAAAAACAGCATTCCTCCTTATCATCATAATCCTTAGCTAGGCAAACACTTTAAAGAAAAATTGAATCCAGCTGCATGAACTTGTCTATTGAAGACATCCCCAAATCATTAAGCAAAATCTCTAAGGCAAGTGACACTTTTATCCATTATCTGACAAAATTGACTGAGCCATCACGTTCACTAATCCTTAACCCTTCCTTTGGAGCCCTTCGTCTTTCATGTAAATGGCACCTTCAAGGTTCCTCAGAAGTTTCCATCGGCCAGAAACATTTGGTGATCATATCAAGCTGTTGGTGTGTCCAGATTTTGTTTCTAAAGACTAACATTTCTTGCTGGACTTCGCCAGCAACAGAGAAATGAGAGATCTGGGACTGCCTGTTTAATCACACAGAAGTGGCAAAGTGTTGAAAAGTTTTTAAGCAACCTGAGTTTGATAGGTAATGGTAACTCCAGGTCCTCACTTTCATTTTTTTCATTCTCTACATCAAAATGTTGCCAAATGTAATTGAGTGATACAGCCACAGCCCCTGCTCTACTTCCCTCGCCTAGATTTTTGTGACAACTGCTGACAGGTCTCCTTGCCTTGGGCCTTTCCTCTCTCTAATTTGTTCCCCATACCATTGTCTGTGTTATCTTTAGAAAGCACAGCTCTGATCATGTAATTACCTTTTTACAAAAAGTTTCAAATGCTCTTTGTTGTACTCAGAACCAAAAGGCAAACTTCCTCGCCTGGCTTTCAAAAATGTACATAGCTGAGTCACACACTTACCAGACTTAACATTTATAAAGAGCCTCATTTTCTAGACACTTGTGTAAATACAAAGATTATAAAGAGTAACAAGAATATTAAGCATTTATTGGTATTAAAAAAAAAAAAGAATAAAATACGTTTTCCCTGAAGAACTTCTCTTATACCTGGGAGGCAGACACAAAACCAAACCCTGACGGAGAGGCTAGTTCTATTCTACACTCTTAACTCACACATACACTCCACCTTTGTGTCCCCAGCACACCCTTGGCAGAAATTCTGTCCTCCAGCCCTTTGGCATGATCTACAATCCTTCAAGGTGCACAACACTCGGTAGCTCTGCATCTTGCTCATCTGGTTCTCTTCATCCAGACACTTCTCCCTCCACATCCTTCCTGTGGGCTCCCATCCCTCCTGCTCTCGTCAAATTCTAACTATTCTACAAGGCTCTCTCAGCGTTCCCCTGCTAGATCCATCCCCCTCCATTTCCTCACTGTGTATTTAGGGTCATTAGTCACATATCACAAGATACTACTGCTTGGGCTGGCTGAGTGGCGCGTTGATTAAGAGCTGGCTTGGGATGCCAGAGGGCCCCAGTTCAGATCTCACATATGAGGGCCAGTGACACTGCCCTCACAGCTAAGATGCTGAACAACAGCTCAACCTGGAGCTGGGCTGCCGTGAGTCGCCGGCAACGGCAGGTGGGTTGCCATGGGCTACCGTGAGCAGCCAGCAGCCTCTGTGAGTGGCTGTCCAGAAGCCAGCGACTGCTCTGCCTCGCCCAGGAAGAGGGCAACGATGGTGCCAACTTGGGCCAGTGAAGCAATGTCTTCCACAACTAGACTGAAGAATAAAAAGGACAGCAACTTGTCTGTTCCCCATCCCCCGATTCCTCAATTAAAAAAAAAGAAAAAACAAAGAAAGATACTACTGCTTATTTAGGGAGTCTTCTTCTCCAAATTAGAAAGCTCTTAAAGGCAGGGATTTCATCTTTTATTTTCCTTCATGTTTCCCAAGGTGCCCAGAACCTTATGCATAAATATTCTCCACGAAATATTTGATAACCTACAGTTAGTGCTTTAGAATAAGACCTTGACAAAGTGGTACTTGATGTATGAGTATTGCCTCTTTTTTGTTGAAATTCTATGTCATTGTTTTCCATGTCATATTAAGATTTACTTCCAAATACCCACTGAAGTTTTTTACAGCTTCTCTAACCAGACTGCAAGGCAATTCTCTCTTAGCTAGCAATATAGCGTAGAGAAGGAAAGACAATGTACTTTTTCTCTATTATATTCTGTGCCTGCATATTTTCTTAGCTCTGTCATTCTCAATTTTCCATCAAAATGGCTCAGTGCAATCACGGTAGATACTGAGCCAGGACATAGCCACAGTTCTAAAGATTGGTTGGGGGGGAAAAAAAAGTCTCATTAAATACTTGCTCATTAAATGGCTTGGGTGAATTCCAGGTTTATGAACTATTACCATCTTCGCTTTGGATAGAGATATCCTTGGGCTCCATAACACAGAAGCTATGCCTGTGCAATGACGAAATAACGATCAATTAGGTTTTTTAAAAATCAATTCTCTATTCAGTGGGGGGAAAAATCAATCAAAGAGGTTTTTCTTATTTCACATGGACAATGCAATTGGCTAACTTTGATTTTCTGCTCTTCAAGTTAGTATTTTGCTACCTTGTAGATAGGGAACATTTGGGGGGTAGGCTACCTACAGGGTATAAAGTCACCGTGCTAAATTCTCTGGTGCATATAAGAATAAGCTAAGACCTTCAGCCTTCAAGCTTACTCAATATTTGGAAAGATAAGATAAATATATGAAAAAAAAGTTTATTCAATGTTGTCAAATATTATAATAATGCGAAGAGGCCACAAAAGAGTGGCCGACTGATTGATTTCTAAATATTATTGTAATCAAGGCTGTTTACTTAGCTAATGGGAAGGTTGCTAAGAATCACAGTGGTCCAGCAGTATGGGCAAGAAGGCCAGTGGGAAGCCGGGTCCAACTGAAGAAGACATTTTAATTGGGAAACTAGTAAGAAAAAGAGTTGAAAATAAGCTGACATCTATAATTCCTCAACATGAAGCCACAGGTTCTAAAGGTCTATATCACTTCAAGCTTATATAACCCCTTAGATCAACCTGTAGTCTCTAGAAAGACATGCAGGTACAGTCTGTTAACAGAACTACTGTCAGATGATCACAAGCAGTCATTGGGTCCAGATGATGGTGTGCAGAAGGCTTCCTTGATTTTCCCATCCTGTCATCATCAGGCCACACCATCCACCTCACTGAATATCCTTTCATTCTGCTTCCTCTTCCTCTTCAGCCTCTCCCACAGCTCTCACAGGCTTTCTCTGCCTTTATTGCCTCCCCATTGTGTCCCAGCTTTCAAGGCACTGAGCTTTGTTTCTGGCTTCATGTAGATTAGCTGAAGCAAAGCCTTTCTGTGGGTTGCTGGAGAAAACCTCATTTTAGAGATTGCAAAGGGGTGGCCCCAGGCTGAAACAAGCCTACAAACACATTTTGCTTGGGCCTGGCACGGTGTATTAATTTCTTATAATTAGTTTTAATTTCTTAAAAATTACGAAATTTCCAGATTCTTATCTTTAAGAAATTAGAATATCCACATTGTCACAATTGAGGAATGACTGCTCATTTTAGAGGGAGATAAGCTTTTTAGTTTCCCCAATCCTCACAGCTCACCACTTACATCATTCACATTTCCTGCCCAGTTTTATAAACATTGGAGTTGGGCAGTCCTGCCTTAGGACTTTCAGACTCCTCAGACAAGAGCATCTATGAGATGAACAAAACATTATTCTATTACTATTGCTGACTTATCATAATATAATATGGGCTCATTATGCTAAAAAAAAAAAAGTCTCTGTCTTCCTGAAAACCTTCCCAAAGGGAAAGGAAATCTGATTGTATGACAGTTATAAGGTGGTCAACTTTTTAAAGACACTCTTATTTTGTCAAATCACTAGGGTACTACAGAAGTAATTATTATGTAATGTACTAATCAATTACTAATGTGTATTAAAAAAATCCATCTTCCACAGGAAAAAGTATATCAAAAGTAGAGACACTTTTTAAATCCATAAATATGTTTACTCTCCTTTCTGCCTCCAGAATAAATTTTAAATCCTCAGACTTAGGAGAATGCAAAGTCCTTCACTCTGTGGTTCCTTATCTCTCCAGAATTAGCTTCCATCTCCACTGCTCTCACCCTAATCTAAGGCAGTGTCATCTGTTGCCTGTTTACCACAATAAACTCCAAGAGATCTTAATTTCCATCTTGTCCCTCCACACTCCACAGTCCATTCTCCACACAGAAGCCTTAATGGTCTTATGAGCATATAATTCAGACATCACTCCTTGCATAAACCCCTCCAATGGTGTCCCATTGCATTTGGAATAAAACCCCAAAACAGTTGCCCCAATCTTTAAAATGCTATGAGACCTTGCCTCTATCTGTCTCTCTGACCTCAACTGGTATTCTCACCACTGGTCGTGACTCTACAGCCACCCTGGCCCTTCGTTCATCAGATAAGCCTTTTTTATTAACACCCTTTCAGTTCCCTCTCTCCAGGCTTTAAAGAGTCTAAATCCTTCTCGTTATTCTAATGTCACACCAAATTTCACTTCTTCAGAGAAGTCTTCCCTGTCCCACCCACTCTAAAGTAATATGTGTGCTCCACAGAGCTTAGGCACCTATCTGGCTTTTCAATTCTGTATCTCCAGTGCCTAGAGCAGCCCCAAGCACATCACACGGATGTGCTTGTATAAAGTTTGCACCCTACACCTTGTTCACCAAACTGAATGTTTTTTCTCTAAAAATGCCCCCCACTCTTTCCTATCTTGCCACATGTACGCATACTATTTCCTTAGCAAAAATTTCCTGTTGCCAATTTCTCTTATTGTCTAAATTCTAACCATCCCTCAAACACCCAACTCAAATGTCACTTAAGTCATGAAAATTTTGCTAACCCTTCAAAATAATGTTGCTGCTTCCCTACTCTAAATCTTTATAACACTCCCATTATCTTTTTTTTTATTAGTTTCAGGTGTACAGAACCATGCAATAGTTATCCTTTTCACCCCTCACAAAGTAACAACCCCCTTCCCCCATCCACTGCCCCCCAACCCCCGATATCATACTTATCTATTACAATTCCATTGGCTCCATTCCCACTCTCTACTCCACATCCCATGACTATATGTATATATAATTATAGTTGACATACAATATTATTCAATATGAGCTTCAGAAATACAGTGCGGTGGTCAGGCCTCTACACCGACTATGAAGTGGTCTTCCTAACAAGACATGAGTCCATCTGGCCCCCTAAAAAATATTTACAACATTATTGATTATATTCCCCAGACTGTCTTTTCTATCCCTGAGCCATATTGTAGTTACCAATTTGTATTGTCTCATCCCTTCCCCTTCTCCTTCATCCCCACCCCCTCCCAACTAGCAACCCTCAGTTTTTCCTCTGTGTCTCTGAGACTATTTCTATTTACATTTCTCATTTATTCAGTTTTTTAGATTCCATGTATAAGTGAGATCATATCCCATTATCTTTTTGATATGCCATTTAGAAAATTATGTCAGGCATTATAGCTATTCATACATTGTCTTATCCCCACCACAAAATGGCTAGCTCCTTAAGAACTAGAACCATTTATCGTCGTACCTCTAGAGCCTAGGATAGTGGGTTACATTACATGAAGTAGATGCTTGATATGAATTTTATGATAAATAAATTGAATGAATGAATAATGTATCTATAAATGTCTGCCCCTAGAAATATAACCTTATGAGAAATTAAAAAGAAACCCAAGCTTCAAGTTCTTTTTCAAGAAAATCAGAATTTCTTATCAATTTCTTGGAAGACAAAGTATATAAACAATTCCCTTTATATTTTTCTATCACTGACTTTAGTCACTTTATTTGTAATGTTGAGTGCCATATAAGCCAACAAGTTTTGTGTTCCAGTTACAATAGGAGGTTTAAAAATATACATATCAAGTGACTCATTGAAATATCATTAAAACACCAACAAAAAAGGCTTTGCAGAGCTGCCTCAGTGAATGGAGCCAATAGCTGAACTAAATCAACTCAACTGAGCTATATTGAAGTAGTTAGTCAAAGATCTTCATTTTATCTTGGCACTTGAAGAAAAATACAGAATGCAATATCCAGATGGCAAGTAAACAACATTATTATCATTTTCAACTGGGAAAAGTATGATTTGGTTTCTACAAAAATGAAGGAAATATTGGGGAGGGGGATATCTTATAAGATATCCCTGTGACCGCAAACCATAACCCACATGTTACAGAAAACATAAAATATAGGATCAGTCTCCAACACTGAATTTATTATTTAATATTAATAACTAAATATGTGCCAGGTACAGTTCTAAGTTCTTTATATATACCAACTCATTTAATTATTACAATAACCTTGTAAACTAATAATAATTATTATTTTAGTATTATCATCATATATTACATAATGAGATAAATATTATCACATTACATAATCGTCATTTAATGGATGAGAGAATGAGGCACAGAAAGATTCAACCCTTGGCTAAGATCACCCAAGTGGACTATGAATTTAGTCATTCTAGCCCCAGAGTCCATGCCCTTCACCATTGTACTGTCCCTCCTCCCAAGTTTGTTCTTTAGTTTTTCCAAAATATACCATTCATCTGAAGCAAACCAAACTCTTTTTCATAGTCAGGATAATGAATTTGCTAAATGCATGGAAGAAAGCTCTCTGCAGATTTCCACAGATGGCATAAAATGTCTTTTCCTTCTAATTCATGATCCCATGGGAGCCACACTGGGCAGTGAACCTCAGAACCTTGATTCACTTGAGAACATCCCAGAACCAGAAGAGCAGCCCATGGGCCCAGATTTCCCCACAGTCTGACTGACTAACTTCCCAACAGCATAGGCAGAGTCTGCCTGAATATGGAGAGTCCAGTGAAATCATTCTTTTCTTCAAGGACGTTTTCCAGAGTGGAAGACAAAATTGTGCCTAATAAGAAAGGTATTTAGAGAAAAAATATTATGCTGTGTTTAAGAGAAACGACATTTCTATTGGCAGAAAGAATGGTACTTTGGCAACTATAGAGAGACGCTGCCTTTAGCAAGGTGGGCCTTTAACTCTGCAGAGGGGTTGCTGTGAAGACAAGGTCTTAGGCCTTCACAGGTGGTTTTGCACAAAAGAACACTATCAGACTACTTCAGGGGGCTCCTGCAGACTCTCCCTAGGTCCCACCTCTTTCTTTCTTGCCAGCCCTTCTCCATTTTCATCTAAGAATTTCAGTACGCTCTGATCTTTGCACTCATCTCCTGCTGCGTGACCCATTTCCAAGCACCTTCTCCTTGTTTCTAACTTCAATCCCCCAGCTCCTCACTTCCTTCTCTCCTCCTCAGCATAAGCTAGGGCAGAGCCTTTTAAATCACACCTTGACGTATGCATTTTTATCTTCTTTCCTCTGATCAAAAACAAAAATGATTTTCTACTTTGTTTCTCCCAGGGCTTTCTACCTATCCTCTCAAAAAAAAAAACACACACACACACAAAAAAAAAACCTACAGGTATGTAACCAATTATTTTTTCATAGTTTTCAGCCCTATGTAAATCACCACTCCAAGAAATATTATCTGAAGCTTAAGAGTTTAATAAAATATAAATAGCTACCTTGAACTTTAGATTAAATTTTATTACACTGAGAGAAGTATGCAAATTCCAAGTAACAACTCAAGAGAAAAGAAAAATGAAAAACCAGTATTTTTTCAAGCTCATATCAAAGCCACTTTGATTTATAAACTTCAAAGACCCACAGATTCCATGTATTGAAGGGCCAAGTTAGAAATATTGATAAAACCATCCAGTTATTCTTTAGCACAGATTAACCCTGGATGTTAATTACCCTACAACTTCTTAGCATGAACTTAGTTCCCATTTGTCATCAATGGTCAATTCCTGTGCTCTTGGATATTACACACTAATATTGAATAGCACTTCATTCTCTATCGCTCAGAACATACCTTTCTGAGACTAAACTATATCAAAATTCATTTACGAGCTTCTACTAAGAACTGGTACTAACTTCTAAAACTATATTTTATTCAATATAATTAATGTATTTGGGTCAGCATAGCTAATCTATTTCAAAGAAAAGCTAAAATTTGCTCCTGTGCTTCAACATCTTTCTCTGTAGAACTTCTTTCTGACTTTCCTGGCATACCTTCCAGCATAATCTGATGTTTATACCGCATAAAAACTTTCCTAGCATTATTGTTATTGTTGTTGATAATGTTATGGTTCACTTGATCCTGTTTCCCCTCTTTCAAGCAGCATGTGTTTCTCCTTTTGCTGCCCAGCTCATCCACCATGTCACTTTACACATACTGGCTTCAATTCCCACATAACACCTCCTGCCTATTTTGTAGCTTATGCATCTTGAATTTATACTCCAACAATCTCCAAAACTGTGTTTTAGCTCCCTAGGACTAAAGGACTCCGTCCTCTGCTCGTCTCTATTTTCATTTAACCTTTTGATGGACTCATGATTTTGGTCAAACCTACCTCTATATATCTCCCATTCCTTTGCACACTGATTTCACATTTCCTGCCAACTACAGGCACTATCGAAGCGGTTGTCCAGCCATAACAACAAATTCAAGAAGTCTAAAATTTTATACATTATATTTCTTCTCAAATAGGACCTCTTTAGAACCATCTGGTTTCAAATATTTAAGAATACAAAATGAGAGCTGTCTTTCTCTGATTTTCCATTTGTCACCTCTCAGAATCATCCTTTTGTTTGTGTTCCACTAAGTTCACACCTTTAACATATACATGAATTGTTACAGCTTCCTTGCTGACTATCAGTCAGGTCTCTCCCCTCCAATCCAGCATGAATACTGCTGCCAGCCTAACCATGTGAAAGGACATTTTCATCGGATCATATCTATCAAGAACCTTTGATGGCTCCATACCATTTACTGCACTAAGGCACCAGCAGATTCTCCATAAACCTGGCATGCTCTGGCTGTTATCTACCCATTCTCTCACTCCACAATCAACATTCTCATCTCCATTTGGCTCTCTCCGTATTGCTCTCCAAACCACTCAGATATATTGCTAAACCCCACATTTTCCTTCTTTCAGATTCAGTTCAATTTGTGCCTTTTCAAGAAGTCTTCTCTGTTTATTTCAAATACTGACTATGATCTTTCTTCTTTGAGTGGCTGCTATACACTCAGTTTGATTTTGCAGCAAAATTCTCAAAAACGTTACAACTCCTTTTGCATGTTCTGCTTTGCCCCTAGGACAATGCTCTGTATGCAGCACTGCGGCAGACCTTCTTCGCAAGGATCTTATCACCAAGGAACAGGTCAATCAGCACAGATTGTCTTTACAAGAGGGCTCTGGTCAGCTTTTGGGGTAAAATTGTCCCCAGAGTAAATAATTTTTTCCTGATTCTACAACCACTAACACCCAATGATTGTCCCTCAAAATAAAGCCTCTGTTTTCACCATAATGGCCCTCCCTGATCCTATCTATGCCAGCCTTCCAAGCTGGTAACTCTATCACACACCCTTATGCTTTACATTAACCATTCAACTCTACTCAGAATGTTCTTATTGTTCCCTTTGAAATGAGTTAGCAACTCAAATCAAATCATTAGAAAGAGTTCAACAAAACAAACCTAATAAAACCTGAAGGAAAGAAATAATAAATATAAAAGCAAATGTAACCAAATTATAAATGAAATCCAAGAATTGGTTCTTTGGGAAAAAATTATAACAAATCTAGAAAAAAAATCCATATGTAAGTGACTATAGGGAGCAAGAGAGAATATAAAAACAGCAGAACACTTTTACAATTATTTTAAACTATTATGGACAACTCTATTCTAGCTCTTTTCAACCAGTTCCAGTAGGGAATTAAGTGCTAAGGTATCCACTGCGTGCAACAAATTAACTTCTCCCCTACGCATCTAGAATGGCAGTGGTATGTGCCACCTTGGGAGAGCTGAAAACAGTCACACAAACCATTCTTTGGAAACTTAATTTATTGAGATCTCAATAAAAGGACAATTTTATGGGGGAAAAATATATAAATTACCAAAAAATGACTTAAGTAGAAGAAAACTGATTAGATAAAATCATAAAAGAAATTGAATAACTTCAAAAAAAACAAATGACCTCAAAAATGATCCAAAGAAGCTAGTTTTGTAGTTGACTTCTTTCAAATTCCCATTTAAAATATGCTTCAGGGAAGTTAAAAAGAAAAAATGGTAAAAAAAATACATATTTTAGGAAGCTAAATGCTGGCCCCGATGTCAAAATCTGAAGGAGAGAAGAAAATATTAAAACCACAACTTTGTCTCATTTCTAAATATAGATTCAACAATGCTAATAAACAATCCAGCCAACTAAATTCTACAGAATACTGTAAAGAATAAACAAACTAGAATATACCCTAGAATCACAAATTGGGTTTATTATTCAGCAAAAAATTCATCTAAAATAGATCCAGTTAGAAAAATGAAAACCCCAAT
The DNA here is from genome assembly GCF_001890085.2 of Hipposideros armiger. Lineage (NCBI taxonomy): Eukaryota > Metazoa > Chordata > Mammalia > Chiroptera > Hipposideridae > Hipposideros > Hipposideros armiger. The sequence continues at coordinate 588,548 of NW_017731722.1, forward strand.
CATTTCAATCCATGCTTTAAACTAGGAAGAGAATTCTTCCTTAATGAAAAATAAGGCCATTCTTAAACTCATAGACGGAGCCATATTGAATGTGAACTACTTGAGACATTATGTTTAAAGTATGAGTAAGATGAAGACACATCATGTTACTATTAACATTCAACATGATTCTAGAAGTTCTGGCCAATGGTTTAAAATTTTAAAATAAAAAAAGATAAAATCACCAGCATTTTCATGTGATATAATTATATACCTAAAAATCCAAAGAGAATCAACTGAAAAATTGCACACTAAAATTTATAATTGGTAAAGCTCAGAGAGGGAGAGAGGGCTTTCCAATACATCAGCTAAAATTAATTTGTAAATTCCATGGAAAACATTCTAATTCCAATAGTAACAAAACATACAAAATGCCTAAAACTAATCTTATCAAATAACATCTGAGATTATATCAATAAATCTTCAAAACTTTAAAGAAATGTATTCTTTTAATTTTGTAAATGAAAAAGCATACTATCTTCTTCTCTGAGAAGTGCTGATATTAAAAAGATGCCATCTTTCCAAATTAATTTACAGATTTATTGTAATTTTCAAATTCAAATACCCATGAACTTTTTTAACTTGTCTAAATGATTCTAAGATTCATCTGAAAAAATAAAATGTTGAGACCGGCTTTAAAAAATGTTAATGAAAAGAGTAATGAATGAGGACTTGGCTTACTAGATATAAAAAGTTTTATGAAACTACAATAATTTAGATGGTGTAGTAATAGCACAGGACTTGACAGATTAATGGGCCAGATTAGATAGCCCTGAAATAGAACTAAAAATATATAAAAACTTAATAAAGAATTATAAATGAAAAATCACATACCATAAAAATGCTAGAAGTAAAACTGGTGAATGTAAAACTGATTTAAAAGCAATAGAATATATCACCAAGGAAAAGATACATAGATTTGACTGCATAATTTTTTTTAATTTGTATACCACTGAAATAAAGCTTATCTAATGTAACATCAATGATATTTTAAAAGATAAGAATAACACTCTGTACCTGAAAACACAATAAAAATATTTAAAAGCAAACTGCAAATTGGGAAAATATTTGTAACATTTATGACAAGTTAATAACTTGGTTGTATAAAAGAGTATTTACATATCAATGAGAAGAATAAGAACATGCTATATTTATTTTCTGCTGCTTAAAACAATCCAAATTTATTTCTTACAACTCCTAGAGGTCAGAAGTCCAAAATTAGTCTCACTGGGCTGAAGTCAAGATGTCCATAGGGCTGATTCTTTCTAGAGGCTCTAGAAAAGAACTCTTCTCCCTGCCTTTTCTAGCTTCTAGGGGCCACCTATATTCCTTGTCCCTTCCTCTGTCTTCAAAGCCCTCATTGTATTATCCTCAGGTCCTCTCTACTCTGATGTCTGCTTCCATTATCACATCTGCTCTGCACCAATCCTTCTGTCTCCCTCCTGTAATGACCCCACCTGGATAATCCAAAATAGTCTCCTCATCTCAAAATCCTTAATTTAATCACATCTGCAAAATCCCTTCTGCCAGCTAAAATGACAAATTCACATGTTTTGGAGACTAGGTTATAGATCAGTGGGAGGACATTATTCAGTGTAACACCACACATCAACAGAAAAGCAGATAAAGAAGCAGAGACAATATACAGAATTAACGAAAACATAAATGGCCAAGAAACACGTGAAAAACATATTCAATCTCTAGGATTCTAAAAACTGGAAAAATAAAACAATAGTGAGATACTTTAGTCTAACAAATTGAAATAGATTTTTCTAAAATGTGAATACACGATTCTAGTAACAGCATAATTTCTGAACCATTCTAGACAATAATTATGTGATACGAGGACAATTAAGTTCATGAATTCATTCTAGAAAAAGTGCTACATACCTCATTGCTGAATATCACTATGGTCACCTTCAAAATACTTCCCTTGGGAAGCTATGCACTGACACCAGCGCCTAGTCCACCCTTCAAAGCAATTTTGGAACTCTTTTTCTGGAATGGCCATTAGAGTTGTCATCATATTACCATTTATCTCCTGAATGTCATCAAAATGTCTTCCTTTCAATATTTCCCTTATCTTTGAGTAAAGGAAGAAGTCATTGGGGGCCAGATCAGGTGAGTAGGGAGGGTGTTCGAATACAGTTATCTGTTTACTGGCTAAAAACTCCCTCACAGAGAGTGCCGTGTGAGCTGGTACATTGCTGTGATTCAAGAGCCATTGTCGGCAAAAGTTCAAGCCGTTTTCATCTAACTTTTTCATGCAGCCTTTTCAGCACTTCCAAATAGTAAACTTGGTTAACTATTTGTCCATTTGGTACAAATTTATAAAAAATAATCCCTCTAATATCAAAAACTGGTTAGCAACATGGTTGCAACAAGTTCACGAACCTATTTGTCAGACCCCATATGTGTCAGAAGCCTTAGAACACACATGTCATGTGATCCAGTAATTTTATTTCTTGAAATTTTTCTTAAGGAATTACTTAGGGAGATATTTGGACTATGTAAGGAGGATATTACTCACAGTATTTTAAAAAAATAATATATTAGAAACTATGTCCAACAATAACATTATCAGTTAAACTAAGTGTGATAAAATTACATATCATGGAGCCATTAAAATTAGATCTTCAAAATTTTTAATATTATCAGGTATATTCTCAAAAGATACTGCTGAGGACAAAAAATAAACAGAATACAAAACTATATATTATAAAATATATGCAAATAGAAGACTAATAATGGTTACCATAGAGTCATGGGATTATGGGTTATTTTCTTTATTATACTTTTTATATTTTTAAAAATTTTAACAATAAATATTATTACTGTTATAATCATAAAAAGGGTAATTAAAAAATTTCAAAGTGAAGGATGACAGATGTTGGCCATTGAGCCTTAGAATTCTAAGCAGGATGGAAAACAGTGTTTTACGCCCCCAAATGGCAGCTCCCATACATCAATCAGAGACCAGCCATGCACATTATTCCGTTCAGAAGCTAAGACAGCCAGCATCATGTGCAAATCAGTATCTCACAGTTATGCACCGTTGCCAGGGTAGGAACAAAACAGAACAAGTTCAACATAGAACCTCAGACTCCAAGTAGAAACAGATTTTCGTCCCTGCATTTGGGCCTAGAAAGGATTATGGGCATATTGCTGAGCCCTCCAGAGTCAGAAGGGAAGAATTAAGCAATATGAGTTTTAATTAAATTCTAACATAGGAAGAAGAAACTAATTGGAATGGCTGAAGAATATGCCAGATAAACACATCAGACATAGCACAGTTCACAGTGCAACTTTCTTTCACTTGGCAAAAAAACAAACAAAAACAATATAAAAATTTGATACAGGCTCCTAGCAGAAATATTTATTTGAAAATGTGAGTTAGGGCTGCCTGATGCTAACTTTGTCAATAAAGTAATACAAAGTTAGCTTTACAACAGCAAGGATGTTTTGTTCATTGCTATATGTCCAGTGCCTAAAACAGTACCTGGCAGGTAGGTGCTCAACAGGTTAAATTAAGGTTGGGTGTGTAGAATTACTATAAACATTTATGTTCTACCTTTAGGTTAATTGGCTTATCACTTTTGTGGGATTTGAACCCACAACCAAAATTGGAGAGGATATTACTTTAAGGGAAATCATATCTTAGAATCTGGAAAGAAAATTAAACCTCTTCAAATTCAGTTCCTTCCATTTAACATGAGAGAACAAATATCTCAGAGCCTGAGATATTTGAAATGAGTCCTCCAAGTACACACCTCTTTGTTCTGATAGCAGAAGAAAGTGGAGGGCCCTCTTCTGTGCCCATCCTGAAGGCAAGCGTCAGGTGGAGGCATGTTAGATTGGGCCAGCTACAGCACTCCTACGTCTCTCTTCTCACAAAATATGACCACCCACCATATTACCCCATTCTATCTACACCTAGCACCTGCCATTTTCATTTTACTACCTCTAAACCTTAATATGGATGACACTACTTCCCTCAAGAGATCCTTTTTCCAGCCAGTTGCCAAGTGATTTTGAAATCAGCTCAAGGAACATCATTTCTGAGGAAGCTGAATATCCCAAACCCAATAGACTTCTTGCTCTTTGTAATTGTGCTGTTCATCCTTGAAGTCTCTGTTGTTTGACATTTTGCCATTGTCGGCTCATTAAATAAATTACTTACTAAAATAACGGAGCATCCTAGCAGTAAGTGCCTGGCCTGCTGACATCCAGCTGAGGAATGATGCCAATTGGTTTTCAGTTCTGTCTGATTGTACCGCCAGCTTGGCTGGAGCCACCAGCCCCCAAGCAGCCCCTGTAGAGGCAGGGGGCTCACAGACTGAGGGCAAGGGATCCCATGCTTACAGTGAAGGGAGACACTTTTACAAATTGGGGGTCCAAAACATACTGTTATGCTATTGCAGGCATAATAGTGAAAATCTGTGATTTACAAATGACCATGTTTATATTAAAGAGGAGCTAGGCAGATAGATTGCCGGAGTCTCTCCCAGAAAGATGTGGACACAAGCTCACAAGAGCAGACACAGGGACGACACTGTCATAAACAAACCTCAAGGCAAAAGAAAGATTTGTATTCCCTCGCCTCTCACCTCAAAACTTTTTCCCAAAACTAAAAGTCAAGAAGCAAACATATTATGAGTATGTGAAATATGAGATGCCCTCCCCCCACCTCCAGACTTTCCCTTGCCCCCCTGGAATGTGAAGCAGCAAATGTAAGTTTCTGTGATTTTGTGCAATGAAAATTAGAGCAGATAAGGTTTTAGCTGAGCTGGGAATTTGATAAATATTTTCATGGACTGCTGAGTCTCACTAATTGGATACTTTAATGAAACTCGAGCTTTCTCTTTGTAACTTTTAACACCTCTTTAACCCTTACAACGTGTATGGGTAATTTTTTAAACAAAAGAATGTGTGATCCTGGGGAATCTTTTCTTTTTATTTTCAAACAGATGACCCAGTAGTAAATTGATAATGGCTCCTAATAGAGAAAAGACCGTTGTTTTTTCCTGCTCCTTCAGAACTGCTAATAAAGAGAATTTCTTTCCATTATTCATGCAAAATGAAATTAACATTAATTGAACATTAAGTACTAAGGAAACACCCACTAGAACTTTCACACTTCTCCCCCACCATCTTCATCCTACCAATTCCTCTGCTAACATCCTAGGCGGAAAGATGTCTCTTCCTATTATACCTAAACAAACCAGTGTACAGGGAAGTGATTTATCATTCATGAAAAGCAATCAGATTGCTTGGAGCTGACAGCTGTTCCCAAAATGCAGCTGAGAAACAGACCTTTGGCAAAGTGTAAAATTTGGAACAAAATTATATTACTGTACTTCAGCTGGCAAGAAAAGAGGCTGATAGTGAGCTAATAAACAAAATACCATGCAGCCCAAAATGTATTAGATAGCCTACATTTATGAAAAAAAAAAAGATCATTCTTCCCATTTTTCCTAAGTTACTTTCAATCAAACAAAACACCTCGTAAAAGCAAAATACTCTTTTAGGATTTTTAAAAAGATTTAGGCAAGTTTTGGGTAAAGACCTTTTTTACACAATTCATTATGGGAAATGGACCAGAAAAAAAATGCTGAAACATGTACAGAGGTTAAAAAGAGACACAGCTTTTACTAGAAAAGGAAGAATTCCAGTATATTCTGGCCTCTGGGCCATAATTCATCCCATTTCCTATGTCGAGAATGCTTTCCCATATCTCTCTGCTTATCTAAGATCTAACTGTCCTTTCAGACAAAATATTAGATCCTCATCTAACCTCCAAAATGCTATAATTCTGAGACAATTTTCCTGATTGCTCTGACCCTCCGTGATCTCACCTTCCTTTGAAATCTTGTAACCTTTCTTTCAGCAGCCCCCCTCTCCATGTTTTATCCTGTGTGCCCTCATCATTTCTAATCCCTTTCTCTTCTCCCCCCATTCATTCACATTGAATCCCTTGCCCTATCCAAAGCAAAATGTGTTTGTTTTGTACCTCCATGTTTCTTTAAACACTGATTTCTCAGCAAACACATGTCCTCCACCTCTTCTTCCTAGCCAATCATATTCAGTCTTTGAGACCTAGTTCAAGTGTCCATTTCTTCCTTCATTTAATAAACATTTAATCAGCTTCTATGATAATTCTTGCCCTGAACTAGTAGCTAGGTGTAAAGATATAAAGAAGTGGGCAGCTGGTTAGCTCAGTTGGTTAGAGCACAGTGCTCATAAAACCAAGGTTACTGGTTCGATGCCCACATGGGCCACTGAGATGCACCCTCCACAACTAGATTGAAACAACTACTTGACTTCGAGCTGGTGAGTCCTGGAAAAACACACTGTTCCCCAATTTAAAAAAATATTTTTAAAGAAAGGTATAAAGAAGATACAACCTCCATCCTAAAGACACCCGTACATCTTAGTGTTAAAGACACAAATCCTTAATCTCCTTTAAGTCACTGTGTCATGTGGCCCCTGACTCTCACTAGCTGCACTATCTTTCACTCCTCCCTTATATTCCTGACCTCTAGCTGTATCAGCTCTCTCTCAGGTTCTCAAACTGCCCCTGCTCCTTCCAACCTCAGGACTTGATATATCCCATTTCCTCCTGTCCACACTCATGTTTGTCTAGCTAACTCCTACTCTGTTTTACTTCTCAGCCCCCACATCCCTTTCTCAGGGATATTGTCTTCCAGTCTTTTGAAAGGTCCTATTCTTTTATTAAGTACTATTACAGCATTATATAAATCTTCTTCAAAACCATGATGGCAGTTGTAATTTTATAATTGTTTATTTGCTTCATTATTTAATACCTGCTTCTTTCATTAGGCTGTAAGCTGCATCTGGCATAAACTTTGTATCGGTTTACCAATAATTTCTCAGGAACTATACTACTGTCTGCATATGTTAATATTCAATAAATATTTGTGTAGTAAATGACCAAAAAATGGACATGTGAAATAAAAAGTCCAGTTAGTAAGATAACAACAAAGCCCTTTATCATGCAATAAAATGCATGACGGAGGGAGCCATTCATGATATAGGTCTCCGAAGAGGACCCGATCTCATAGAATCAGGAAATTGATCATTTTCATGGAAACTATTTCTCCTGACCATCAGACAGTGAAGTCAGGTTGAAATCAAGAGGTGAACAGAAAATGAAGCAGTGGACACACTAATTGAAGATTCTCACGTTTAGTTATAGGATGGCTGGAGGGGAGATCTAGAGTGGAGAGGATGATTGGTTTTTGTGTGTGTGAGAGACTGAAGGATATGTATGTGCTGATAGAGAAGAGTTTAAGAGATGAAGAGATTGGATAATGGGTGAAGCTAGATTCCCGCAGATCTGGAGGGGATAGGAAGTAGAAGAGAGGTAAGAGGAATTATCCTTATCAGGAAGAGGAACCTTTCCTTTATTAGGTAGCAGAGATGGATATTAAAATGTGTATGAATACAACATTCATTCAACAAATATTTATTGATCATGTATGTGTAAGGAGAATAGAGCATGTCTGTAGAAGGAGTGGAATGGGATTCTAAATAGGATAAGCCTTATTAAGAAGGTGACAATTAAGCAAAGACATAAAAAAGAAAAGCAGGTTAGCCATATAGATATCTGGGAGGAGTGATCCAGGGAAAGAGATTAGCTGTCTCAAAGGCTCTGGGGTGGGAGCATGCCTAACATTTAGAAAGAAGGCCAGAAACGGATGGTGGTACATATTAATGGTTTCTATAATCTTCTTTGTGAAGCAAAGAAAGTTGTCTGCTGACAGAACTGAAGCTGGGTTGAGGACAATAGTAGAAGTTTGTGTGAGCTGCTCTTCAGAATAGGAGAGGGATGTATAAAAGGACCTCTGGCATCACTGGAGATTGGAGAACAAAGTTTGAAGTCCATGTGGTTGCACCGGCATCATCTCCATTCTATAGTCCAGTCCTAAGAGCTAAGAAGGCAAAAAGGTACACTTATCAAAAGAGATGATAAACTCTCAAGAAATTGGTGAAAGATTTCTGTGATGGACTATGGAGTTCGAAAATAAAGGAAGTGGTGCCAAAAATGGATCAGATGCACTTGGTAAAATGGAGACATCTTTCTTGCTTCCACAAAATCTCCTGAAGAGCTAGTCACTCCCTCTTGAGCTTCCTTAGTGGGTTCCACATATGTCAATTACCACATTAATTATGTCACACTAGATTATATTCATGTGTAAGACATTTTATTCTTCTTTGGTTCTCTCCCATGGCTTTTCCCAATGCCTGATCAAGAGTAGGCACTCAGTATCCACTTGTTGACTTAAACAATTAATTTAAAAATATATCACTCATGTTTTGCTACCTTTTATAATTGTTTATCTTTCCATGTGTGTTACCTACAGTCTCTACTGTATTATGTAGGTTAAGGGCAGGAATCATGCCTATACTTTGATTCCCTAGGAGTATGACTTAGCAATAGAAGAAACTCAATAAATTTTTGTTATTGCTGTTGAAGAGAGAAAAAATGATTAAGACAGTAAAGCAAGGTCAATTTCTGGAGTTCTCCCTCCCTGAAGCAGACATAAACTTGTAGTTGAGTAATTGTAAAGTTTTGAGACTATAGAGTAAAAAAAAAAAATGTAATCAGAAGAACTGCAGTGACAAGTGTTGAAAAAGATGATCCTAGAGATAAATGGCTCTGTGTGTCTCCAACATCACCAAGTACTTCTAGAAAATTATTTCCCAGGATAGAACCATCCCTGGGGTTAAGAAGGGCATTTTACAAAATCATCACAGCTGGATGGAACTGCCCCTCAGGATAATGATTCTCCAATCATGGTATGAGTATCCTCAGGGGAATTGAAGGTGACTCTGGAGATGTGAAGAACCCCGAGGTAAACATAGTACATTTCTAAAAGATTACTAGATGTCAAATTAAAACATATCCTTAACATCAAAAGAATTGAATACATATTATGGGGTATAATGCAAATTTTGAGTGAATTTTAATGATAAATGCGAAACTCTATATATAAGGTAAGCTAATTTGTCCCCTCCTCCTAGACCCAGTGCATGATATTGGGATGAAAGATGAAGGGGCAGGATGTTATATTTACTTTCCTTAGCTATTCCAGCATTTCACTAGGTGAATTTGAGAAGTATTGCATTATCGTTACTAGCTCCTTGATGGTTTCATTAAACATCAAGCAACTACTAAAATCTATTGGATTTTGAGTGGGTCTTAGCACCAGAGAGAAAGTTCACTGTGAAGATAACTTTCTCACTACCAAGCTAAGTATTAATATATTCTTTTCAATAAATACATAAATCATTCTCCAGGTACAATATAGTCTTATGTGAGTACAGACAGTACAAATTAAATAAACACACAAAAAAATCATTTGCCCTGTTTTAAAAAAAGTCTTATTTCCATTTACTTGAATTCCTTCAAAAGCTTTAACTAAAATGTTCATTTTGTTGACCCAATGTAGATCCAGCTCTACATCTACAAATTCACTGAATTGGAAAAGAATGGCTAGATTTCATGCTTCAGCATGAATACTGCAATGGTATTAACCCAAATTTTTAGTAGGCTTTTTCTCTCCTTCACACATTGATTTTTCTACTCCTCTGTTCATGGTCTTGTGGTAAATATGCCCTCCAATGTAACCTTAAATTGGTTAGCAGTAAATATATATATATATATATATATATATATATATATATATATATATATATATATATTAGGAAATATATATATATTAGGAAAGTTGAATCTTTGACGTGGAGGATAGAAAGGAGCATGGACAGTTCTCTTCCTTCTTTACAAATTTGTGCACCATCCATGGCTACTCTTCAAAACATTCCCATCCACAACTCCCAGAAGGAAAGGATTCATCCAGGTAGAAGTATACATTCTAAAGTGGTTTTTCCCTCACATAGATAAAATGGTATAAAGAAAGAGAGAGATTTATGATGTTATTTTTTATGCAAAGCTTCACCAAAAGCCAAGAGTAAAGAATAAGGGATACCTGGGGATAACTTCTTAGAAACGTATAACTAATTTATTATGTTTACTCTCAAACTCCTGCTTCCTCCCTAAAAGATTTACATCATTAAAATTCAATATTCAAACATACATGTGGATTTTATCTAAAGTAAATTAAATTTAGATGAGTTTGCATTTATGTTTCTTTAATCCACCTATGTGTTTAGTATTTGATCATCAAAACATTAGCTAATGATTTCTGAGGATTACACTGTACAAGTAGTCTTTTTATGAATCTCATGGAAATTATTTTTACTATCTTGATTATTTGAATGTTAGTCATTTTAATCAAATTACCTTACTCAATTGCCAAATGAGCCATTTTTATGGAAAGAGCTGAAGTGTATTTAAAGGAAACCATAATAAACTTAAAATTTGTTCTCATTGGTCTTAATATGGAAACAATTTAGAGCCAACTTGGTGTTGGTTTAGATATTTTTCAATCAGCAGGATAAACTAAATTATTCAAAACAAATACCCAGAAAGTTTTCCCTCTATACAATTACTCAGGTTAAGCAATCAAGGAGCACAGTCCCAGAGATCTCCTATCCAATTTACACTCAGATATGGTTTTGGAAATGCCACTTCCTTTCATGCTTTTTTCCTCTCAAAAGCCCACAGCACATTTTTCAAGAATTTTCACTGCCAACTGCCTTTGCTTATTCTTAAAATATACTTCTTCATGGAGTACTTACTAGTACTTTTCCTCAATTATCTTTCCCTATCTTAGGATTACCTAGAGGGGTTTACTACCAGGTACACTTCTTCCCAGACAAGCACAACATAACCTAACAGCTGCCCCAAGAGTCACAAAAACACAATGTGTTTGCAAAGGGCCTGGGTGTGTTCAGTGTAATTTGAGTTAAAACCTTTGTCTTTGATTCTCTGCTCTCCACACAGCACCACATAAAGAGACAGGTAAAAAGTACCCATTTAAGCTCATCTTCTCTATGTAATTTCACTTGAATTATTTGAAATTGAATTTCTATTTTAGCATGCATTTGCATATTTATTGTTGGGCCCAGAAGTCAACTGTTGTAACTGCCTCTGAACTCCCTTTACCCATCATTAAGGAAAGAGTAAAATAAAATTAGATTTTGACACAGATAAATTTGTGCTTATCAAAGCATAATCTGAAATGGATGCAAAAGATTTCTCAAATTAGGAATTATATCTTGAGTATAAAGACTTTCTCCTATTTACATGTAATACATGCAATGTGCCACAGTTTGAATCTCATTCAGCCTTTTCTGATCCCAGCCTGACATAGCAGGTTCTGGTCAGCAGTGTCCATAACACCATGAAAACTCTACATAGAAATGCCCTTTGCTGTATTCATGATAAAGATTGGACATGGACACCGTCAAAGGGGCATGATCCAAGAGGTGTGCAGCCTATCCAAGGACACCAATGTACCAGTGGAGAAACCAAGTGAGACTAAAACAGGAAAAAACAAGTTTTCTTCACCTTTTCCTCATTCTTCCTTTCTTGCACCAACACACATAATACCTACTATGACTTGCATTTGATGGATGTGCTCAATAAGTGTCAAATTAGCAAAAAGTGCAGGCAAGTGAAAGCAGAACAACTTTTAGGCCCAGTTAGGATTGATGGGGGTGAGAGCATGGCCTTGGATAGAATGTGGACATGCAAGCTTCATATAAGGCATTCCTGTGAGGCATCCCCAAAAGTTGGAGGAACCAGAGATGGGAAAAGGAGGGAGCCAGGTGCAGGGTACCAGGAATGGACCCTCCCAGAACCACCATATTGCAGCTCAAAATTCTGAGGAGCCTGAGAATTCTAAATTTGAATGCTGTTTCCTCATTGCAATGGTATATTTTTCAACGTAGAATAAAAAAGTAACAAACTGTTACTTCAACAGTATGTAAGCTTGTTTTATCATTTTTTTAACACACACATAACAGATAGATTTCCATTTGTACTCTTACCGCAGGCCCCAAGAATGTTAAAGGAAGGTTCTTCTATGCAGAGAAGGGAAAGAAAGGTGTGGGAAGAAGAATGGGGAAGAAAAAAGGAGAAACAGGATTAGGTATTTTATCTTAATATGCCGTACTCCGTTCCCAGTAAAATTCTTATAACATTTCAGGTGTTTAATATAAATTTGGTGAACAAATAATCAATAAATCAATCAACCAATAATGAGGAAACCAGGCTAACTTTGGTGCATACAGTTATGACCAAACTATGGATCACAAAACTTTCCAATATGACCTGCCAACTACGTATTCAGACTCAAGCATTGAAAAGACAAAATTGGCAACTAATTAATGCATAGAACTCTCCTGACAAAGATCTGTCACCAGAAAATGAAATGACCCCCAGGAAAACATCCTCACATCTTAGGCTTCAGGCAGACCAAGTAATCAAAACAAACAGGAAGGCCAGCTTAGAGACTTCTGAAATTGTGTCTACTCAAGATAAAAACCTTAAATGACAAGAACAATGAAGCTGAAGAAAGAGTTAGATGTAAGAATATTACAAAAGGAAAATGGATTTGGGCACTGAATGTGGCTAGTAAAATTCATGTACACTTGTTTAAACTTTTAAAATTTATATTTTTGTATGTAAGCATAATTGAGTAAGAAACATGTTAATCTTTCCTCCCATTTCTGCACTTATTTCCTCCCATTTCCATTTCCTCCCACCTTCACTTATCTACACAGTGATTCTCAGTCCTGGTTCTCTTACTTGGAATCAATTGGAGGCATTTAAAAAAAATACCAGTGCCTGCGCCTCACCTGTAAAAATTCTGATTAAATTGAGAAGACAATCTGTAATTTAAAAAATTGTTCCAGAATATTCTAATGTGTAACCTAGGATGGGAACTACTGAGCCTTGGAGATTGTAGCTATTTGGTACATTAACCTGATAACAGTATTCTCTACCTGGAGACAAACAAGAAAAAAAAAGTAAAAAGAAATTCTAAAAAAGAGTGAAGATTTTCCGAGGAGGTGGTTTAGAAAATCCCAGTTGAAGGGCATGGCTATTATTACACCATAGAACTTTGGTTTCTAAATATACCTCCTTGTTTTCATCATTGAAATAAATTCTGTGTTTGAGTGACTCACTTCCAAACTTTTCAAAACCACTAATTTGTATTTCAAATTTCCACAATAGTAACTATCCGTCATTGTTACACTCATCTGAGGGTTTAATGATATTCTCAATTCTTTGAGCCATAGTCATAGTAAGAACGTTTAATAGATATAATACCATTCTTTTCTGCAGATCACAAACTTCAAAAAACATAAGATAAAATTCACACACTAAGCTACACCTAGAGTTCCCATTCAGTAAGTCTGCAAAGGGGCTTACAAGTTTGCATTTTTAACAAGTTCGATGATGCTATTGGTGATTAGCAGGCAACCCTTCAGAGAAATGCTGCTCTCTGGGAGTCAGGACTATGGATAATGGCTAGACATGGAATATTTCTTCTCTTTCTATCTCACTGAGGCACTTCATAAAGCAATGGTACAGCCATTCCAATTCTATCAGCCATTGGAAATTGATTACAAGTAGTTTAATTTCCTAACTCTTGTTAAAAAATACCACCTGCTTCATACTCTACAGTGTACTCAAATTGACTCTTACAAAATCCTGGTAAATTGACTCAACTTTATGTGAAATTCTTGTGCTGACTGCTTACCCTATTATCATTCTTTAATGCAGGGTACACCATGAAGTATATTATCAGTTGATTAATGATAATCACACATATGCCAAAAATAAACATGACACTGGAAGTTTTGACCAGCTGAGCTTACAATATCTTGATAGTCATGGAGGATTCCAGTGCCATTTCCTTATCTTTGGGAGCTTTTCCTCAATTATACAGGGTAATAAAATTGGTAAGGTACCATTTGATCTTTTTTTTAAAATTTAAAAAAAAAATTTTTTTAAAGATTTTATTGGGGAATTGAGGGAGGGGAACAGCATGAGGAGATCAGGGAAAGAGAACAAACAAGTTGCTGTCCTTTTGTTCTTCAGTCTAGTTGTGGAGGACGTCGCTTCACTGGCCCATGTTGGTATTATCATTGTGCTCTTCCTGAGTGAGGCAGTTGCTCACAGGCTGTCGGACAGCTACTCACGGTGGCTCTTGACAGCTCACGAAAGCACATGCCATCTGCCGGCCAGCCCCACTGCAGCCGACGCCGTCGCTGGCAACTCACAGCAGCCTAGCTCCAGGTCGAGCTGTTGTTCACCATCTTACCTGTAGAGGGTGCAGCATCACTGGCCCTCTATGTGGGATCTGAACCAGGGCCCTGCTGCCTAGAGCTGGCATCCCAAGCTTACTCTTAACCAATGTACCACTTGGTCAGCCCCATTTGATCTTCTTAAAGTCATATACGTTGTTTCTCAACCTCTTGGTTCTTTTCAAATGTTGCTAATTAAGTGCTTGATAATTTTATGCTACTCATTTCCCAGATATTAGTGCAGACCAGCACACCGCTTGCTATCCTGCAGAGAGCTCTCCTCCATTATTTCTCAAAAACAAAGGCTAGCAGCTGTGCAGTGATGTCTGCATTTGTTAAACGTGCCCTAGGTCCAAATGTTACTTCATGATTTTTTTTTTCATTTACTCCACATGATCCTATAAAGTAGATAATATCTCCATTTTACAGGTATGAAGAGCAAGGTTCAGAAGCCTTCTTTTCCTAAGGTCACTCAATTAGTCAATAAGTTGAGAGTAGAACCTAGATGTTCCGAATAGTCACCCAATTCTCTTTCCACTGCATTATACTGCCAAACATCTGGCCCTGCTAGTTCAATTGTACGAGATAGTCCAGGTACTCTAATTACTTCTTTCCCAGCCCTAGTTGGCCTTCCAGTCTCCTCTGACAGCTGAGAATCATTCCAGCCAAGTGTTCACATCTGACCTTTTATATAAAAGACAAAATGAAAACTACGTTAAAAGCTTCTGCCATTTCACTATCCTTTATCATTACCTTTTCTTTTCCTATTCCTAAAGGGGTGGTATTTTCTTGGTCATCTTCGTTTGTCTATTATATTCATCATCTCTAAGTATTAGAATTGGTCTCAACTGTGTGGTTGGCATCATACTAGGTACTACTGTGGTCACACAACAAAACGACAGTCCCATACTGCCAAACTCACCTTGGCAATGGCTGATAAACAGGAGGGAAGGTAGATGTGTGCAGGAGGAGTTGGGCCAAAGTTAACTGAAATAAGTGTGAGCTTTGACAAGGACCAGGTGCAGAATGGATGAGTAGGAGGTAAAGTTAGGGGATTCTGCTCCCTTAGTCCCCAGCTTCCCTGCACCATCCCAGGAGTAGAGATGGAGGCTCATAAATGTGATTACTACATGTGCTGCCAATCAACAGACAGTAATAGCTGGTGAGATGGGCACGTACCCTCAGCTTTTTGTCTGGCTCACCTGAGATACTTTGAAATCCATCTACCCTTGGCTTCACCAGTTATCACTAATCTCTACCATAATATGTATTAATTTTAACCATTGATAGACTGTATTTTGCGTCCCCTTGTTAAAAATTCATTTGTAGGGGCCAGCCGAGTGGCTCAATTGGTTAAGAGCTCGAGCTCTGAGCAACATGGTTGAAGGTTCAATTCCCACATGATCCAGTGAGCTGCAACCAAACTGAGCTGCCGCTGAGCTGCCAACAGGTGGCAGGATGGCTCAGCTGCTGAGAGCATGTGCTCCTAACAACAAGGTTGCCGGTTCAACTCCCACATGGGATGGTGGGCTGCATCCCCCGGCAACTAAGATTGAACACGGCATCTTGAACTGAGCAGCCGCAAGCTGCCTACAGGTGGTTGGATGGCAACTGGAGTTGCAGCTGAGCTAGCCATGACCTCCACAACTAAAATTGAAGGACCACAACTTGGCTGGTCCCCATCCCCAATTCCCCAACATTGTTCCCCTTCCCCAATTCCCCAATAAAATCTTTAAAAAAAAAATCATTTGTAGCAAGACCTGTTTGAACATGACTGCAATTTTAGCCATTTATTCACTCAATAAATAGTTATTGTGCATCTATTTATTTACTCAATAAGTAGTTATTGTGCATCAATAATATATGTGGAAGTCACTGTGCTTGGGGCTAAAGAAACGGAGATTACAAGACACAGATGTTTCCTGCCCTCATAGAGCTGACAATCAAGCCCTCAGAACTCTAGATATCACTTACAGAGAACCTTTCACATAATTGTATAATCCATATCCTATCGGTGTGTAGCATGGAATTATATGTGCAGTAAAGTAGAATATTTACTTTGATATTCCAAATCAAGGTCCCAGAGAGTCTATATTAATTGGTCTTGGTGGGGAGACCTGAGTATTAACATTTGGAAACTCCTCCAGACAACTGAACATGTCTCAGGGTTTGAGAACCAGTGTTTCCTACCTCTGGTGGGTCCTAAGAATCACGTGCAGATATGGTTAAATCTGGGCCCCAGACTCACTATATCAGAATAAGAGGGCTGGGAGTCTATTTTTAACAAGCATCATAGTAATGTTTATGGTCAGACCAATTTGGGAAATACTGATTTTTGTCAAAATAAAATAAATCTTGTCAGTTGAAATGTGAATCAATCTATCATAAATTCTAATTTTTAAGTTAAATTTTAAAGATATGTCATCAGTTTTTCATTATTTACAAGCCAGAATTTGCCTTTATAATAAATATTATACCATTGTTTATGAATTGTCAAAATGAAGTAGAATTAAAATAAACACAGCTTTTGGCCGGCCGAGTGGCGTGATGGTTAAGAACTGGCTTGGGACGCCAGAGGGCCCCGGTTCAGATCCCACATATGAGGGCCAGTGACACTGCCCTCCACAGCTAAGATGCTGAACAACAGCTCGACCTGGAGCTGGGCTGCTGTGAGTCGCCGGCGAAGGCGTGGGCTGCAGCCCCTGTGGCAGTGGGTTGCCATGGGCTACCGTGTGCAGCCAGCAGCCAGCATGAGCGGCCAGCAGCCACAGTGAGCGGCCGTCCAGAAGCCGACGACTGATCTGCCTCACCTGGGAAGCGCGCAATGATGGTGCCAACTTGGGCCAGTGAAGCAACATCCTCCACAGCTAGACCGAAGAACAGGACGACAGCAACTTGTCTGTTCCCCTTCCCCCAATTCCCCAGCACTGTTCCCATCCCCCCAATTCCCCAATAAAAAATCTTTAAAAATAAATAAATAAATAAAATAAAAATAAACACAGCTTTATACATTGTCGGCCTTTAAACAGACAATTTTTTTTAAATTAACCTTGTCCTAGCATTAGCACAATTACAAATCAGTTTGTTAAAATATGTCTGGATTCAAAGCATCTGATTGCTTGTTCACAAACTCACCTAAACATTTCTTGTTAAATGAAATTTAGTCATAACGTAAAATATTTGAAGAAAAGCAGTCATCCAGAAAATTAAGGTCAACCAAAAACAGATGGCATCTGTGAAATTTGGGTGTTAAATTGTTATGCCAAGTAAAAAAAATAAAACAAAATCTGTGTTAGAAGACAGTTGTTTTGAACTTTATCTGTCTTATCTGGGAATGCATTTATATTTTTTAATAACCCAGACTTTTAAAATAGTAGCAGACCTTTCATGTTTCCTTCTAAGACATGTTATTTGAAAATAAAGTTCCAGGAAACATGGTTTTTGGAGAAAATACATTTCCATGTTACAAATCAGTTAGGTCTTCTCAGGGCTCATTACTTATACTACATTTCTATTTACATCCATTAGGGGAAAAAACCAAACATCTTTTTGCTTTCTTACTATAACCTTTTAAAGAACTTTTGTTTTCAGCCTAGTGCTACTTTTGGAGGAAAATTTTTCCCAATTATGATGCATACGGGGAAAAAGTACACTTTCAAGTCTCAGGCAACTAACCCATTTATATACCCCCTGAAAGAGATAGGGAGAACAAATGACGCTAGCAAGGAAGCTAAATGGTACTGGTGAAGACAAAAATAACAGACACTAGTCTAGGGTGATAAACACAATGAAGCAAATGATTGTTGTTGTGGATTCTTTCATCATTCATTTCCACTACATCTTTCTTTTTCTAAGATATAATGAACAACCCAGAATTTTTCATTCACAAACGGAGAAAACCTCTTTCCAGGTCACTGGAATGTGAAAGGCATGAATAAAGATGAAGAAATGGCATTTTCATTTTGATTGGACCTAAGTAGTTTAAAAAATGATAATGGGATTGAAAATGTATTTAATAAAAAATTACACTGTGAATAATAAATCAGATATTGTAATTCTGACATTAAATCACTTTCTAGAATATCTCAGTTTTTCAGTAGAATATGAGTTTAAAACTAAGAACTAGAAAATACATTAGACATTTTTCTATCCTGAAAGATATTTTTTTCTTTTTTGTAGAAAAAACAAAACGCAAAAACCATGCCCTAAAGAGATAGTTATGGATAATGTAGTATATAGTTTTAAATTGAATGGATTGTGAAATGCTTTACAAATATTAATTCATTAATCATTACTAACTTCCTTTGTATACTATAGCAAAAATGCTATTAAAAGAAGCCATACCTTTGTCCTGCCTTCCAAATGGCTTTTCCTATACTGAGTACTACATTGAAAAGCTGTATATTTCATGATTATTCAAGTTCCAAGGAAGAATTTGGTCTTTTTCTAACTAATGAAACCATTTTTTCCAAACATTTGATTTTCAAGTTACAGGATAAATGTTTCACAATATGGATTTATTCCAACATAACTTGCTCTCAAACAATATTTGCTGACATCTCACTGAAATCTCATGATATGGAAATATATTCACATTATGTTATTAAATAACAATTTATCAAATAATTATATAGTACCAGAAATATATATACAGCTTATATACCAATATGTTTGAAAGAAATTATAGTTGATTCACACCTATTTCACCAATGAACATGGCTTCTTATTGTAATTTAAATATATTTATTTTACCATTTTATTTTATTCATGGAACATGGCAAGGAATAGCCTTAATCAGTGATAAGAGATAAAGAAGGCAATAGACAACATTATCACACATAAGTCTATATAAATAAATTCTTAGATAAACAGAAAGTATCAAGACCATAAGACTAGGGTTAGACTTGTCATCAGAATTTTCAAGACCCTGATTAAGTCTTTCCCCTTCTCATCACTCAACACCTGGGCCCCCTTATCTCCTCACAGACATTCAGGACTTCCCTGTGCCTTCCTGGATATGTGCTGGCTCTCAAGAAGCCCCCAGATATTCCCACAAAATGGCAAAACAAACCTGGTCTCCACCCTTTAGAAAAAAAGAGAAGCCATGTTCACAAATAACAACAATAAAGACAACATAAGCTCGTTGAAGGGAATAAAACCACAGTGTTTGGAAATGTTAACACTTCCTTCCTATGCGTTTGATTCCATCACCGACTTTCCCCCTTTTTGGATAGCTTCATTGCCTCTTCTTTTGCACCTTTAATCTGTATGGCTCCTTTCCTCAGTTGTGACACCCTCTCTAGTTTTGTTCTGCTCTCTCCCCTCTTTCACCCTGACAAATTTCTGTCTTCCCTTTCTCAAAATAAATATGCATATTTGCTGCCCTACTGTCTTATTCCTTTCCAACGTGGTTTGGAACTGCCCTCCCAAATGCAGGCATCTACATGAGCAGCATTTAACAGTTTCACCACCCCAATCTCAGGATAAGCCTTCTGCCTTCAAAGTCAGTCAGAACCCTACCTCCTGAATAACGTCTGGCACTCCTCAGTACTTTCCCCAAAGATATCGCATACAGCCAAAGCATGCAAAACAGGAGATGCTGAGGAAAAAGTGTTAGGAATGGAATAGAGGTTGGTAGCAACCAACATTTCTTATGTAGTCTGAGTTCTAAATCTGTGTTAGAATGTGCCTGAGTCTATTTGACAAAGCTAAAAATATTAACATATTCACCAGTTTTCTTCCTCTGCCAATTTCAGGAGATGGCTTGTTTGTTGCTCACTTGGGGCCTTCTTTATGCTGACATGAGGTACTTGTTGAAGAGAAAGGACGTAGAGGGCAGAGAGCTGCAGACCGAGGAATGGAATAGATCTAGATGACTGGAGGAGGGAGCAGGAAGTGCAGAGGAGCTGGTAAACCTTGGAGAAGCTGTGGTTCTGGTTGGCTAGCGAGAGTTGGGAGGGTTAGGAAGGTGAAGAGGTATAGCCGTGTGGATAATGGGAATGTTTGTCACATGCCATGCAACACAATTCCAGTTTGCCATCTCTTCAAAATACTTCAGTAAGAGCATACAGAATTTTAAGGGCATTTTATAATTTATTTGGGTTTCTTTTAATTTGACAGAAGCACCTAGATCTATTTGACAGAAAGACCTAGATCTATTCAGGTTTTGGTACATGTGAGACGCCAGGTTTAGTGAGGGTTGTGAGGAAGGACAGTAGGCAAAAGAGAAAGATACATAGCAAACTAATGGTGTCAG
>NW_017731722.1:609438-627300 GCF_001890085.2 Hipposideros armiger
TGCCAACTTGGGTCAGTGAAGCAACCTCCTCCACAACTAGACTGAAGAACAAAAGGACAGCAACTTGTCTGTTCCCCTTCCCCCAATTCCCCAGCGCTGTTGCCATCCCCCAATTCCCCAATAAAGAAAATCTTAAAAAAAAAAAAAAGAATACTCTATTTGGGAGATATGACCCTAATTTTTTTCTAGACACTATTGATGCCAATTTTTCCCCACTAACAAGAAATGTTCTGCAGTGCCACACTAATCTATTTAAAAACCAAAGAACCAGAGAACCATGAAAATTCTGCACAAAAGTCCCAAACCCATGACGAGACAAACAGAAATGTGTGTGCTGCTGTATCAAGGTCCTTTAAAAGTTGTCAATGTTCATTATAAAATATTAAATGACTGAATAAATATTAGCAGAGTTTCTTTTGCTTTTTCCAGTGGAGTTAGGGACTAAAAGGGCAGCAGGAACTCTGCTTCACTGATGTAAATGGCTCATTCTGTCCTAAGTAAACTCCTACATAATCAAATATATTATACCACTCTGAATCATCTGTTTGGGTGGGCCACAAATCTAAATATTAAAAATTAATGTTGCATATATAAAATATTATATTATACAAATAAGTTCTTTCTGGGATTAAAAGTTATAGAAATGCAAATAAACCCAAGGAAGAGACATTGAGAAATAATGCTTAAAATAGATATTATGAATCTTTTGGTTCATTTTACTCACCAGGGGATTTTGTTCTAATTAACCTTAATTTTGCCCTGATCAGAGGTATTAGAGTCTGACTCAGCTGCACTTTTGCTGTATCATAAGTTAATAGTAATACTCAATGTAACAGAACATATCCCATACACAGGCAGCTGAACTTTCCCTTTCTCTGACTCATTGAGCTCATCTGCTACCAGATTTTAACTTCACAAATCCAGAACTTTCAGCATCTCTTGCCAAAGGAATTCATATGGACACCAATCTGCCCAGTAGTTCCTGTGTATAATAATACACTCTGTTCACTGTAAAGCTTTATTTCTCTGGAAATTGAAGGTCATCTGAATCATTATGAAGATGTCTGCTGAACAACGTCTCCTTTAGGAACTTCTAGAAGAGCTTCATGATAGCCTCTCATTTCCAAAAGGGAGTACAGACACGCACACACTGAGTTTCCTGAGGTTTCAATATCATTATAGCTAAAAACACTGCACCTCCTGAAATTCCTTCTATCCAGCTGGGCTTTCATTCTTCTGACAATTATCTCCCTCAGTCTTTCACTAGAATTTAGAATCCTTTACTCATCTAGGAGATGGGAAAATATGATCAGGCCATATGTCTCTTTACTGGAGGAAAAAAAAATTGATGAGGTAGGCCTGTCTATTTTCATTCTACTTAGTACAGGTGGAAAAAAATCATGATTGTATTATCTCTTTTCTTTTCATGTGCCTTGTTTAGCCTTCAAAAACAAAGACAAAATTGAGCTTCATCCAAGTTTTACCTACTTGGCCACTTACTTTCCAGGATCCTTCATCAAGAAAACAATTGCAGGCCACCGAGTGGCTCAGTTGGTTAAGAGTTGGCTTAAGAGCACGAGCTCTGAGCAACAGGGCCACCGGTTCAATTCCCACATGGGCCAGTGACGCTGTGCCCAAGCTTATCTGTCGCTGAGCTGCCAACAGGTGGCAGGATGGCTCAGCTGGTGTAACAACAAGATTGCCTGTTCGATGGTGGGCTACTCTCACCCACAACTAAGACTGAACTTGGCACCTTGAGCTGAGCTGCCACCCAGATGGCTCAGTAGATAGAGTGTGCACTCTTAACAACAAGGCTGCTGGTTGGACTCCCACATGGGATGGTGGCTACGCCCACTTGCAGCTAAGATTGTAACACAGCAACTTGAGCTCAGAGGCCACAAGCTGCTGATGGGCAGCCAGGTGGCGACTGGCGCCCTTCACAATGAAAACTGAAGAACAACAACTTGGCTGGTCCCCTTCCCCAACTCCCCAATAAAAATCTTTAAAGAAAGAAAATAATTGCACTGGGTAAAAGTTGGAGTTAGTGCTAGAAACAAGAAGAGGCAAAAGTAGGTCCTAACCAAATGACGGGTCATATTAGGGGCTAGAAGAGGTCATTAAAGACGAACAGGAATCCAAAACCAAACACATTTTAGACACACAGAGCACACAATGTTCCAAAACCAGAGGAGTGTGATATAACCCATCCAGTTTCCTTCCTGTTTTGGTTGTCTAGAAACTAAGAATTGCATATTTATTGTTGACGTACCATAAATACCTCTGTATGATCTCCCCTCCCAGGTGCGTGGGTATGTGGTGGTGGCCACTGGTGGAAACTGCTGTGGGTCTGCAAGGGCTTCACTGGGATATGAAACTTCATGTTCATGATTGCGATTCAAGAAGCCAAAGGGCAAAGGCAGCATTGTCTGGGGTTATGATCTAAGTACCAAACACAAAATATAAATATTAATAAATATGGAAGTAAAACACCACAGGTATGGAACAGGGCAAAGCAAGTGGAGGAAACGTGAGTCTTCAAGAATTACATACGGTGCTGGTAACCTCTAGTGTGAGCGTTCCGGAAGCATACTAAGGTGCTAAAGATGCTCAGGTGGCAAAGCCTCAGTACTGAGGCATTAACTTTCCTCTCCCTTACTTGGGACTTTTGATCATGGATGCCATGTGCTACCAGAAAGCAAGGGGAACTTCTGTACACACAGTTGGCCACTCTCAGCTCCTGGCAGCTCCTACTGGCTCTCACATCGTGCCCGAGCTGGTCTTTGTTCACCTCCTGTTGGAGCAATTCTTCCCTTCTAGTGACAAGCCTCCTGAGGGTTCCAACATCTCCGATTTTCCATAACTTTTCAAAACCTTTTATTATCAACATTACCAAAGTCAATATTTTGGCATAAAGAATACACTTGACTCTCCCCAGATAAGTTTTGGCATCTTCCTCTTACCTATTTGTTTATGGATATCTACAGAGATGTATTTACAGTGACCTTTAACATAAAGTCACATAAAGACTGTTGGGCCCTACAATCAATATTTATTGCTGATGGGGATATGAGATGCTATAAACCCAGAACTTAGAGGCTGTGAAGCCATGATCTGGGCAGCGCTATTTTGGACTAAATAAGGTCATTGATGATCAATGCAGTGATAATAACATATATCTGCATGATGTTTTATATTTTATGAGATACTTTTATAATACTCATTATGTCATTTGAGCCACAAAACTAACTAAAGTACTAGAGCAGAAATTTTTATTATTTCCTGTTTACAGATGGAGAAATTGAGACTATGAGAGACTGCATGACTTGCTCAGGATCAACAAGCTTTAACTGTCAGAGTAATGACTCAGCACAGGACATATGACTCCAAGTCAACTATTTAATCCACCATAATATAATGGTGGCCTTTTCTTGTTTTGAGCCTACATTAAAATTAAAGTCTCAAACAAAAGGGCACTAACCATTTTCTGGCATAACTAAGCAGCTGAATGTCACTATTGATATTTTTGGTCTTGCATCTATATAGTTGTTTCATGACTGCCTGGTCTTCGCAACTCCTAAATGCTTTCCGTATATAATAAATGTTGGAGACAGTGGTTGTTCACTGCAATTTCACTCTGTAATGATTTGATGGAGAATGTACAAGTGGCCTGTGTATACTCCGCTCAGAGGTCAGCTTAAAACAGTGAGTCACTCCAAAGATAAGCATTTAGCCATTATACTCGTATTCATTCATTTTAGGCAAGGATGATACTTTATCATTTATCCTTTCTTCTTTGGAGCTGATAAAGAAATGGATAATTCTTTTGGCTACTAATTATCATGACAAAAGGTGACATTGTCACTTTTTACAAGAATCAGAGCTGTGGTTATGTTGGAGGGACCATGGATAAACTACTTATCCCAGAAGCCCCATACAGGTTTCTGGGATTGTCTCATTTTATGTTTATTTAAGAATGATGTTGGGCCACGTTCTGGGCAAGGCAGGATGAGGAAGCTTTATTTTATAACAAACTTGTATATTCAGAGCTCATATTAATTCTAGCTTCTTCCAGTGTAAATTGAAATGAAATATATTGGGTATACAATGAACAGTTCTCCATTAATCCCTCTCAACTTCATGTGTGTCCTTTACTTCTCCAAAACAGTTTTCCTCCAGACCAGGGGAATGAGATATCATTCTTCTAAAATACACTTATTTTTGATGTTAAAAAAAAGACTCCCACATGACAATAATTATAATGTTGCTATCTGTTGAACAAAAAAATACAGACTAAAAAAGGCTTCAGTGAATTCAACATATTTAAGAAGAAAACTTCTCTGTTTACCATGGTATTATCAATACACTTTTGGGAAAAAGTAAAACATTATGCAAGACATATTTATACACATGGATTCACAATCATCCTCCCACCCATATGCTTTCCCATAACTGCTACAGAATTTTGCTTCTCAGACTAGTCCACTCTCTGAACAGCCTCCATAGCTCAACTTCTCCAGATGTAGAAATCGGCCTTTACACATACAGAGTAAGGGGCATCTGCCTGATATGGATTCATTCGCCCCTTTAGCAAACATTTCTTGACCACCTCCTCTCCAAGTGCCCTGCTAGGTCTAGGTTAGTGATGTCTGGGAACTTCACCACCCACTGATGTCTGAAATTGCACTAGTTAAAACTGCATTCTTTTCCTATAAAGCTTAGATTTCTCTATGCTCAAATACCTAAGAAAGACAATATTTTTGTGTCTTGCTTCTGAATCCTAGCCACACAGTAAAATCACCTGAGGAACTTCTTAAAAACTACCAATGTCTGACTCCCACCCCAAGCCAATTAAATTAGGCTGTGTGGGGCCTGGTAGCTGGATTCACCAAGAGCTGGTGATGTAAGAGAGCGATGCAGAAGTCACAGTGCATTTTATTACCTTGCCTCAGAAATTACATGTCATCACTTCTGCCATATTCTATTGGTCACACAGGTCAGCCTGAGTCAGTAAAGGAGGGGACTAGAAAGAGGCTTAAAAACCAGGAGGTGAGGATCACTGGGGACCATCTTGCTGGTTTGCTGCCATACAAACCATTCTCTGAACACTTTCTTCATCTTTTTGCTTTCATCAAAACTTGACTTTTCCCTAAGAACACCCCATCAGCCTCCCTACTACAGACTGGTTTTCCTTTTGTAGCCCTCAGATCGTTGATTCTGGAGATAGGTACCTGTCATCCTTGCTCCTCATTGCTTTCAGATATTTCTGTCTCCCTCTCCCTGAAAAATGCCAGCTTGAATCTCACATCATTACATGTCACATATTAGTGATGCCTCTGCCATCTCCTTCATTTCTCTAGATCCTAACTTCTGACTCACAACTGTAAGCTCCAGTGCTAGTCTTGCCTTAATTCCTAGAGCTATGGACATATAAGTAGATTATCATGCCCCTACCCTGGTTTCTCAATTTCTTGAACTTCTCCATTGATCGTGGCAACCATTCTACCACAGCCTCTAACCCCATGGTCAGGCCCTGAACTGTGTCATTAGCAATCAATCCAGCCCTTCTTGGTGGTGATTTCATGCATTCCACCCTCTGACCACCACCTTCACTCTTTCCAGCTCACTTCTTCTACTGTCCTAGCCCGAATCATCATCATTCAAACTCACTGGAACCTCCAATCCATTCATCTACCACCATTCCACTATCCTTTGCCCCTTAATATGATCACCCCCCTACTTACCAACCTTAAATTTGATGGCTAATCTTTATCAGTGTTCCCTTACATATCCCCTTGACTCTTTTGCTTCTCTTCAGATTTATCATACGTACTTGAAAGACTAGAATCTTGGTTAAAATTCAACTCTCTGCATCCACCATGCAACTGAATGTGACTGAAAAACATAGTCACGCTGAACTGTCTCATTTTAAACATATAAACAAACCTTCAAACATGATCTTAATGCTACCAGGATGTTACAACTTAACTTCCCAAGGCCAAACTCTTAGACAAACTTTTCTCGCTTTCACTTTTCTCGAATAACCCAGACTCCCTCCTGGTTTCACTACCCTACATCACTGAGAAAATTAAAGCAATCAGAAGAGAACGTCCAAGGACTTCCACACCATCTTTACCCACCTACCAGCATCTGTGCCCACATCTCTACCTCCCAACCTGTTACTATCTACGATCCACCCCAAAGCCAACACTTCCACTTAGGCACTAAATCCCACCCCCATAGCATACTCAAGACATCATTCCAGCACTCTCTATTGGATCATTTCCATTTCAATACAAGTAGCATGCTGATATTATGTCTAACTTTAAAAAAATATTTTCAAAAATAAAACAATAACTTCTCTGGATTCACGCATACTGTTGGCTAGTGTCTCATTTCCCACATCTCTTTTGAACAAAAACTCCTCCACAAAGATATCTACAGCTGCTGTCTGTATTTTCTTTCCTGCCATTCTCCAGTCAGATTTTTGCCTCACTGTTCCTCTGAAACCACCTTTAACAATGTGAACAAGACCCACCATGTTGCCAGATCCAGCAGCCAGTCGTTTCTTTGCTTGGCCTATCAGTAGCATTTGGCATAGTTGCACATTCCCTCCCTCTTGATTCACTTTATTCTCTTGGCTTCCAGAGCACCATGTTCTTCTTTTTTCCTCCTATCTTGCTAGCTGCCCCTTCATGGTATCCCTTGTTGGTCCTTCTTCTTCTTTCTGACCCTTTAATGTTGCCATGCCCCAGGGCTCAGGCCTTGATCCTGTTCTCTTCTCTAACTACATTGGTTCCCTTTGTCCTCAAAGCAGTATTACGGCCTTAAATACCACCTAGGTGCTGCTTACCTCCAAATTGTATATATCACCAACAAAGAATTCACTCACAAGCTCCAGATGTATGTCCTTGGATGTAAAATAAACATCATTTTATTATTGTTGTTAGTTTCAGGTGTACAAAACAATGTAATAGTTATACTTTTCACTCCTCACTAAGTGACAACCCCCTCCCCCAATCCACCAAAAATAAACATCTTAAACACAACATGCTCAAATCTGAACTCTTGATCTTACTACCCAAACCTAGTCTGCCCTCAACCTTCTCTAGCTCATTTGATGGAAGCCCTCACCTTCCCATTCAGCAGATGAAAAAAGCTTAGAGTCCTCTTTGACTTTTCTCTTTCTTTCACAGCTCACATCCAATATAATTACAAATCTTGCTGGCTGTACTTTCAAAATATATTGAGGGGCCGGCCGAGTGGCTCAGTTGGTTAAGAGTTGGCTTAAGAGCGCGAGCTGTTAGCAACACGGCTGCCAGTTCGATTCCCACATGGGCCAGTGATGCTGCACCCAAGCTGATCTGTCGCTGAGCTGCCAACAGGTGGCAGGATGGCTCAGCTGGTGTAACAACAGGATTACCTGTTCGATGGTGGGTTATGCCCATCTGCAACTAAGACTGTTCTCGGCATCTTGAGCTGAGCTACTGCCTGGATGGCTCAGTGGATAGAGTGTGTACTCTTAACAACAAGGCTGCTGGTTTGACTCCCACATGGGAGTCGCCCACCCGCAACTAAGATTGAACACAGCACCTTGAGCTCAGAGGCCACGAGCTGCCAACAGGCAGCCAGATGGCGACTGGCGCCCTCCACAATGAAGATTGAAGAACAACAACTTGGCTGGTCCCCTCCCCCAATTCTCCAATAAAATCTTTGGGGGGAAAAATTTATACATATATATATATATATATATATCTCATCAGAAACTGAATGCTTTTCACTACCTTCTCTGCTGCCACCTGGTCTAAGCTGTCATCTCTCACCTGGCTGTTGCAATAGCCTCTTAGCAGTTCTCCTACTCCCCCCCACCCCCTGTGCCCTTTACAAGTTACCCTCAGCATGGCAGCCAGAGTGAGCCTTTAAAACGTATCATTCTCTGCTCGAAAGCCTCGATTGTCTCCCCGTTGGCACAGAGTAAAAATCAATGGCTTACTAAACCTTATAGGACTGACCTCTCTGACCTCATCTCCAACTACCCTCCACCTCCATCACTCCACTCTACCATACTGGTCCCTTCCCGTTTCTAGAACGTGGGGCAGACAAGCTCCCACCTTAGCACCTACACTGTAGTGGTTCTTTCTGTTATTTCCAGCTTGGTTAACTCACCTTTTTCGTATCTTTGTTCATAACATGGAGGTTTACCTTCACCACCTTATTTATTACTGTAATCACACAACTACACACACACACACACACACACATCTTGCCAATCCCTACTTCCCCTATCCCATTTGTATTTTCTATGTCATTTATCATATTCTAAGGTATTTAGTAATTTAAGGTATTTGATAACCCACTTATTTATTATCTATTCACTATCTTCCCTTTCTCCCTATTTCCATTCCTAGAAAACAAAACAAAAGCTCTTAGGGGGCAGGGATCTTGGTAATATTCACTGATGTATCCCAAACCTAGAACTTCATCTAACATATTCAGTAAATCAGTAAACAACGTCTTCCTGAAATGTACAACCCAGAGATTATAAGAATAGGATCTATACAGCTAATTAGTAGAAGAGCTCAAATTTGAATTCAAACATTATGATTACAAATTCAGTAACATTTCCCCTATATTGCTCTACCTTCCAAATAAAAACAACCCTTTCTCAAGCCCTTAAAACACCAATACTATTTGTTAAATTTTGATAACTTCATAAGAATAAATATTTTAATTAAGCAGTTGATTATTAGGACAGAAAGACATTGTTCATGCTTCTTTGCTGAATTAACTGCATTTTGTACCTCCAAATCTTCTGTTTGTGGCTAAGAGTCATTGCTTTCTTAGAGCTCCTTATTTCCTCTTTACTACCATTACCAACACAGCAGATGATTTTCTTTTATAGCCTATTTTACATGAAGAAACTAAGTTTTTATCACTCCAGGGGAGTTTGTGTGAATGCTAATGAGTATAGAACAACACTGCCAAGTTGAAAATTAGAGGCTGTGCTGGACTCTCCCTACTTCTGAGTCATTCTAGCACATCAGTATTGCAAAGCCTGCAACCAAAATCCATTCCTCAGCAAAACGGCAAATCGCTACATGTTAAGTTGCTTGAAAATAGTGAAAAGCACAAATGTTTAAGCCTCAAATCCCAGTAATGCACTGTAATTGGATTCAATCATTACAACAGATACTGTGAAGTAGCGGGATAGGACACAGATGAAGAAGAGAGAAGGCTGGAAATCCAAATAGCTAGGAGCTCAATATTTGGCGTTAGAACATTTCCTGCTTTGGCAACTGTCTACTCACCCCAGTGGTGGTAGTACAAAGGTAGCAGAAACAATGAACTGTCAATGTCATAATTGCTTACTGTTACAACTATGACTCTTACAAATGTAAAGTATGTCAAAATGTACTTAACACATTAATAAGGGAAACAGAAGGATGATAAAGCTGATTCAAGAAGCATTTGCAGAACTGAGCAGTTATAGACACTGAAGGAAGAATGTTGGAATACGATTACCAGGTTAGATTAAAAAACTGGTAAATATTCTACAAAACAAAAAAGCCATAACTTTAGGGGTTGTACTTTCTACTAGACAGAAACCATTTGCATTTCTACCAGACAAAACTCTATGCATTAACATGTAACTTAATAGAATATGGGCCCTAATCAATAGCAAATAATATGTCAAGGAAAAAAGTATTTATTTCCCAAAAGAATTAAGTAATCCTTCAGGGGCCTGTTAGATAATGTTGCAATATGACACCAAAAGAACACGCAGCTATCCCTTTGTTTCATTTCTAATTTTTTGATAATATTTTTAAATAGCACTGAGTAGAAGAGCCTGAGCCTTCCCTTTGGAGAAACACTCCATTCCACTACATCAGAAATGTGTCTGGTCTGTTTTGAGAGAGAAACCCCTCCCAGTTCCAAACTCTAAAAAAAATTCCTTCAGACCACAGCCTACTTGTATTTTAGCATGCAGCATTTTGTTTGAATAATGTATTTCTCTCATAAACAAGAACAGAATTAACAATGTATTTCTCTCATAAACAAGGCCATAATTAGTGATTGAATGAATCCCATATTTCAGCTTGACTTAAAATATTCTCTGTATTCAAATAATTCATCAACTGTATTTTAGACATGAGAAGCACCTTAGTGTGGAGTCCTGGAGTCAAATGATGTCCAGAAAGGATAAACAACATGTCCAAGTTCACACTGCGATTCTAAAACCGAGCTCATAAAGAAATTTACAATCAAAGCAGAATAATATATGGGACTATAACAGCTGTAGAAATTCCAAATTCTGGTGGTTGATCTATCAATAACCATGATCTCTAACATTCAAGGCATGCTGCTGTGCCAGAAAATAGGCTTTATAACAAAGAGCTCATATTCAAGGACTGTGAGGACTTTTTGACTATTAGTAATTTTCCCCAATAAGATGCACAATGAAAGAAATAGGTTAATTCATCTACAGAAAAAAAAGAAAAGATTAAAACTTAGACACAACACCATTGAAATTGGCTTGTCAAATGATTTCATCTTTTATAACTTGATGTTCTTCTTTTCTAGTTTTTTCTTCCAACTTTTTTTTTCCAAAGAGAAATCTGCCTCCTTGATAAACATTTTCATTTTAGAAAATAAGGCTGTATTGTTAAAATAATCAGGTTTTAGAAAAGATAGAGTATGTTATGAAACCAAAAAAAAACAAGGGAATCTGACTACTGAATAACCTTGATGGCAGATTAGAATGCTTGGCATTTCTCATCTTCTTTGTAATTCTCCTTATCTACAAATTGAGTTTCAAATACAGAATGGGCTGATAGTGTTGAGAGAGACTTTTGTTACTTACTATAAAGTATTTGTGTCAGTCATAGTAATTATGCTTGCGCAATAGCAGTCTTTCATCATGAATTTGTGGAATACTGATTATGCGCCTATCAAAATTATTCACCTAAAATGAGGGGTTTAGCAATGGAAGGTGAAGCTCAGTGAGTTTTCAAAATTGGTTGCTAATTGCCCCCTGATTCCGCAATGCCTAAAATACCTCTCAACAATAGGCTTCACACAATTCTAAGTTCATTCAGATCTACATTAATTTAAAATATATGTGCATTGCCACATGGCACTTTCACATTCATGGAGACTGAGGAATCATTCATAAAAATGTGATAACTGAACAGGAATGTCAGAATTCTGAGAACTTTAGGAAGTAGCTGTAATATCAAGAATATACGTTTTTAGTCATATTTCACACTTTAACTCCATAGTATCCTGCAATTATCTTAAATCCTAAGGGCAGGCTAAACACGTACTACCCAACCTGTACTTTTCAAAATACAAATTTTATTAAAAAACTCTAAATATACTATCAAAAGTAACTGAATAAAAATCTTTTTAAATGGAAGTTTATGATTCTTCTTCAGCTTTCTCAAGGTTGTTAATAAATGTTCACCTTTCAAAATAAATGATTATCTCTAAATACAGAACAGATGTTTCGATAAAATCTGTACCGCTTAAGCTGGCCAAAGTGGCATTTCCTCATAGTTTCCTTGGCACATTAAAATGATTTCATATTCTCCTGTTTTGGCTAAATGTAAACTAAATAGGAGAAGTAGTACTGGTTTGTCACAAATGAGTGAACAGAGTGGGTATCTTGGTGGTGCCGACCCCATGCTATGACAGGACAAACTGGAGCCTTCAAGAGGCAGAGATCCTTTATGATTGAGAAACCAGCCCTTGAAGGCTGGGGAAATTTCAATATCTCCATTCTCCTAGAAGAAAGAAAGTTTCTGATTGTTCTTAAAAACATGATAAAAGAACAATGATTCCGGTTGTTGGGGTTGGGTTTTTTTGGGGTTTTTTTTCAGTATCTGAATTAAATGTATGTGTAGGGGTACGTCTAGAGGTAAGAAGAAGCTCAAATTAATCCAGTGAAAGTCACAGGTGCAAAAATGTCCTTTGTCCATTGAATCATGTCTGTATTCCAGTTGACCTTTTATTTGTTTTGTTAGACCTCCTTAAAGTCACTAGAAACTTATATCTTGAGTGATATGTATTATTTTTTAATAATAAAATCCCTCACTGGAACTCATAAACAAAGTCACTGGGGTCATACATGCTTTGACCTACTCTAGTGAATTGACAGATAGGGACTGCAATATACTGCTCTGCCCTCGGATTTCTTGAATTTCCTAAGTCACGAGGGTATTCATACAAATTGAAATGTGAAAGGGGATTGAAATATGATTTTGTACCTAGGGCATTGTTTGTCCACCAGCTTCACAAGTGATAGGATAGAAAGGGAAAGGGGGGAGCAGAGTTTTTTGTTAGACTTTAAAAAAGCCCCGAACTAGAAATGTCAAAGTTAATCTAGCCAAAGGTGACATTCTAAAACCAGCAGTGACATCATTACCTTTTACCTTACTGTCAATAGACACCATACATTTTTAAATGGAATTACATAAAAGTATGTTTATGTAATTCTAAGGAATGAAATATTGCTATCTCAAAAGATAATACAATTTCCCAAGCTGTATAAAAGCCCTGAGGGATTTTAGCTTAGATACGTGCATTACATATCTAAGCCAGGTAAAAATATTATGCTTAATAATAAAAGCGAGCAAATGCACAGGGAGCATGACATGCTCTAAAGTTACCATTTATAATGAAAACAAAAATAATCTGAGAATAAAGACTTTGAAGAAAGAGGAGAAATTACGTAATTTGCAATCATGAGGATGGTCAGTGGTGAAGCCAGAAAATGAATTTACTAACATATTCCATGCCCTAGGTTTCCATACTATGTTCAGTCTTTTTGTTATTGTTCTAGTGAATGGAAAGATTTTATATATAAAAGAAATGATTAATTAATGAGCATAACCTACTAGAACAATATTGGTAGCACATGTCCAAGACATAAAATAAATCTTGTAAAACACATTTAAATTACTCAAACCCTAACTTTGAAAAAATAGGCCCCCATCAAGGAAAACACATAATTAAGCGAGACCATGTAGATACTGATAAATAGGCATAGCCAGTTACACAGATCTCATTTTTCCTTTCCCAGCCTCGTAGCCTCAGTAGACCTAGGCTATATTATTTCCTGGGAAGGACTGGCATTTTCTTTTTTTATAGTTCACTTGTAGCAAGGTCAGGCTTGAATGTACTTGACCTTTTCCCTGTAAGCAGCAAGTCTCCTATAACCAAGGCAACCAATATTGTCTCAGGTTACCTATTCCATGCTGGTGCACTGTCCAGGGTTATAGTCACAGCCATAATGAACATCTTTGATAACTTCAGAGCTCCAGCCAATATTAACAATCTTGGGAGAACTTTTTCTAAATGAAAAGAGATACTTGCATTCTCCTAGTTTTTCATATATACCGGGGGTGCCAAAAAAATGTATATGGTGGACACTTTGGTCAACGTTGCTCAAGCAGCAGTTCACCGTAATCAGAAGTGTCTGGATGCTGATAGTAACCACTTTGAGCACCTCTTATAATTGCAGAAGTCAAACATGACTTGTGTTCATCTTTTGTTATAGGTAGATGTTGAGTATTACAATTTTAATAGTTTTTTCCTTTCTTAAAATGTGTATACTTTTTTGGCACCTTCTGTATATATGACCGTTTTATATATATATATATATATATATATATATATATATATATATATATATATATATATATATATATATATAAACTTTTTATTTTGGAATAATTTTAGATTGACAGTAAAATTAAAAAGAAAATAGAGTTACAGTATATCCCTCACCCATCATTAACATCTTACATTACCATAGCACATTTGTCAAAGTTAAAAAACAAACAAACAAACAAACAAACAATAACAAAAATAACCCTTGGTACATTATTGTTAACTAATCTCCACATTTATTTGGATTTCACCAGTTTTTCTATTAATTTTCTCTTTCTGTTCCAGGATCCAACTCAGGGTACCACAGTTCATTTTCGTGTCCTGTCTCCTTAGTCTCCTTTGGTCTATGACAGTTTCCCAGTATTTGCCAGGTTTCTCCACTGTAAAGTTCCTATTACTTCCTTCCTGGAATCTATTATTTAGAAGTAAGTGACTAAGTCTAGCCCATCCTCATGGCAGGGAAGTTTCCACCTCCTGAAGGAACGACTATTTATACAAAATGGAATTCTTTTGTAAGGAAGATTTGTCTCTTTTCCATTTATTTTTTTATTCAATCATTTATTCCTGTTAGTGTGGACCTGTGTATGTTTATTTTATACTTTGGGTTATAATCTGATACTACATTATTTACTTTGTTGCTCAAGTGATTCTAGCTTTTTCAGGCTGGCTCCTATGCGACTTTGACATAACTCCATTCTTTTGTTTTTTCTCTCCTAGGTTTTTGGAGCTTTTTGCTTTGCACTGTATCTTTTATTCCCTTGGGTTCCTCATCTAATCTCTTGGCTGTAGATAGCATCAGTATGTGATGACTCACAAACTTACAGCTCTTGCTCAGACCTTCCCTCTGAACTCTAGATGTTTATGCCTTTCTGCTTCCTTCTGTTCTCCACTTGGGTATCTGATAGACCTCCCATCTCAACAAGTCCAAGTTAGAACTCTTGATCTTTCTCTCCTGCCACATTCAGTCTTCCCAGCTCAGCTCATGATAATTCCATACTTCTTGTTGCTCAGGTCCTACCTTGCATTCATGCATCCATCTAGAATCACACCCCCTCTTGTCAACTCCAGTACTGTCACCCTGGCCCAGTCACAGTCATCTCTGTCCTGGATTATTCCAGTAGAGCCATTCTCCAGCCCATTCTCACACTGATGCCCAAGTGATCTTGTTAAACAGAGTTTTGATCGTGCTGCTGTTCTGCTCCAAACTCTTTATGATGCCCCATCTCACTCACTGTAATGACCAAATTTCTTAGCCTAGGCTCTTACAGTGGCCTAGAGTTCTTTATATATCTGCTGCACTCCCCACTCCCATCCACATACACCACACATGCTGACACACACACACACACACACACACACACACACTCTCTCTCTCTCTCTCTCTCTCTCTCTCTCTCCCAGTGTTTCCCTTGAGCTCTTCTCCTAGCAGTCTCCTCTCAGTAGCTCTATGCCAGCTATGCTGGCTTCTGTGCTGCTTATCAGCCCACCAGGCATGCCCCTGTCTTAGGGCCTCTGAACCTACTATTTCTTCTGCCCGGAATACTTTCTTCCCACTCACCTACATGGCTCATTCCTTCACCTCGTTCAGATGTTATACTCTTAGTGAAGGCTTCCCTGGCAACCCTTTTTAAATTTCAATCTCCCCTCCCAATCACTTTCCATCACCTTCTTACTCACTGCTTATTCCATATCCCTTACTTAACGTTTCCATAGCACATCATCAATTATACTACATATTCAGTTTATTTATCTTTTTATTGCCTAGGTTCCCCCTTGAGAATTTAAGCTCCTAAAAGCAAAGTTTTTCTCTCCTGTGTTCATTACAGTATCCTCAATCCCTAGAATCATCTCTGCCCTTTGTAGGAACTCAAAAAGGCATGTAGAATGAAGTCATTTTTTTTTCAGGATCTTTTTTTCAAGCTTTGGGCCTTTCTTATTTTTCCCTGAGGCCTGTGTCTTTGTTCTTTCTGCTGGGCATATGTAGAATCATAGAAGCAGGGGAAGAGTTACCTGACTCACTGTCGAAGATGATAGTAATGAGACAAGCAGAAGTAAATGACAAGAAATGTCTGTGTGCCCACCATGATTTCCAATTGACTGGTCCATGAACTCTGCACCCTCTGCAACCCTGCTGTTATGTCCTTTTGGACACTCTGAGCCTCCTGCCCCAAGTCCTGACAGCTTCTCAGATGAGGAATGTACTGCGCCTGTGACACATGCAGCTGCCCACAAGCCCGTCTGTCTGTGCCCTCCTCATTGCTGGGCCACCACACCAGCACCAAGGAAGCCAGTAAATTTGCAGAGAAGCTGATAGTCTCCTTGGATTACAGCCTCTAAAATAAGTCACAGATATTTTCTATCCCATCCTCCAAACTTTATATGGGGTTATGATCATTCTCCCTTGTCTTGGAGGATGAGGGTGTCAATGACACAATCAACTCTTGAAAATTCTTGCCCTCATCTGTAGCACAGAAAAGGTATTTGTATCCCTTCCCTGTGTGTGTTGGGACTTGGGATGGGGTATGGGGGGAAGTGGGTAGAGGTGGGTGGCAGTATTATCACACAGTTAATGGATAAATTTTACATATGAAGATTTGTTAAGACTTTTGGCTCTTAATATTCAAAGTGAAGCTTATGAAATTCCAAAAATCTTTTCTCTCTCAAAAAGTTCTTGCAAATCAAAAGCACCCAGGCTTTCAAGACCTGGTTCCACTATGGATTTTTCAATGTATTTAGAAATGCAAATAACTTTTTCTTCCTTCCTGGCTCTTCAGTGTCTGGCCATCCCTGGAGTAAATGAATGCCTCCGGAGGCCATGAAGATGTTGGCTCAGTGAAGGTGTGGATGGTTGGGAGATGAAGCAAACCAAGTGAGACAAAACCTACCCTAATAGTCCCCAAATGTATTCTGCCACCCAGAACATTCTGCTCCAATTTTTATGAAAACTCAGAAAGGCAGGTCACCTAACTTGCTTCTGAACAAAACAACTAGACAAGGTATCTAATACCAAACTTTGTGTCAGGAAATGGTGCAAACATGGTCACTGTTGACTTGCCTAAGGCCATGACAGCTAGTAAATTGGTTTTGCTCAGGAAGAGATATACACATAACAAAGAAAATGGGACCATGCAGTAATGAAGTGCTTTGCACTAGTGGTCTCCAAACAGGAGGCGTACAAGTCCAGGAGTCCTAGAAAAAAATATTACAACTATTATTTCTATTTTATTTAAAGAAAAATCATAAAGTAATTAAGCTTTGATAGCATTTCATATACCAGTTGTCTCTGGCACCCTACCTTGTTCTATATGTTAAATGGTCATGTGCCCGTTAAATTCCTAAAATGTCCTGAGGGTAGAGTGGGAGTTTCATGAAGCCGACAGTGATGTTCGCACTTGTTCATCTGCCTTCAATACATTGTAATATGTTATACTTTACTTGTGCCCAGTAGAGCAGCCAGATTCGTTGGAAACTAAATTTGTGGCTTTTCCATAAGGAAATCAGCCCCTGGATTAATGCAGCAACACATACGAATAGAGAAAGCAAATTAAAGTCTCAACAAACAGATAAACTCCAATGTTTTACTGGACTGGCACTGTGACCACTTTCAACTCTATTATATTATCTCGTTTTAGCTAAATTAACTCTTAAATATTGGGCAAGTGACTTAAAGGAGTGGCAACAAAGCAAACACAAATAAAAGAGGCTACTAATAAGATAAGCAGAAGTAAACTTTTAAATGGCAGTAGTGACACTTCTTATAAGAGAACTCTTAGTCACACACTGATAAAAACAAAGAGAGTTTAATCCAGAGGCCCCCAAACTTCCTAAATTCACAATGTCTTGATGTCTCAGTAGTTTTTTATCGTTATCCTTAGATTAAAATTTTTTTAATATTCGATAGTTTCATTTATTAAGTAGTTAAGTCCAAAGTACTTAAATATGTATTTCCTAACAACTTAGTAGCCATTTGAAAAAATAATACACATAAATTGAAAAAAAATTATTTCATTCTTTAACAGTGGTAGTCACTTAATAATAGGATTATGCTCTTGTTGGGGAAAGCACAGCCCTCAAACCTTGGAACCTGATTGGACACGCTACCCTCACCTCCTGTTCCACATTGGTTTCCAGAGGCACTTCGTTTTTATCCCAGCAACCACCAAAAACCTCACACTGCAAATACCAGGGATGCCA
>NW_017731722.1:627920-662887 GCF_001890085.2 Hipposideros armiger
AATACAAATCCATATCTGGGGAAATTCTAAAACCCAGTTTCTTTAACAAATAAATTGCAAGAAAAAAAGAGGGAGGGGGGAAGAAATACCATGTTATTTGGAGTGTGGTAAAAGTAGCATATCAAATCTTGAGCAGAAAGATGGATCATGTAACAAACAATATTAAAATTACTGGCAGGCATTAAAAAAAAAACAAGGTCACTTACACTGAAATAAACTCAAGGAAATAAAATATTTAAGTATTTTTAGTTGAATGTACTAGAAACATATATAAGTGACATGTTTTACATGATGTTGTGATAAAGAGAGCCTTTCTAGGCAAGATGCCAAACCCAAAATCCATAATAGAAAATATTGGTAAGTTTGACAACACATATTTTAAGTTTTTGTAGAGAAAACACTACAAAAGATGTCAAAATATACACAACAAATTAGAAAAAAATATTTGTAACATACATATCAGAAAAAGAGGTAATTTCTTTAACATTTAAAGGACTCTTAAAAATCTGTTTGAGGGGTGACCAGTTAGCTTAGTTGGTTAGAGCGTGGTGCTGATAACACCAAGTTTGCCGGTTTGATCCCCATATGGGCCACTGTGAGCTGCGCCCTCCTTAAAAGAGCCAACTATGCCACTGTAGCATGAAAGCAATGTGTAACCAATGACCATGGCTGTTCCCAATAAAAATAAAAATAAAATAAAAATATGTTTGGAAAAAATAAACACACTAATTAAAAATAATTGAAGACAAGCATCAGTTCCCAAAATAACAAATACAGGGAGATTTATTACAGTTTTGTTTACAATAGCCAATTCTTGCAATGGCATGTTCATCAATGACAGAAAAAAAGATAGACAGCATACGTTAAATTAAATTAAAAGATATATCAACTAATCACAATGTATGGGCATTATGTGGATCATGGCTTAACGAAAATCTTTTTTAAAAAAAGAAAAAGCATTTATGAAACAATTGGAAATTTAAACATTGATGTTAATAAGAAATTAGTGTTAATTTTTGGGGGGGAGAGGGCCTGTTTATGTTTTTGAAAGTCCTCATCTTTTAGAGAGTCATACAGAAATAGTTATGGAAGAAATTATATGAGTTCTGAGATTCCCTTTAAAATAAGTAAGGGAGAGAGAGATGTAAATGAGACAGGAATGGCCATAAATTGGTAGTTATTGTAGTTCGATGTTAAGTACATGTTGGTTCATAGAATTATTCTGCCTACTTTACTGAACATTCAAAATTCTCATAATAAAATGGAGTTGTTAGTCCTGTATTAAATAAGATTCAAAGAGAAGACAGCATAGCTTGATTTTTAAGAGCACAGGCTACAGAGTCAACTGTCCAAATTCAAATTTTAGCTCCATGGAGCAATTACCTGGACAGGTTCTTTTTCAGTTCTCTGATCTCTAAATTAGAGATAATTGTAATACCCGCCTCACTGGATTGTCATGAAGATGACATTGAGATAATACCTGAAAGATGGTGAACAGAATGCCACTGACTTAGATTTCAGGAAATCATGACATAGATGTAATTGTTCCTACTGCATACAGTATTAGTTCTCACACTTGCCCACACCATCCCTATCAGTACAAGTTAGTAGACTATAAGAACCCTAGGATAAGAAGTGATGCTTTGAAAACTCCACATCGAGACTCTAGTACACTTGCACAGGGCATCATGCTCCTGCACACCAGTACTCAGGCGGTTTCTTGGAGAAGTCCACACGACTAGGAGCCAGCACCAACACCAACATGCCAGCCATGAGAGGGAGACACCTTGGCTGTGGACCTACATGGCTGCTACCCCACTGACAACTGACTCAACCTTGTGCTAAATCCTAAGCCAGAACCACCCAGTCAAGACACTCCTGAATTCCTGACCCATGAAAATAATAAATACTGTGAGAGATAATAAATGTTATTTAAAGCCACTAAGATTTGGAGTACTTAGTTACACACTAACGGATAACTAATAGACATATAAATCTATGTGAACATTAAAATTTATTGGCAAATATAAATTCAGCTGGAAAATGCTACTCTTGTTTGCATAATTCTCAGGAAAATGTTCTGAAATGAACTTTAGAGAAGTTCCTTTATGAAATCAGGGCTGGTCATGGTTAATATATGGACCAATTAACAGAGCAGATTAAGTGTTGGCTCAAAAAAAAAAAGCGAATTTGCTTTCTTGGGATATATTATCCACTTATTTGAAAACAGAGTAAGTTCTTGAAAAATAAATATTTGAAAAAAACTAATGTAAAACATAAGATGTACACTATAGCTTATCAGCAACAAACTGCTCTACATAGCAGATGTATAATTTTGGTTTGTGGTCATTTTTTTTCCTCAAGTGATATATTTTTGTTGGAACCATCAGGCAATACTATCTGCAAACATGTATTGGAAGTTCCAATATGGAACTTTGCATGGAGCTATGCACAGAAGGTCAGGGATAGTTAGAGCTATAAACTATAACTGATGAAAGCTTCCGTTGAACAGAAGGTCCTCTATTTGCCAAGCACTATGCTAGATGCTTGAAACAGAAAACTCAGTCAAGTGTGAATTTTAAAAAACTCAGAGCCTGAGGACTCTTTTAGGTATTAAAGGCATTGATACAAGAGACTGATCAATTCTAAAAGGATGGAAGAGGACCAGAATGAAAATCATGGGCCACAAAGAACTAAGATGATCAAAGAAGACAAAGCCAATCAAGAGTTATATGACTTCCCTGCTGAAGAGAGATTGGAGGTTCAGTTAACACCATCACAATGCTTCTTAGTTTTAGGTTTACTCTAATATAATTATTACATTAATTGTTGAGTAAACTCTACTCTCAACTCTCATTCTGTGGAGTAGGTTTTATTATTCTTAGTATTTTTGATAAGCACACAAACTGTACTTGAAAACATTATACAGAAATATCTATATCACACTGTGGTTAAGTTTTTAAACCTTTAGAATAAAAAACAAAATTAAAGAACTGTTTAGTAGATGCACATACCCTAACCCACTAATTCCCCCTCTCAGAGATATCTTAAAGAAAAATCTTGCATATACACACACGAATACATTAAGAGAAAACTCTTTGCTATATTGTTTATAGTAGGTAATATTGGAAATTTTAATGGAAAAATAGAGTATGGTTTCTTTCATTGCTTTTTTTTTTTCATTTTAGGGTTTGCCTGGTTGTTCTTACTTGATTATTTTTCAAACTATATTTTGATTCAATGTGTCTATCTCTAGGGGAAAATCCATTGTTATTTTTATTGGACTTGCCTTAAATTTATATGTTAACTTGAGAGAACTGACCATTTCCATGAGGTCAAGTCACTCTACCCAAGAACAAAAAATGTCTTTCAACTTGTTTAAGTTTTCTGTTTTTTGAGGGGTTTT
Source organism: Hipposideros armiger (assembly GCF_001890085.2). Lineage (NCBI taxonomy): Eukaryota > Metazoa > Chordata > Mammalia > Chiroptera > Hipposideridae > Hipposideros > Hipposideros armiger. The sequence continues at coordinate 631,327 of NW_017731722.1, forward strand.
TTCTTTCATATAGCTCACAAAGCCATCCCTTTCTCAGTCTTAGATCAGTGCTGTGAGTGTGGTTGAGCCTAATCTGACTGAGGGGAAAGTGTGGGCAGGCACATGACCCAGGTTCTGTCCATCACAGTAAATGGGGGATATGGTTCTATGACCATATCAGGACTAATGAAACAGCTGAGAACTGTTTCTGGATTTATTAGGAAAGAAAGGCACTCTGCTGGTGTTGCTAAGGTGGTAGAATGTAAGCCCTTGGTTGCTTGGAAAGCGACACCAAGAACAAAGCAAGTCAAGTGATGGCGTGCGTCAGATACCTGACAACAAGCTTTGCTTACCAGGATCCAACCTTGCCTGATCGTGTACCCAGGAGCCAATATATTTATTTTCTAAGCCAGTTCAAATTGAAATTTTGTTACTTGCAACTGAAAGAGACAACATACCTAATACAATACTTTTTAAATTATTTTTTAATTCCATGTGGAGCATGATTCCATTTTTATCAAATCATTTCTATCTTGTCTGTAGGTCACTTTCATCTCACTCCATCCAGATCAAAGTGTTGAGAGTGGGGAAGGATGGAGTGCAAGATGTCCAAACCCCTTTCCCCCTATTAAAGAGCTCAAATGAGCAGTCACACACATCACTTTCTCTGCAAACTCTTTTGTCTCTAGAGCTGGACAAGAAGGTCTTTGCTTGGGGACATGTAACTAAACTTACAGTAAGGATTTCTGCTCAGGAAGAAATAATATTTCAGGACCTAGTCCTTTCCAGCCACTAGACACTGTTTTATATGCAAAAGACTCCTCCTGATAACTGTGAGTCGGATATATCCCTTATTTTCTGAACATAAAGATCAACTTCTTAGTTCTTGCTTTACAAAGTGGAGATAGGCTGTGTCACTGATTAAACACATATAAAGGACAGAAGCTATGAAGCTGAAGTTACTGTTTCTAAGCTGTTTAAATACATGCAACCAGAAGCTACAAGATAGCTTTAATATACCTGTCCTCATTTCACATATTCTGCTGCTTATGTCTTATACCACAAAACACAAAGAGCCCAGCAATACAAGAAACGCAGCAAATGTGCAGACAGCATTTCCCAGCAGGAGCCTCAGCCTCTCACAGCGTGGGGCTCTGCCTCTCAGTGATGTGAAAAGCCTGTCACAGGCTGACTTTCCAGCTGATGCTGCAGGCTTCTTACATTCAGAATAAGCAATTTCTATACTGTTATTTTCTCACATGGATTTCGCAAATGGCTCATATGAATTTGGCACAACTTAGTCTTCTGAAATTTCTGAAGACATGGCATTTCTATCCCTGGTAATATAAATTTATAAATGTATTTGAGGATTCTGCTTTAAATATTACATAACAGTTCTAGCTACGTTATATCTATTGGCAATCATGACCTTGTTTCTTTTTATTCATTCTAGATTATATGACATAAACCCTAAAAAATGTATCAGAATCTCTAGAAAATTAATCATTCATTACTTACTTCCATTCATTCCTCCTATCTTAAATTATTAAGGATTTACTATGTGCTCAATTTCTTGAATTCTGCACTAGACTGTATGCTTGTCCTCTTCCATCATTTTCCTCCCTTTTTCACTCGCTCTCACTTGTCCTTCATTCTCACTGTGCAAGGTCCCTTGCTAGACCCTGGATTAATGTTCTGTACATATGTAAATATGTATTTTGATGATAGAGTTAAATTAACCTCTTACAGGTTCATTGACTTGACTCACTTACTGAAGGATTTAGGATGTCTTCATATATCTGGAGGAATGGTGGAGCAGGCAAGCCAGGAGTCTATTTGTAGCACGGGGTGGGGGTGGGATTTCTTGAGAAAGAACTCATTTTAAGGAAAGAGAGAGTCAAGATGCACATTTTAGTCATTGGGACAAGGGTGGTGAGTCCTAGACAAAGCGGCTACAATAAAAGAGCAAGAAAGCCAGGTGGTGTCACCATGATGGTTGCGTAGGAGACCCCAGCTTCCATCCCCTCACCAAGATCAATGACCAGACAGCTATGCACGAACAAAAATCACTCTGAGGGAGCTTAGAGTCCACTTAAGAGACTTCACAGCCACACAGCGGAAGAAGAATATCTTCTGAGAATAACCGGACAATAAAGGAATGAAGAACAGGTTCCTTTTGCCTGTATCATCCCATCCTCCAGGCTGACACTGCACAGCACCAACATGCCCTCCTCGGTTCAAAAGAGTTCCCCTTACTAGGAAGGGGAGAACGGGGTGAGTGGCCAGCTTTGTCAGCCTTTAATGGTACTTCACGAAGGACCCTCTTTGGTCTCACCCTATTCAGAGACTAACAAAGCTGAGATATCTGGAGACAGCTAGGAACAAGTAAGAAGGTCAGCAGACACCAGTGCCGGCCACATTGAAGGAGCCTCAGCTGTTCCCAGTGCACTCCACAGTGGACCCCAGAAGCTTCCACTGCTGAGGAACCCAGGGCCAGGATAGCTGCCACAGGCCCCCTACAGACGTCCCCACTGAGGTTTCCCCCCACAGGCTTTCTCATTTGCAGACACCAGCTTTCTCCCTGCTCCCTCCCCAACCTCGGCCCCTCCCCACCCTTGCCAGACCTAGGATTCATACTGACAGCCACCCCAAGCCTCTGCTGCTCTAGGAGTGCAAGACCCCAGCCAGACTCCCATGACCAGCCTTAACTGCCACGTACATGTCCATCAGGAGACCCTGAAGCCACAGGAGTGCATGCTGACAGTCAGACCCCAAAGCTGGTTGTGGGCCCAGACCTGGTTTCCTGTCACCAGCCTGCACAGCTGGCTCACCTACCACTGTGTACCTGCATGCCCCTGGCCCACTCCCATCACTGACCATTGCTACCCATGCAGAGACCCTGCACCCATAGGAGTACATGCCAGTGGTTAGGGACCCTAAAATTGGCCCCTGTACCTGCTATTGGCCCTGGCCCCCACCACTACATGTGTGTCTGGAACAATGTTACATGTCAATTATAACTCAATAAACCTGGGGTGGGAGGAAAAGTGTGAAATGTGAAAACAAATGGAAATTCAGAAGAGCAGAGTGGTTGGCACTGAAGCCAGCAGCCTCCACAGCATCAGAGGATGGCACCCTCCGTACATAGTATGCAATTCTCACAGCACTGCCTGGCTCCCTGAGCCCAGATTTAGGGACAGACCCAGCCACCACACTGCTATCTCTGGCAGTATTTAGTACTAGGCCATAAAAGGTACTCAGACAATGGAGTCATCAACCAGGAGAACTGGTGGCCATTGATGGGCATCAGTGGACACTCCCAGGGTCATTGACACTTTGGGCTCCAGCAGCAATAGGAATATCACCAGACCTCGGGTCTAGAGAGAACCCTCTCCCAGTAGTCAGCACCAGGAACTGCGAAGGGTCGAACTGTCCCATATCACCAATCATTATTTTCCCAGCATCTAACATCATGCCTGACACATAGTAGGCATACATTGAATATCTATGGAATGAATGAGTAAATAAATGGATGAATAAATGAATGAAAACACTAGAAAATACCCACATCACTGGATATACATTTTCAACTATGGAAATAAACTCCAAAGGAACACAAAACTCTGATCAAGGTGACAGAGAGCAGTCTCAAGGATGTAGAACTGGCATTTGATTATAAGTAGCATCCTAATCAAGTATATCAGACTTATGCTGGGAAGAAAAATCACATGAATAGAAGATGATCAGCCACATACTCAGGGGAAAAAAAACAGGATCCTGAAAGAAGAAAATGTTTACAAATAACTATGCAAGGGCTACCGAGGGGAAAAAGAATTCTGACTGAACACTAACATGTTTAATTTCTTGGGAACATCATCCCTAGAGTATTTCTGTCCCCACTGGGGGACACTTCTTAAATCAAATCACTCCTAATGTTTGGATTCCTTAATCACCAATCTTTTTCCAATCCTGGCATCCTCATCTCTTGATAGTTAAAGTGCTCTCCAAAACTTGACAAATGCATCCATAGGAGACAAGCCTCTCAGAGCCCAGTTAATGCCAGGCCACTCAAAGGGCTGGCACTGTCTCAATGTGCTGGGAAAATGAGATTTCCAAGCCCCAGATCTAAGGACCAGGCTATGCCCTGATGGTGGTAGAATTCCCAGGGTGAATGCCACAGCTATAGTTAAGTGGTTGGTGGATGACTAGTCTTCTAGAAGTGACTTCTCTGCCTTGCCCTATGCCTTTGCAAACATCACCTGTCACCCCAGAGAGTCAGAGGAGGAGAGGAGGAAAATGAAGTCACCCAGAAATATGTAAAGGATGTTAAAATCTAGATATTTTTACAGAGAAAGTAGAAGCAGAATCAAAGAAAATCCATTTTGTGTCTGTCACTATGGCTCAATACTTTGTTGGGCTGGTGTCTCCGGGTAATTTTGTTTACATCATATTTATCCCAAATCTAATAAAATTCAAAGTCACTTACTATTTGTTTCTGCATATCTCACCAAATCACCAATTACCTCCCAATTATGAAGTTCGCCTTGTTCACTGATTATCAAGGTGTCTACGAAACATTTGAAATTGTAGATCACCAGCTCTTCATGGAAATTTTTTTTCTCATTAGGCACAATGATATGACAACATGGCGTCTCTCTCCCTATCTCTCCAGTGGCTCCTTCAGCAATTTCACCTTCTCATGGTAACTGGAGTTCCAGTCTTCAGACCTCTACCCTCTGTTTTTTCTCCTAGCAAGTCCTACCCGTTCTGACTATTCCAACTACCCTCATCCAATATTGATTTATCTAGCAGCTCCTCTGTGATATGCTACATCTCCCTACTCGTGATTCAAGTCCAGCCCTGGGTGGTGTCCTGAACTTCATGCCCATGCCCAAACAGAACTTGTGGACATCTCTGTGTTGATGGCTTGCCTTCACCCCAACAAAGCACAGTAAAATGTTTGTACTTCCTGTTGCAAGTAACAGAATACACAAATCAAAATAGCCTAAACACGCATAAAAATTACTGATTCAAGCCCCCATATAGAGTGAATGTCAGGATCCTGGCTTCTTTTCTCTGGCCCTCTCAGCTCTGCCCTCTTCCATGGGTTGCGTTAATACTCAGGTGGGCTCTGGGGCTCTGGGCCTTAGAACCATCTTCTCAGCAACCTCCACACTGTGAGAGCCAAGTGGAGGAAGAAGAAAATGTGGAGGCTAAAGTGCAAAGGAAGAAAAATGAGGCCACGGTCCCAGTAAACCACTGGTTTATGCACCCATAGATGCCACAGGAGCAGAGATATGGAAGGCTGGAGGCTGGGGACGCTGGTACAAGTTGTTGGATGGCATGCTACTGTGTAGAACTTGTTTCAGTGGATCTAGAATTTCCATCCCCATTGGATTGCCACAGCCATCTCCTGGAGTCCTACCCTGCTCATACGATTACAATCCCTTTTGTTCTTTTGCCCTGGGCCTGTGACAGTCTGGACTAGTTGTGTTCTCACTGGCTGAAGGTAACATGGGTACAATAAATCAACTCTTCTGTTGCCTTAAAAAAATATATGTCCTCAGGTGAGCTTTCTCATGGTAACAAAAGGATTAGAGAACTTTCAGTATTCAAATGCACTTCTCAGATTATAGAAGAGAGCCTCTCTTTCACAGCCATTGAACAGAAGTTAAAAGCTTTAATCTGGCTGCTGAACTGGAGTCAGCACCCACCTCTGTGTGGTCACTGTGGCCAGAGAAATACTCTGAGCTGTTAGTTTAGGCCACAGCTCATCAGCACTGGAGCAAAGAGGTGTGCTTATCATAATTAGCCTAGGCTGAGAAGAGCCTGTCTATAGAGAAAGAGGTGTGGTCAGTTCCACCAACAGTATGGCTGCTACATAAGGGAGAGAGTGGAATGGATGCCAGAATAACAGTAAAAGTTTTAGTTACAGCTTGTCTCTTTGGGACTTGGAGGAATGGAAGAAATCTGTATGGTCAAGTTTCCAGAGAGCTAAGGGCTCACTTCACTCTTTATGTATATTAACCCATTTGAATGATATAGTTCAAAAGTGTATTGTTTATGTCTCTGACTTTTAACAAAAGAATATTGGGCATAATTTCACCATTTAATGATAATTTGAGGTCATCATAAAATAAATGTATTATTGTACCAATTACAATACAGTGACCAACCTCAGGAGTTATTGAGCTGTGCATGGCTGTGGCCCATTAAATGACTCCAGAGTGCTATGCAGGTTAACAGATTGTATCTACTTTTAATGACTTTTCTTTCTCTTCCTTTTGTCTAAATTACTACTTCTAATCTACAGTGGAATTGAGAACAGTATAATGAAGCTTTTCAAATTGTGTATAAATTAAAACTGAAATTGCCTAGTAGGAAATATGTCAAAATGCATACTATGGTTGCCTCTGAGTAGAGACATTAACTTGGTTTTATTTATTTTTGTTTCCTCACTATTTTGCCTCTATAATAAAATTTAAGAGTAACTTTTATGATCTCACACACACAATTATATACCGCATACATGCAAAATTAAACCACGTCAATAGGATGAGGGTGGTGCCTTAGAATTCCCCAAGTGAAAAAAAGTCTCAGCTTTTAATTCTTATAGCTCTTGACAGTTCTGCTAGCAGATGGGAGGACTTGTTGATTTCTTGTTGCCTAGTGTGTTCTGAGTCAGGGAGTGTACACGCTTGAGGACAAGGAATCATAGGCAAGTCAGACTGTACCAGGAGGAGATTAGCTGCCTCCCTACTATGAGACCTTGACCTGGTAGGTCACCACTGGACTGAGACTGGCCCTCAGCCTTACAGGTGGGGAAACCCAATTTTGCCTGTGCCCCAGGGTTAGACAGATCATAAGGATGATGAATCAACACCATGGAAACTCATAAGTGACATGTGTGCTTCTCATCCAGAATACCAATTTAGCAACAGACAATGAAAAGGGACCTGACACTCACAGGATTTTTTCTTCCAGCATAGAGACCATATGGAGAGCCTAATTATAATTAGAAGGTTGATTTTGTGAGCATAAAATTAGAACTATGATGCGACATAAGGTTAAAATAGCCTGGTACACCCAAATATTAACACAGAAAGTCATATCTGCTGGAGGCCTCAGGCCACTCCAAACACTGTTTTTGGGTACTGCCTAACTTTGTTTCTATGACCCACCATTCTGTATACTTCTTTACCAAACAACCCCATTTCTAACAAATCACTCGTTCTTTAGATGAGTTAATACAATCACAGGCTATGGATAAAGATTATTGCTTTTAAAGTTACTTTTCATACTTTTCTGTATAAGTATAGCTCTGGGAGAGCAGTTTACAAGTTCCAGGGCCACCATATCGTTATCTCAAACTCTATATTCAACTTCTAAGAGAGCTAAAATCCAAATAGAAAAAAGTTCAAATGATAAATATAAAAACAGACTCATTATCTTCTACTCAGCCCCTCTGCCAAGCTAAACCAGTTCCCCAAACTAACTTTATAAAAAATTAATAGTATCCTCACCTTTTTTTTGTTTTTAGCTGAGCCATCCTGCCAGCAGCAGCTCAGCTTGGGCCGGGAGTCGAACCACTGTTGCTCAGAGCTCAAACTCTTGAGTGAGCTCTTAACCAACTGAGCCACTCAGCCAGCCCTTCCTCATCTTTGACTATTCTCTCTCTGTTGTCCCTCATTTTTCAGGTGGCCAAGTCTGGTCGATTCCTTCTTTTCAGTGTCTCTCATCCATCATTTTCTTTCCACTCCCATTGCCCCACTATTTTTTAAATCTCAACTTGAATTACTATAGTAATCCAGCAATTCCTTCCCTTCCCTCCTGTCTCTTCCCTTTTACTCTCATCTAAATATTATGGCCCTATTACTCTTCTAGAAGTTTATCATTCAAAATATTTAAGGGATCCTCATTACACAAACAATGAAGTGCAAATGCCTTGGGCCAATGCTCAAAGCCCTCCCAAATTTGGCCTTTATGTTCTGTTTTGTCTTCACTTTCTGTGACCCCTCTACATGGACCCTTTATTTCAAACTTTGGATATACACTGAGGATGTGACCGTAAGGAATATATGATTTATCAGGTTTGGTAACCTGTCAGTAAGAACCCAACACAACGTGATTTGAGCAATAAAGATAATGTATTGACTCATATAACTCAAAAGTCCACACATGGCTACATTTAATTGTTCAAACAGGGCCATTGGGACACATCTCCATATCCTAACTCTGCATTTCTCCATTCTTTTATTCCCCAGTAGATTCTTTCCACATAGGAGCAAGGACAGTCACCAGCAGTTCCCAGCTTAGCAACCCCAGCAGAAGGATGGTGCCACTTTCCCAATAATATCAATAAACATCCTAGGGTGAGTTCTTATTGGCCCAGCTCAAGTCATATGTCCATTATCGAACCAATCACTTTGGCAGAGGGTTAGGCTGTGTTGGCTACCAAGGACTGTCTCATCTACACTTGCCCCCTGCTTGAGGCCAGAAGATGGGGTCAACCCCATTGAACTACATGGATTGATAATGGAAGAAATATGGTCCTCCCGAGGAAAATCAAGGTGTTGCTATCAGAAGAGAGAATAGATATGAAACAAACAGGTGAACGCTAGGGGCATGGACATGCCTATACCTCTTACTATAATAAGTTCATTAATGAGTCTCACAACTTTATATCAAAATTTAAGATGAATTTTGGTAATTTGTATTAAAAGTTATAATATACATACTCTTAACCCAGCAATTTTATTTCTACAAGTAATAGCTATGCTAGTAAGTGGCTTTCCCATGTGCCCAACACTAAGCACATTACAGATGTCATTTCATTTAATACAGAACTCTAGAATAAAGCTCCATTTTACAGCTCAAGAAATTGAGCTTAGAGAGGTTAAATGACTTAAACAAGGTTGCACAGCTAGTAACAGGCAAAGCCCAAATCAGCCTTCAAAGTCTTTACTATTAGTTACTTCCCTCAGAAGTCTCTGTGGCATATAGTCTCATGAATTTATTCTAAAAGGTATACATATATGACTGGTGAGAAAAGATGTACATCCCAGAATCTTATTTATAAGTATTTGTCTACAGAACTCAATTATGAAACAAAGGATCAATAAATTATGTCAACCTACATATGTCCCCTCATTATCAGTAAATATATACTAAGTTCCTACTTTATAAAATGATAAAAGATTAATGACTTTTTTGATAAGGCTGTGAAATTACATGTTTGTTCAAACCAGCTGCGTAAGCTACAAAAGCATCCACAGTCAAGGTTAATCAAACACAATAAGGCCTAGTGCATTGTTTCAATCTATCACCATGTCAGTTTATCATTTAGGAAACAACTGAATACTTAATCTGTACAACCACTCAAAATACATCTTTATATGTCGCAGCTGTCTCCTATCAGGCCAAAGGGAGCTTTAGGCTAAATGACTTAAACCTGATGACACTGAACACTGGAATATTCTGTCAAATGGGAAAGTGAGTGGCCAGGGAGCCTACATAGCCGCTGGTTTTAACCACTGGCCCCCAAGACTGAGAAGCTCCCCTTAGCAGTCAGACAGAAACCTTCCCTCTGCCCTAGTCCCCAAATCAGAGCAAAAGAGGAGGCAGGGCAGCTACAGCCCTGAAGCTAATAAAGAGTTTAGACAATTTGTAAGCACAGCTGGAAAAGTAGCCACACTGGTCTAGGTTTCTGACATGCTGCCTGGATTGGCTAGAGGAGGCGATAACTCAAACTGTATATGTCATTAATTCATTATTGTTATTCTTTTTAAAGATGAGTATTAATGTAAACAACATCAAGTTTTTACTGAACCTCAGATTTTGGTATTTTTTTCTCTTTTTTTAATCTCTTGTAATATGTAAAAAGATCAATTTGTTTATAGTCAGTCTCTTTTTTTTAATCATGCCTCCCTTTCTCATTATCCTCAGGATGTATCTTCAGCAAATATAGCCCTAAAACACTCCTGAAAAGACCATGAAGAAGAAGCTCATTTGCACAAGAGTAATGATTTAGTCCTGTGAAATTTTAATTTGCATAATCCCCCTTCCATTTCCCCCTTTGTAAAGGTCTTTGATATTTTTTTTTCTCCAAATGACATGGGTTGGGAGAAAGAATTAAGTAAGCATCAAAGTTCTAGCTCCTGTGTTCTCGGCTATTACATTAATCTTTAAGATTTTTCTCCCCCATTTATTAAAAATCAGTGACTCATCCAACTTTACACATAAATCTACATCAAAGTTAATTAGAATCTTGGTAGTCTAATGTTTGTCTCTCCCTTTATTAATTCCTAGAAGCTTAAAACAAGGTCCTGTGTGTGATTGTGGAACAAAGAAAATGAGAAGCCAGTAGTCCTGGCCTGCCCATGATTAACAGGCGGTGTTTGCAGAGCAAGATTCAGAGTTGGGCCCAAGCCTGCTTGATGCAAAGAAGGGGCAGGCCTCAATGCAGCGCAGCTGATGGTCAGGTCTACCTCGTCTGGAACTGAGGTGACCCCTGATCCAAACCTGAAGGAGGGAGTGTGGAGGTAAGAATTAAACAATGGAGAAGAGAGCCCCACTTGCTGACTTTTTTCTCTCCCTCCTCTATAATCAGGAAATGCAGACAATTATTCTTGTAAATTGACATTCTCTCTTTTCTTTCTATAAAGCTAAAAAAAAAAAAAACCAACAACAACAAAAAAAAGCCATGCATCTTTGCAAAATTTCTACTAGAAGCAGGGAAAAAAGATGGAAATTATCGTGCAGCAAGACATTTTACATTTGGTTTTCTCAAAGTGTACCTGGACACAAAATGAAGGGAAAGTACATGAGGAAGAGAGGGAATTCTATCTAATGTACTTATTCATGAGAAACTGACAGCAACAGCTCCAGGATTTTATTGCATATTGATTTTGCTTTAGGAGGTTTGTGAGGAAACCACATAAAACAAACTGAGAAAACTAATTTTCTTCCCAAACTGTTCTTGAAAAGTGTTGGGGAATCTTCCAATGTATTTTCTTATTAAAAAACAAAAGAAGAAAAAGAGCTGCATTATTAACATCTAAAGCCTAAAGATAATATGACAGGAAAGCCAAGAAACTCACATTTATAGCTAACAACAAGAGGCTTGAATCACTCACCCACAGATAATACAAGTTAGAGTTTCAGAGCATAATAAATTCATGTCACATTAATACATTTGAAGCTACTTTTTATAAGGTTGCATAATTCCATGCTATATGTAAGGAGATAATTTCAAGTCCAGAAAAACTTAAAACCAAAAAAAATTAATATTAAGTATAATCCACACTGGAGGGCTGATGCAGGCATTCCAACTCCCTGAAAAGTGTTCCCCCAACTGGAGAGTTCTAGGAGCCTCCCTGCCACCACTTCTCTGTATATGCTCCTGCTCCCCCACTAATGTCTGAGCCCATCAGTGAAAACCCTGCCAGCTGTCAACCCCCAGAATTCTCAGGTGAGTCCTGATGTGCAGGTGTATAAAGAACAGAACACTTCCCTGTCCTTTGACCTAGCAATGTATGACCCTATGCTAAAGAGTCTCAGATCAACATGCTGGTGCTCTATTGTGGTCTGCAGTTTAATGCAGCAGCATTTTCCCTTTATCTCCACAGCTCTCTCCTTCCCCAGGACCCAGTCAGCACTGCAGGATCAAGGACACATCCTGAGAACAGTTGTTGCATTGTATTCAGAGCTTCCTCCTGCCCTGATGACTAAGGCTTTATTCTGGGTCAAATTCCACATGCTCTGATCCTTTCCTCCCAGGACATTTCTCACCCTTTCCCACCACCTTCCTCTCCCCCTGAAAACACAAGTGTCAGACAGTCTCACCAGCTCCAGAGCCACATCAATGGGCTAGCTCAATGTTCACTTCCCAGGAGGCTCTTCTGCTTCCAACCAATAAGAATTCCAGGCAAGCTAAAACCCCAGAAGTATTGATAATTCCAAGGAAGAGTCCAGAAAGAAAACAGGGATGGTAATGAGCAGAATCAAGAGCATTCAGTCCTATTGAGCACTGCCCACAAGATTGCTTTGGATCAATGGGTGCTTCACACCATTACATAGCATGGCTAAAACGTAGGGGTGGGGTGGGCTCAGACAGCTCAATGGGGATAAGCAATTTATAATATTCGCATTGTCATGTAAGGCCAGGTAAGACCAGACTTATGCATTGTAATTTACATAGCATAGTTCAGGTCCTTGTGGTAGTTTTATCACATTTCTACTCATTATTGACTGGTCCCTTTAAGATATGAAAAGAGGAAACAATTCAAGATGGCGAAGTAGATAAACACTGTGCTTGCCTCATCCCACACATCAAAATTACAACTAAATTATAAAACAGTCAACCTGGAGAAGCATCTGAAGTCTAGCTGAACACAAGTTTTGTAGGTAAGGATATAAAGAAGAAACCACATCAAAACTGGTAGGAGGGGCAGTGACGCGAAACGGGCTGACCCTAAACTTCCGTGTGGTGGATGAAAAGTGGGAAGAATATCTTGGCTACAGAGGTTCTCCACGGAGGAGCAAGGGACCCCAGCCCCACACCAGACTCCCCATCCCAGAATACTGGTGCCGGGAAGAGGACCCCCCCACAACACCTGGCTGCAAACAACAGTGGGAATTCTGACCATCCAGATATGACAGAAGATTGCAGGAAACTCAGATGTCCTCTTAAAGGGCCCAAACAGACTCGTTCACAGGCACTCACCCTGGGCTCCAGCAGAGGGACTGTGACTCAGGGTGCTTCAGAGACATATGGGGGGCAGACTGAGGTGTGTGCTTCAGGAGAGGGTTGGAAGATAGTCATCATTTTCCCTGTGTGGGGTCCTCTTCTTGTGTAGCCAGCAGCCAGGAGCCATCTTTCCTGTATTCAGCCTGCCTCCACAGGCTAAATCTGAATCTGATTGGCCTGGTGAGCTTTGATGCTCCACCCTGTTGACTCACTGAGATCCTGCCTTACCCAAATTTTATACCACAGGAGGCTTTATCAACAGCTGAACCTTATAGGACCCAGCAGCTGTTACTCAGAGTTACTCTAGACCCAGCAGTGGTGGCAGACTTCCTTGGTTCACAGCATGGCCTCTCCCACACACCTCCAGGTCCAGCACAGGGAGTGACCAACCCTGGATCTCTTTGTAGCTCCCACCAGGTAGTCCTTGGCTGATCACAGGCAGTGGCTGTCCTGGGCCTGCACCAGAGCCCCTCCCAAGAGGCCTCAGAACCAACGTACTTGGAGGTTGGCTTTAGACCACAGCAGAGTGCCACCCAATTAGCCCCACAAGTGGCACATACAAAGGCAGTCTCAACAGACACCAGCACCCACGGGGGCAAATCCCACTTCATGTGATAAGCTCTCCCTGCCCCAGATAGCTGCCCTGTGGACATGGCCAAACCCCACAGCCAGTCAGCCTGAGGATCAATCCTACCCACTAGTGTGCCGATAGCAATCAAAGCTCAATTATAACAGAAGGACATACACAACCCACACAAGGGACACTCCTGGAGCACCCACTACAGTTGGCCAGGGAGACTGTGCCACTGGGCCCCACAGGGCACCTACTACATAAGGCCACCCAGCAAGACTGGGAGACATAGCAGTTCTACCATACATAGAAACAAACACAGAGAGGCAGCCCGAATGAGGAAACAAAGAAATATGTCCCAAATGAAAGAACAGGACAAAATTCCAGAAAAAGAACTAAACAAAATGGAGGCAAGTAACCTACCAGATACACAGTTCAAAACAATGGTTATAAGGATTCTTAAGAAACTTAGTGAGAACTTCAACAAAGAGATAGCAAGCATTAAAAAAAAAAAAGACATGGAAACCATAAAAAAGAACCAGTCAGAAGTGAAGAATACAATAATGAAATTAAAGAATGCACTAGAAGAAATCAGCAGCTAGATGAAGCAGAGGATCGAAGCAACGATTTGGAAGACAAGGTAGCAGAAAATACCCAATCAGAACAGCAGAAGAAAAAAAGAATTTAAAAAAAAATTGAGGATGGTTTAAGAGACCTCTGGGACAACATCATCAGGGGTAAAAACATTCACATCATAGGGATACCAAAAGGAGAAGACTAAAGCAAGGGATTGAGAACCTCTCTGAAAAAATAATGACTGAATATTTTCCTAACCTGGTGAAGGGAATAGACATACAAGTCCAGGAAGAGCAGAGAGTCCCAAACAAGATGAACTGTTTCAAACAGGCCCACATCAAGACACATTATAATTAAAATGGCAAAGGTTAAAGACAAAGAGAGAATCCTAAAAGCAGCAAGAGACAGGCAACTAGTGACTTATAAGGGAGCTCCCCTAAGACTATCAGCTGATTTCTCAGCAGAAACTTTGCAGGCCAGAAGGAATTAGCAGAAAATATTCAAGGTGAAAAGCAAGGACCTATAACCCAACAAGGCTATCATTTAAAAGCAAAGGACAGATAAAGAGCTTTGCAGACAAGCAAAAAACTACAGGAGTTCATCACTACTAAACCCGTATTACAAGGCATCTTAGAGGGGATTACTTTAAGACAAAAGATAAAAAATATAAATAATAAAATGGCAATAGCTACATATCTATAAAGAATTACTTTCAGTGTATATAGATTAAATGCTCTGATCAAAAACATAGGCCTGAATGGCTAAAAAAACAAAACCCTTACATATGCTGCCTACAAGAGACTCACTTTATATTGAAAGACAAACACAGATGGAAAGTAAAAAGATGGAAAAAGTTATTTCATGAAAACAGAAATGAAAAAGAATTTAAAAGCTGGAGTAGCAATACTTATACCAGACAAAATAGAATTTAAAACAAAAGTTATAACAAGAGACAAAGAAGGACCCAGTAATCCCATTTCCTGGTATTTATCTGAAGAAACCCAAAACGCTATTTCGAGGGGATATGTGCATCCATATGTTCATTGCAGCATTAGTTACAATAGCCAAGGTGTGGAGACAGCCTGGGTGTCTGTTGATGGATAAAGAGGAGGTGGTACATATATACAGTGGAATGTTGCTCGGCCATGGAAGGGAATGGGCTCTTGCTGTCTGCAACAACATGAATGGACCTGGAGGATATAGTGCTGAGCAGAGTATGTCAGACAGTGAAAGACAGATGCAATGTGATTTCACTTATTTGTGGAATCTAAAGAACAAAATGAATGGAAAAACAAAGTGAAAACAGACTCATAGATACGGAGAGTGTTTTGATGGTTACGAGATGGGATGGAGTTTGGGGGAGTGGGTGAAAAAAACAGGGAAAGGGATTAAGAAGTACAAATTTGTTGTTACAAATTAGTTATGGGGATGTAGAGTATAGTGTAAGGAAGGGGTCGGCAAACTGCGGCTCCAAGCCACATGCGGCTCTTTGGGTACGTTCCATCTCAAAAGTTTGCCGACCCCTGGAAGAGCCAATCCTGTCCCTCACAGCAATTTAAAAATTATTCAAGAGCCATAAATGTATTTTTACAAAATCACCATTATGTGAATAATATCCTGTAAAAATTTTATAAATGAAACTATGATAATTTTCATTTTCTTTTTTTCGTTGATTTTTTTTTTACTGTTTTTCTTATAGTTTTGCTTTTTTTTTTAAATTAGTTTCAGGTGTACAACACAGTGCAATAGTTATACATTTTACCCCTCAAAGTGAAACTCCCCTCCCCCAATATTTGCATTTTCAATTTTACTTCAGAGCCACAGTTCACGAGCTGCAGTTTGCTGACCCCTGGCAGCCCTTTCGTCTCAAAACTTTGCCAACCCCTGGTATAAGGAATATAGTTATTAATATTGTAATACCTATGTGTGGTGTCAGAAGGGTACTAGATGTATTGGGGTGATAGATGGGAGAGGGTTGAGGGACAGGGTGAAAAAGGTGAAGAGATTAATAAGTACAAATTGATAGTTACAAAATCGTCATGGGGATGCAAAGTAAAGCATAAGGAATATTGTCAATAATATGGCAATAGCTATGTACAGTGCCAGGTGGGTACTAGACTAGTCAGGGGGATCACTTCTTAAATTATACAAATTTCTAACCACTATGCTGCACACCTGAAATTAATTCACAATAGTATTGAATGTCAACTGTAATTGAAAATTTAAAAAGAGAGAAAAATGTGAAGGAAAATAAGAGGTTCAAATTTCCAGGCATAAAACAAATAAGTCATGGGGATGTAATATACAGCATAGGGAATATAGTCAACAATATTGTGATAGTGTAGTACGGTGTCAGATGGTTGCTGCACTTATGATGATCACTTCTTTAGGTACACAAATGTTGAACAACTATGGTGTGCACCTGAAACTGATATAATGTTGTATGTTAGGTATGTTTTTCTAAATAAAAATCTTTAAAAAAAAAGATATGAAAAGGGTTGTTTTCCAGCACACCTTGACCCTTCCTTCTTTCCCTAGAAGCTGCACTTAAACTTCATCTTCACTTTTCAGTGCTCAAACCACCCTGTTCTTAAGGAGCCATTGTTGTTTTATATGAAACTAAATGATAAATACTGAATTTTGACACATGCTCTGTGCAATGCTGATTCAACACATTCAAATGAGACTTTGGTTTTGAGTCAGTATGTGTAATAGAAATCATACAGAGAAGTCATGTTTTGTATATTTGTATAGCAATGAAGGTCTAAAGTCAGCATATAACATAAATTCATGTGGTGCCTAGACTTATTGAAAATGCCCTAATTTGGAATGCACAATTTTATGTATGCAGCCCTACATGGATATATATATATATATATATATATATATATATATATATATATATATATATATATATATATATGTTCACTTTCAAATTATTCCACTTAATATAACAGACATGAAAAATATAATTTTCAGTGTTTTAATTTCATAAGAGAGTGAGAAGTTGGTATTCTTCATTGAGTTCTGGATGAGATAGCTGGTTTTCATATGGAGTGCATGTTCTATTTATAAAAAGCATGTCTTTAAGGGCTAAAGTCCCAGAGCAGCAAGATACTCCACTCTGAGAATCACACAAGAACCAAAACTACCCAGGGGAGCCCCAGTTGTTTGTGTCATTGTAGATGCACTACGAAAATAATATTGTTTTCTTTCTCTCACTTCTATCTTGTTTTTATTGTTTTGCAGGCTATTTGTTTGCTAAGCCAAGCACTTTTAGTTGAAGTCCCATAAATTAAATGTGTATGAAATGCAACTACACTGTGCAGGGAAAAAACCATATATCAGGTTGATTACCTAGCAATGTTCACTTGTTCATCGACTTAATCCAAATATGAAGTTTGACTCCTTGTTTACCAGGGGATTGAGTCTGAACCCTTCTGTTGGCACTGCTATACACAAACAGCTGTCCATGCACACACGCACATATGCATGCTAGTGTCACCTAAACACATACACGCCCACAAACGCACCACCACCCTTGAAGGCGCAGATGAAACGCCTCCCTCCAAAATCTCCAGTCGAAATCCAGTCAACTTCCTCCCACTAGCTGTTAAACTCTTTCACGTCTACAACACCCACCTCACCCTCACCATGTGGCAAGACATCTCACCTACTTTCCTGTGCCCCGGTAGGTACCTATACAATGACCACACTGTCCCTGTTGGTTCTGAGCTCCCCAGAGGCCCCATCGGCACCTGCCCCCATTCCGGGCCCTGCTGTGCCCTGAGATTCTGGAGCCCATGCTGCTGTCAGTGCTTTTGCAGTTGCTACCTTTCTGCCCTTGGCACTGCTGGCGGGGCCTCTATTATTGCTACATTTGTGGAGGCAGCCAATGCCACTGCTTCCTCTCCCCTAGAAAGACAAACAGGGAAAAACAGGATACTCTTAGGTACTAGTCAGCTCCTTCAAGGGTCCAAGCTCTGAATTCCTGGGTTATATGGAGTCTTGAGAAGACTATCTCAGGAAGACAGGGGGGACCTCACCAAGAGTAGGGCCTATTTCAGGTTGGCTGATGATGGGGAAATCATTAACATGAAATAATAACCACAAACACTTACATAGCACTTAGAATATTCTATGCACTGTTTTAAGTGCTTGATACACATGAACTCATTCAAGGCAAATTTTGGCCCCTTTCAATGTTAAGAACATGTGTATACCTATATTGGTGTCCTGGCCCCAGCTCCAAACTTTTCAACAGGAGGGAAAACTCTCCCACATACTTAGGCAGTCTGCATATACTCAGGTTGCATAAAGTTGACTGACCAGTCCTAGGTTGGTAGCTTATAATAGAAAGCTTAAGTTTTCTGGGGACAGATAATGTGTCAATTCACATTTTTAAACTTTCTTTTATAATGAAAGTGAGTAGGGAACATTTATATATACATGCATACATATGCATTTATATTTTTATCTCCTATGTACATGATAAACATATAAATCTCTATTCTATACAACTCTCATATACATATAAGCATATGTATATCTCATCTACATGAGATAAACATGTAAAAAGTACAGAGAAGCATATAAAAACCCTTATATACCAGTCCTCAACAATTATCAACATGTAAATAATCTTGTTTCATCCATTTGACCATCCACAGGATTATTTTGAAGCAAATTATAGACATCCTCTTATTTCATCTATAAATACTTCCATATTTGTGCCAGTTGTCAATTTAATACTCCTTACCTCTAAATCCACCCTTCTTTGTTCCTTGTGTGATGCTTAGTTGGCCCCTATAAACATTTCTTTTTTGCCAGATGGCAAGGTGTTAAGCCTTGTCAGTAGAGGACACCAAAGGGGCATTGGAAGAGGAAGGGGCATCTCTTCCAGGTCCCACTGTGCTCCCCCTTGCTTGTTCTTGAAAGCAGCTCCAGCTTTTGAGCCACACAGTGGCACTCACCTCCCAGGGAGTTTCAGCAGCACCCAATGGGTAGCTTTCCAGTGAGTTCTGCTGGCATCTCAGCCAGCTTCCCAGTTGTCCTCACAGGTGTCCAGTTGGTATCTCCCCATGGAGTTGGGTGGCCACCCCTAGCCTGTACCAGCCCAGTGAACTTTTCTGCCATCCAGTGGGCCCAGGAACTCAACATCTCCAAAGAGACCTGCCTCTCATCCCTGGGGTGGGAAGGGTTGACGGGGAGGGTTGTTCTTTCCTTGGCTGTTCTGTCTCAGCCCTGGAAATACTGGCTGTTCCTTATATCTCCTCTTCTCTATTCTTCTTTTTTTTTTTTTTTAGCTGAGCCATCAGCTCAGCAGCAGCTCAGCTTGGGCCGGGCATCGAACCACTGTTGCTCAGAGCTCACACTCTTGAGCGAGCTCTTAACTGACTGAGCCACTCGGCCGGCCCTGCCTCTTCTCTATTCTTTACCCCTTCATAGCTAATTTCCTGAAACTAATTAATAATTATTTATATTAAACTTTCTGTGTTCATAGGACTATGTGGTTTCTTTCCTGACTACATCAACTGATACAGAATGTAACTAAAAAAAAGAATTCTTGAAACATAGCCACAAAACCATATCACACCTAAAAGAAATTACTAATTTCTTAATATCAATATCTGATCACTGTTCAAATTTCCCCAAATGTCTAATAATACTTTTCTCTGGTTGTTTATTTTCCAGTCAAAATTCAAATAGTTCACATATTACATTTGATTGGTTTCTCTTAAGTGTTTTTACAATCACCCACCCCCTTCCCTTGTTTTTCCTCAAGATTGAATTGTTGAAGAATCGGGGCTGTTGGTACTGTAATTTCCCATGGTATTGTTCAACTTGTTCCTCTGTACCCTGTACATCTTGTAACTAGTAGTTAGATGTAGGGCCTTAAATAGATTCAGGTTCAATTTTTTTTGGAAAAAATACTGGTGTTGGTACTTCTTATTGCTTCATTTTAGAAGGTGCAAAACATCTGGTTGTTTATTTTTTGTTATTGACCAAGGGGGTCCTGAATTGTCAGCTAGATCTCTCAAAAAGTTTCTCACCAGGCTGGCCAAGTGACTCGGTTAAGAGTTGGCTAGGGAGGGTGAGCTCTGAGCAGCAGGGCCACCGGTTCGGATCCNCCCAAAGTCCATAATTTACCTTAGGGTTCACTCTTGGTGGTGTATGTTTTATGGGTTTGGACATCGGTTTAATGACATGTATCCACCATTATAGTGTCATACAGAGTAGTTTCACTGCCCTAAAAATCTGTGTGCCACCTATCCATCCTTCTCTTTCTTGTAACCCCTGGTAACCACTGATCTTTTTACTGTCTTCATAGTTTTGACTTTTCCTGAATGTCATACTGATGGAATCACATACTATGTAGATTGGCTTCTTTCCCTTAGTAATATGCATTTAAGTTTCCTTCATGAGTTATCAAGTCATGAACTTGTTTTTATATATCAAAAAAAAAATCATATAACAGCAGTGGGAAACCCTGAAACATTATACCACTGAGGGTGGGAGGGAGGCATGAATAAAGTTTTCTTTTTGTCATGTAGTGATAAGGTCATGTGCCTTAGAAACAAACCTGGGCTCCAACTATTTACTAGCTGTGTGACCTTTAGGACATTTGATTAAGATTTCTATTATAGTTTAATTTGGTCATCTGAAAAATGGAAGATGTCTTCCTTACAGGGTTATGGGCCATAAATACATTATTCAACTAGTGCCTAGCAAATAGTAAATATTCAATAAATATTTTCCTTTCACTTATTACTGAAGAAAAGAAAACAATAGTAGCCTAAACTCTGATTATTTAATCTTTTTCACCCATCCTATGTGTTGACTGCTGATTTTTATCCCTACTTTAAAGATTATGAAACTCACCAGACACCACAAAGTTAGAGAATGGTCAAACCGGGTTTTGTTGACCCAAGAGCCCTCCAGCTTAAAGGTAATGTTTAGACTTAAATTGCAGTGGTGAACTTATAAAAGTCATAAGCAGACTGAAAAAGTAGTAGCAATAAGGAATGTATATCTGTGGGGCTTTAAAGAATCATCTAATTAACTATTTGTGATGGTTCAAGAAATGTTGAGAAAAGTGTCAGAGAATTTGCATGGTGGGAGACTTAATGTTTCCTTGATTCTTTCTGGATATTTTTAGATCAATCACCACTTTCCAAACATCTGCAAACAATNGAAAAGAGCAATGATTGCAATACCAACATGGGCCAGTGAAGTGACATCATCCACAACTAGACTGAAGAATAAAAGGACAGCAACTTGTCTGTTCCCCTTCCCTGACTCTCCAACAATGTTCCCTCCCCCAACTCTCCAATAAAAAAAAAACTTAAAAAAAAAAAAGTTTCTCACCAATTTTTCCAAGATTTTTTGGAAGATGTCACTTTTCTTAAGGAAATACATTACACTTCATAGTGCTATTTCCAATTCAAATTTGTAATTATATTTAAAATTTATAATTCTACTTAGCATCTTTGATTTTATATTTGTATGTTTTCTTGATTCCTAACACCGTGAACAAATTGTGCATTTTACTTATCATGAAAAATATGTATAATAGATTTAGAATAACATTATCATTAATAATATTAATATTTCTTCCTAATTTATTTTTACCTTAGGATATAGCCAACAAGAATGCATAGACAAATGACCATGTTTTTAAAATACTTGAAATAATTCTTCTCCATGAGTTTAAGCCATCTACAGAATGTCCATTTTGCTTTTGCTTTATATACAAATTTTTATCTTGATTTTATGTATGTCTGTGCATGTGTGTGTATATACATCGATATGTAAAACATTTCCAAGATTCTAGTTATATCTACTTAACAAGGAATATTAAGTGAAGTCTAGCTTCCATCTGTGTCCCCTTCTCTTTCCTTTAAGAAATAATTTTTCAATTCTTCCATTTAAAAAACCAAAAGCAAAATAATTCACAGTCCTATTCTTAAATAAAAGGTAGTACATTATATGTACTATTCTATACCTTGCTCTTTTTCACTTAATGTATCATAAACATCACTTCATAAAAGTACGAAGACAATTTCTGTTGCTGCTGCTTAATATTCTACTGAGTGAATGCACTGTAGTGTATTCAACCATTCCTGAATTGGTGGACATCTGAGTTGTTTCCAGCCTTTTGCTACTATAGTCAATGCTTCAGTGAACATGTCTTTTCATATCTTTGCCAGTGTGTATCTTTAGTGTTGTATCGGTTAGCTTTTGCTACATATAGCACACTACCTCAAAACTTGGGGCCATAAAGCAACATCATTTAGCTCAAGATCCTATAGGTCAGCAGTTTGGGCAGGGCTCAGCCCCGTCTTTCATTCTGCTGCTCACACTCCTGTTACTGAAGTCACCTGGCAACTCACTTGGAGCTGGGTAATCTGAGATAGACTCATTCACCTGTCAAGAGGTTGGCAGGCTGTCAGCCAAGGTGCCTCAAGTGGCAGCCTCTCAGCCTCCAGAAGGCCAGCGAGCACTCGTTTTTATGTTCTACTGGCACTCTCAGGATTCCCAGGACGTCAAGAAAAAGCAAGCCCCAATGCACAAGTACCTTTCAATATTCTGCTTGTGTTAAGTTTGCTACAGTCCTGGGCAAGAGGGTCAAGCCGAGTCATGGAGGAGGACTACCTGAAGACATGCCTACAGGCAGGGGATTCTAACAGCATTTGCAAACCATCTGCCACAGGGATAAGTTCCCAGAGGCAGGATCGTTGGGTCACAGGGCAAACTCAAGCGTAACATTGCCAAACCCTGCCCCTCCACCAACTCTAGGGATTAGACAGTTTGCATTCTCTCCAACTATGAATGAAAGTGCCTGGCTCTCATAGTGTCACCAATGGAGTATGTTTTCAAACTTTTATATATTTTGCCAATCTAAAAGTGAGTAATGGCATCTTAGTGGCATTTTAATCTGCATTTCTCATTATGAGGTTGAACATTCTTTTCATATGTTGGGAGCCATTTAAAAATTTTTTTTCTGTAAATTGCCTATATTTCTTGTTCATTTTCCATAGTGATTGGTCTTTTTTACTTTTATAAGCTTTTACTATATTAGAAATATGAGCCCTTTGTCAGTGGTATGAAATGTTTTATCACTTGTCTTTATATATACATATATATTTTTTAACCATGCAAACATAGTCCAGTTTATCGAGCTTTCCTTTAATTTTTCTGAATTTTGAGCCATTTGTTAGAAAAGTTTTCTCCATTTCTAAATAATGGGGGAATTCACCCATGTTTTTCTAATATTTGTGTGTGTGTATATGTATCCAATTATCCCATTTTCCCTATTGAACTATCACCTTTACTGTAGACTACATTTAACTGATTGGGTCTGTTTTCAGTTGACGTTTAAAGTGTGACTAATCCCAGGTAGAAATGTGAATTAGTCAAATTATGTATTTCTGTTCTCCATCTTTCCCTCTGCCTATAGCTGAATCTATACTCCCTCTTAAAACAATCTTAAACTCCATCTCCTGTCCAGCACTGACCAGTAAATCAGCAGAAGCTTGTTTCCATATCACTAAGTAGCTTTGGCATGTGGGACTTTGTCAATTCCTGGTTGTGTGATCTTAGGCAAATTAGTCACCCCTTCTAAATGTTAGTCTCTATCTGGAAAGTGAGGGTAACAAAACATCCCTCACAAGGTCATTTAACAGAATACAGGAAACTCACTAGCATAGAGCTGGCACATAGTAAGTGCTCGATAAATCATGGGTAGCCCATTAAAGAAGTAGAGAATATTCTTAAGCACTGATGGAAAATATCTAAAGCTGGAAACTGGAGCTTAATGCAGAAATGGCTTTGTTGGCAGTGAATGTGTCACGTGTGTACACATGTGCATAAACTGGGAAAGAACACACAGTTGTGTATTCTTTAGTGTTTCACTGAGGGATGCTTCTCTATAGACTGAGAGTGGTGGGGTCTTTGCTTGGCAGGGAACTTATACACTCTTGAGTATGCCAGCTCTGAATACCTAGCTATGAAAAAAAGAGGCAAAATCCTAAAGAACAGAAGGCACTCTGGTCAGCTCATACCTTAAGAAAATCAGTTTTAGAATCATAATCTGCTTACTAGCTAAGCACCTGTCCTGAAAACACTGAAGTTCTAGCATACCCCTTCTGCTCCTGGCGCTCCAACCCAGAGGACTTAGTACCATGCCCTGCCAGGAGCTTCCCCTTCACCTAGAGATGCTCATGGGCAGAATAGTATGTCCCAGGTAACCAACTCATTCCAGCACAGTCCTAGGACTGCAAGTCCTGCTCAGCTGGTCTTCTTCCTTCTAGCAGTTTCTGCCCCAAGTCTAAGGTGCTGGGTATAAATCTTGAGGGAAAAAATAGATATTAAGAGCACTAACTGAAACAAGGGAAAAATAAAAAATAGCAAGGTCTTTGGGATTATATTTCTGAGATGTGTGAGGTGGCTGGTTTGGTCTTACTCTGGCATGGCTGGAGTTACACAACTCAGTTAGCTGACCTTGGCACATATGAAACACCTCACCTCCCTTTAGTTAAGCTGAGAATTTTTTAATTTTTTTTTAATGTCAGAAAAGTGACCCCAATGGGGCTGTGGGCAAGGGTTTGACTTGGGAAGGCACGGGGGAAGTTTCTGGAGTGATGGCAATGTTCTATATCTTGATAGGGGTTTGAATTACACAGGTGTGGGCATTTGTTAACTCACAAATGTATACTTGATTTGTGCATTTCTTTGTATGTAAATTTTACACTAAAAACTGAAAACTATTGCACTCTAGTGAACAGGCATGCTGAAATATTTCGTTTACTGATGACTGCAGTTTACTGAAATGGATTTAAAATGGATGAATGGGATGGATACGTGGATGTAATAAAACTAATCAAATGTTAATGGTAAAATCTAGGTGGTGAGCACACAGGTGTTTACATTAAAATTCTTTCAACATTGCTATATGTTTGAATTTTTTTTCATAATAAAATGTTAGGGAAGTTACCCAATGCTTTTATCAGGGGCGAATCACTCTGCCTGCACGCTGGGTGTGTAGCGATCCCGAGTGCTGACACTGGGAATCCCGTGTTCCTTACACTGTACCCTGCGCCTTCTCCTTGACCATTGACCTCGTTTCTGGTACAAAACCTGTCCCACACGTCCTGCCTCTTCCTCTGTCCTTTCATAATCATGCCCTCACCCTTTGGGCAAAGGTGAATAGAAAAACAGCACAGGGCACTCAGCTACTGAACAGATCTTTGTGAAGACTCAGCTCTGCATGAGATCATGGTAAGTCATCAGAATACCTTTCTGCACCCAGAGAAGACTGTAAAAGCTTGACTGTTATTTTTTTTAAAAGAGGAAAAAAAATCCTAATTTCAATAACTTGCTTAAAATTTCAAATTATAGAAAAGACTGTCTTCTCATAATGGTATAATGACTGGTATTTGCCTTATTTCCATCACTCCTGGGAAAGAGCGGAACATTTATTTAGCCCTAGAAGTGGAGATGTTTTGTACATTGCCTCACATAGTTCTCGCAGCTCTGGGAGTATGTAGCCCCATTACCCTCATTTTATAACAAGGCTCATGGTCATGGAGCCAGTAAATAGTGGAGGACTCAAACCACGATCTCATTGGCTCAAAACCATGTTCTTTTCACCAAAGCACTGTCTCTGACATTTAAAATAGGTTATGGTATGAAAAGCTAATACAACAATAAGACCAACAGTCATTTGGCCAGGACTTTACAAAATACTACTAGAAATAAAATTCATAAGGGCAGTTTCCTGTTCTATTTCATTTTTACCAAACCACCACCCACTGCAAGGTATTTTAAAGTTTATCCTTCCACAGTATTGACAAATGTTAATGAGAATACATTTCGCAACCTTTTCCATTTTCTGTAGCTTTAGGGACAGTTCAGGGTTTAATAAACCTGCTAAACTGAGGGGAATTTACTTTTGATGTCAGCGTTGCTTGCTCATAAATTAAACAGATGGCCCAACTATGCTGTAGTGACCTTCTGTCTGTATCATGCTTACACTGTCAGACAAAAATTCTTATCTAATGGAGTAATGGAACCTTTTCCCATTAACCCAGATTCCTAAACTACAGCAGCTATATAGTAATCACCCAGTAGATGGCACTAGTGCTGACTACCCTGTTTTTATTCGTTTTCTATCATTAGTCCAGAGACTTAGGTCAGAGGTGTACTAGGGTTATATATGAAACAAAACCAGCACCACACGGCAATCAAATGCCTTGCATATTGTTTGTGGAAAACACTTACTATAGCTGCCCACCTATACAGAACAGGATGAAGATCTCTTAAGTGACGTTCTCAGGGATGTTAATCATACATCCTACCCAACTATTTTTCAATTTGACCAGCCTCTCTCCACATAATAAAGCAAGGAATAGAGGAAAGTTCTGGGGAATAGGAGAAAGGCAGATGATGCTGCAAACATATTTGCTGAGATAAGCAACAATAAAACCCATTTAATAAAATTTCAAATAGAAACCGAGGGTGAAGGTTTTTCCTTTGATCTATATAGGCCTACATGGAACCAGATGGACTCCACTGTAATGATTTTAATGTTGACATAATTTGAGTAATTCTATTTGAACCCAATTCAAAACTCATAGTACTCATATCGAGAGGCCATCCATACTCCATTCTATTCTGTTTGGGACTACCTGACTTTACCCCTCAATTCTGCCCTTTGGAGTCATATGCTTCCAATTTTTCCACATTTTACAATCCAGAATGTTGGTATATTCTAGCCTCACAAAGATAAAAAAAAAGCCAAGAAGCTATATAAATGCTTCAAAATAAAGTTATTGCTGTGTTAAGGGGAGATACCAAGGGCAGGAGACAAAATTCTTCAATCTTTGTTTCAAGTGCAGCTCATAAAATTCTTTCTGGTTCAGCCGAGAAGCAATTCACACTTCTCAGTTCCTGGGGAGAATCTCATATAAACCCCAGGTGGTTTATAAACCATTCTTTGAGGATTTTATTCAACACATACTCAATTTATGGACCAAGAGCTGGACCATCTCTTCTATGTCGAGAATAAATTTTGATGGAGTAAAAGACACAAAATTTACTCGAATTTCTGGTTGAAAATGGTTAAAGAACTGGTTTTTAAAGACATGTCAACAGCCCTTCAGTTGAACAGTAAGTGCAGTGTCAAGTCTTAAGATACCTGGGCTCTATTATAGTTCAACAGCTAGTCACCAAGCCTTGGGTTGGCAGGTTCTTAAAACTTGGGGAGCCACAATAAAATTGTGGGTTACCTATCAAGGCCTTTCAGAAGGCTTAAATGAAATGTCTACTAGTCAAACTTGTCAAAATGTTCCTTTTTCTTTACACCACGTTATCACATAGTGGTGCACAGCTCTTATGTTCTTAATGAGGATAAAAATGCAAAATAACTGGCTTGTCAGATATTCTGGACTTGATGTTCTCTGGTCTGTTCCTTAGTCTGTGATCTGTGCTTTCAGAAACCATCATTAGATCTTTTAGCCAGAAACCTGAAGTAATTTGGTTATAATATTTGAATATGAACTCTGGCATATCCCTAACAAAGCAAACTTCCAAGGAATTGGGAGAAAAGTTGAATATACCTGGAAAATAAAATGTTTTTCTAGCTTCTTCCTCAGGGACTAACACAACAGTGCTATATTTCAAAGGTCACAATCAGATTTTCTCAGCATACCTTCCTTAACTGTTAATCATTATAACTACTTTGTGAAACATGGACTGTGTAATTACCCCAACATTTAATCTCCGGCTGGAACCTCAATACACAGATGGAGCATGGCCAAGTACATCTGCCTTTACCTATCATAGAACGCATATTAGGTAACAACTGTGACCCTCTTTTCTACTAGAAATGTTCAGACTCTCATCAGATAGAGGATAAAACTAAGATCAAGAAAAACAGATTAAAAGAAAGGAAAAAAAAGCCATCACAGGGCAGGTAATCCCAAGAATAAGCCTAGAGGTAAGAACTGACTGAAGTTTGGAAACGTGTTCCATGTTGATACTGTTTTTTCAGATTTGTCCTCTGTAGAATCTTTCCAGACACATTAAAGGATCTTCAGATTAAGAGTCACAGCAGCCTAAAATTGCTTGGAGCAGTCATTACCTTAATGACACCAGAATAGGGAAGTCATTTCTGTAACTAAACTAGAATGTCAGATCTACATAAACTTCAACTAACAATTGCCGCTGTTGTCTTCGGACTGACATAAAACACTCTCAATCTGTACCTTCTGAGGACTCTTTATAGGGCTAGTTAACCACCTTCCTATACTTTAAACATTCTTGTATCATAAATTATAACTTTTTTACTAACCTCCCATCTATTTGTTTTCAGCATCAGTCCCTTGGCTGTATTACTCAACCAAGAAAATTAAACATTATTTTAAAATGTTAACTGATAAAATACAAGTGACAAATACTCAGCACTGCAAATATTCAAGATATCCTCAAGTTAACCTGCCCTCAAATTTAAAACAGAATCCCTAAATCTACAGGGACAAAGCAAGAGTTGGTATACTTATAGGAAAGTCTGGCTATTTAAACACCAATGGGAAAGCACACTACAACCTTCACCATTACCAATCATCCTCCTCTGGCCTCATGGGTTTCACGTGTCCATTTCTGTGCTGTAGCAATTCCCTAAAGAACCTGACCAGACAGGTGGGGCAAGCTGGTGGATGAGACTTCATCCACTTCAGAGTTGTTTTGTAGAAATGAAATGGGACTCAATCCTAGGGGCATGTATTTCTAAACTAAATGGTGTTTGTTTCCAGTAGGTGTTTACACTTATTTAAAAATAAGTTGAAAGCTGAAAGCATCAGGAAAGAGGAAGGCAGGGAGCTTTCTTCCTCTTCTTGTTGAGTACTGTCCAACCAGGCTGGAAATGCAAATATTCATTATGGATTGTAACTCACTTTGGTTTGGTTTTGGAGGCGCCCCTTAAGAAAACAGAAATTTGTTAATAAATGATAAAGAACACAGAACAACAAGGTTAGATTATTGAGGCAAGTGTCAATTACAAAAGTAAAAGCTTAGGTTTTTCTCTATTTAATCTCAACATGTTAAAGAGTAACAATACTTCTACACCTAACCCTACCTTTTTGTCTATTCTTGAGGTATGATTAGACAACAAACATTCAACTGCTTACTGTGTGACAGAAATCATTCTAATCACTTACATGGACAATCTTAAGTAACTCTACAAGGATGTAATATTACTTACTTGTTTTTATATTTGTGGAACCTAAGGCTTACAGAGATTTCAAATACAATAACTTGCCCAACATCACAAATGAGGGGATAATGAGGCCAGAATGGGCAGCTTAGCAATCCATACCTATATTTTAATTTTCCAAAACTCCAAAGCTCTTTCCTTTAAAAACACCTTTAACACTATGTTTTCCCATGAATAACTTAGTGTTATTGCTAATTTTATTTTTCTTTACTCCAAACATCTGTAATTTTGTAAACATCTTAAGAAAATATTAGTCAAAAAGCCAACTTAACTATAATCATTAGTATATAAACAAAGGAAAAACTTCTTCCTATAAGATATAAGGCCATTACTAAAGTGCTATAAACCATAAATGAGCTCCTTGCGATCATCCATTCTTCCCTCTACCCCTAACTCTCCTCATAGTGCCTGATACGTAGCATAGACCCAAGTATTTGTTAGATGCTCTGAATTAGAGCAAACAAATATTATCTGGCACAGATTTTATATTTAAACGCCATGGGATTTTCAGGAAACGAAGTGTAAATTATTTTGGGATTTGAGGTGGGGGAAAAAGAAAAAGCAACAAATGCAGAGCTAAGTCCTCGCCAGGCTGAAGTCATCATTAAAACTACAGTAAAATGTACTGGCTCTCCATTGCAAATCACTGAAAGAGCAAAAATAAGGTAGGTCTGTTAACATCAATGCAAGTTTTTATTCAAGAGATAATATTGAAAAAGAGTTGAATTCTAACAAAGAAAAGATTTACCAGTTATCCACCCTGCAATAAGAAGTGGAACTGGGGACCATTTACAAAACATAAACAAACTCTACATTTCTGAATAAAGCTGTATTTGCTTCTTTGAGAGAGCCATGTCTTAACTTTTGCTGATAAGGCTTTGTGAATTGTGTTCAGAAACTGTGAACACATACAAACATCTACACACACACACACACACACACACACACACACACACACACACACACACTCCTTCAAATAAAGTAAGTACCTAGGACTTTTACTCCAGGCTGAGTTTTTCTAAGTACCTAGGACCCTATAACTTAAGACTGCATATTTCTCCATGAATTCAATTTGAATTGCCTTCACTATGCTTATCTCCCACAATTTTTATAAATAGTTAATGTTTATTATGACTTTATAACTCCCTCAAATTATACTTTAATATTTGACACGGTAGTTTCAAAAAATAAACATTCAAGGCCTCAGTTTTAAATTTTCCTTCAGGGTAATGCCGAATGGACTACCTTAAAATAAAGTAACTAGCTTTCTTCTAAAAATCACTTGTTACACTACAGATCACATTACTCCATCATTCTGGTCAAGAATATGTGTTTTGGTACTAAAACAAGAGTTTAGGATGATTCTGTTCTTGAAAATGTTAATGTCAGTCATTCAATAAAGAAGTCAATCATTCCTGGGGTCACAAACACTCACAAGTCACTGTCAGCACTGACTGAGTTCGTGGGTTTTTTTGGTGGTTACTGCTTTACTTGGCAACATCTGAATTTAAGATAGAGAACATCTCCCACTAAGCCTTATTTTATATATTACAAAGTGTATGCAGAGATAGACTCATAGAGGCTATAATGCTGATGTCTTAAGTAACTCACCCATGAAATGGGTGCAGGTGTTTTAGCGGATATCCAAAGACTTATTTGCTCTAAAAATAAATGCCCCCATTTTTCAGTGTGTTCCCATTACTTCAATAGGAGACTTGAGCAGCTTAACAGTTTTGCTATAAAAACAAACCGCTCTTGTTAACAAACCAAAAACATAAAAGGAAGCCGATAAAGAACATAAGTTTTCACAGTTAACAATAAATAAAAGTGCAGTAAGTATTCAAGTAGGGCATGTAGTTTAAAAACCACATGTGAGCATTTGGCATAGGTCATCTTTTCAAGGCTCTCCGAGGGTCCCTGCCATTACTTAGTGGGCTCATGGCTGTTTGATTAGCAGCTGTTCCTGTTAGCTGTGGGTTTATAGGTCCCCGGCCATTGCTTCTACCAGCATATGAATACTGGCATCCCCTTGATTCTGGGCCAGTTTGAACCCCGTTTCCTAAAAAAAGATATAAAAATTCATCAACATTTTCAGATACTGATCTATAGAGGTCCACCTATTTAACATTCCAACACATGCTGTTAATGCTTACAAGTAACATTAGGAGAGGAAATGGCTTTAAACTACTGGAAAAAACTCAATGTAGGTTTTAGGTTTTTTCAAGCATATGATTACTGTAAATATGGTAAGCTGATGCTGTATTAATAGGGAAAAGAAAAAAGGAGCAACTTGGACAAGAGAATGAGAAATTGGCATAGAAATTGGTATAAAAAAGGCATAGATAATGAATGCACTGCCCACGTTATAGGAGAAAAAGAGAAAGAGTGAATGGTGTATTGAGTACTGGCATTT
>NW_017731722.1:670482-677999 GCF_001890085.2 Hipposideros armiger
GACCACAAAGCTTCCAAACTCTATTTTTAAGACCCTTTTCTGGCCTTTTATTTTCCTAAGAAGGATTTGGTAAATTTTTAAAGGCAGTCTAATGGAAAAAAAAAAAAAAAAAAAAAGTTGTGCTAAATTATTTTTAAAAGCCAATCTTCCAACTGACTCTTTTGGATGGAAGTATGGATGTCTTTCTGCCAAACATTTTCTGCGTATCATTCTGGTTTTTGTACCAATGACCTTACAGCAATAGGCACAAAGAATTATTTTCGAGACTGTGCCTTCCAGATATTGTAAACTTCCCCTCTAAATAAAATTATAAGTAAAATATTGGCAGGATTTCAAGTCATTAAAAAGGAGAAAAGGTTGGAAAAGAACTAAGTGAGAACTATATAAAATTATTTCTGAAAAAGATGTAAGTACTGACTACGGTAATCTTGTCACCCTACTAAAGACTCAATAATCCCAGAGCAGTATTTAAAAATCTTTTTAACCGGTAAACTGAGGGGCAGGGACTGGAGAGGCGTGGGTGTTCCATTCCTGGCTGAAAGTGGTGCTTTTAAAGGCAAGGTTGTTAGATCCCAACTCTGTCCACCATCCAAAGTTACCATCAGAGGCTCAAAACTCCTTGGGAGTGGCCGACAGAAAAGACACGGAACTTTAGAACGTGCCAAGGTCCTGAGCGCCAGCCAATTCCGATTCCACAGACTACTACTTACAAGCCCTCTCCCCCACATCCCTCTTTTTATGCGCACCTACCCTCTGGTTAACCGAATAATATCCCCTGGCTGTATAAGACCTCCGATTTCATCCCACACGGAAATAGTGATGCTGCCCGTTTTATCTGCCACTTTGCATGATCTCACTTCATGGCCGTCTTTGGTTTTGGTCACGCGTCCTGTAAGGATTTAAAAATCAACAGGGGGGAAGGGGTGTATTATTAGGTAATGAGGATTTCCACAAAGGCTCTCTAACTCCTCCTCCGGGATCTGAATGCATCTGAAAGGTGGGAAGTCGAGTCCCGGGTACTCGGCGCAAGTAGGATCCGAGCCCTGGCCGGAGCCATGGAACCACGTGGATGGGGGAGGGGAGTGGAGGGGGACAGGGGAGAAGGGGGAGGGAGCCCCGGCTCGCGGCGGCGGCGCCCCTTCCTCCAGCCCCGCGACGCACAGGCGCCGGCGGGGAGGGCTGTGGACCCCACTTACCTATCTCCAGGACAATAAAGACGACATTTAAGTTTTTCAGTCCGGCCTTAATATCTTTTATAAAAAAAGGTGGGTCGTTGACCCCATTCATATTGAGGCAGGTGCGGCTACGGCTGCGGAGACGCGGGTGGGAAGGGAGCGGGACAATGCTTCCCACCCTCCTGGGCTAGGGGCGAGGGCGGAGGGGCGACCTTGGGTGGGGGTGGCGAGAGAAGGGGCAGAAAGCGGTTAGTCAGGGACCGAGAATGCCAGCCCAGACAACACTGAGCCTGAAAAAAAAAAAAAAAAAAAGGGCTCACAAGTTTAAAAGAAAAGAAAAAAAAAGGCGAATCACTCCGCACACCAACCCCGCTCCCAACCCGGAGACAGGCAAGCAAGCGTGGGAACTGCCTCCTTCTTTGGATAAAAGGCAGAAAAAAAAGCAGTGAGGGGACGCCTCTGCCCAGAGTCCCGCTCACATACACATGGGCGCGCGCCCAATCTGTCCCGGGCTCCGGGAAGGGACAGGCTGTCACAGCAACCAGAGAGCAGAGGCTGAGCAGCCAGACACCAAGCGTCCCAAACTGCGAATGCGGATCGCGCCCAGGCGGCCACAGGACCCCCGGGACGCCCCGCCTCTTATGACGTCACATAGCGCCTGCACGCCCGCCGCCCCGCCCGCCAGGCACGAGGGAGGGGAGAGGCGAAGGGGAGGGAGGGGGCCCGCTACGCCCGCGCAGCCTCCCTCGCTCCTCCCCAGGCTGTCACTGCGGCCCCGCCCCCTCAGCTTTCCAATCGGCTGTCGGCGCCGCCCCGCCCTCTTCCCGCATCGGTCGTTGAGGCGCAGCGTCCGCTTTGCCCTGCCCAGTCATCCTTCTGCAGACTTCTTCCACTCTGTCAATCCTGTTTTCTTGCATTTTTTTCCCCCTCAAAAGTTCAGGCCTCCACCGCTGCCCTTTAGTCCCGCAGTCACGGGGAACGGTTGTTGCGTTTAAAACCCAGTCGATACGTCAAAAAGTATGTCCAGTAAGAATAGGTTCAAGCAAGGGTGGCTGGTGGGGGTTGAAGGAAAAAACCTGGAAGGCATGAGTCCTTAGCTGCTTGTCTGGAATTTTAGGACCAGAAGGGAACTTGGAGATCAATTCAAATCGTCTCATTTTAACCATCCTTAAATTGAGATTCGGAAAGGTGAGGTAGTTTGCTGAAGGTCACCCAGCAACNGAAATTGGTATAAAAAAGGCATAGATAATGAATGCACTGCCCACGTTATAGGAGAAAAAGAGAAAGAGTGAATGGTGTATTGAGTACTGGCATTTAGTTCAAATATGGTTAATCATGTTTCAAAAGAGACAATATAATTCTAACTTTTTAAAGGAAAAAACAGCAGTCTTTCCCCACAATATGATTCCCACTATGTGACGATCATCAGCTGTACCAAAACATGTAGCTATCAGTTCAAATAAAACTTCACCCACCCTAATGAACTGCAACCACAAAATATTTTTCCTCAGTTATTTAAGGCTTCAAAAGACCTTTAACATGGCT
Source organism: Hipposideros armiger (assembly GCF_001890085.2). Taxonomy (NCBI): domain Eukaryota; kingdom Metazoa; phylum Chordata; class Mammalia; order Chiroptera; family Hipposideridae; genus Hipposideros; species Hipposideros armiger. The sequence continues at coordinate 673,203 of NW_017731722.1, forward strand.
TCAAAAAGCACTAATATGACATTTGAGGATATTTGAGGGATAAAGGCTAATCTTTTAAACAGGCAGCTATCAGCATGTGAAAAATTAAGGTGAGCTATTAGTCTGAAAAGGGTTTCAATGTACAAAAATAACCAGTAATTCTGCATCTATTATAAATAATCACTAGATTACAGAAATAAAAGTCAATGGAAATGTAACATGACATCACCAAAACTTAGATTTATTATTAGCCAATGCTCACCATTGTATTCCCAGTAACTGGCCCAAATGTTTAAATATATAAATGTGCTCAATAAATTAATAGGGTACCTGTTTTCTAAAAAATCAGCTATTTGGGAATTCCCTGTTTACCAATAGTTCCCTTTTAGTACTAATTTATGCCTAACGACAATTTTCTTCCTCTAAATTTTTCATAAGGGATATTCCCTTAATTCTTTTAACTGATCACAATTATGCAAAAACAAAAACAAAAATCTTACCCACTGCTCCAAATGTACCTGTACCCATATTACTATTCATGGAATTCTTCTGTTCACTATGTGCCTAAAAAGAAATTTTTTTTCATTTAACCAAATGCAGGTTTAAAAAACAAACATGTTCACATTATTGTAACAACATTATATATTTTTTTTTTTAATTTTTAAGGTTTTCTCAAGGAAATTTGTTATCCATTTATCCAAATCTATGCAATGTTAAAATATTCAGGAATGTTTCCCAAGTCTTTCATCTTACTGTATTTCTTGATATTACTCCTCACTCCTTAAAGTGCTAAATGGCAAATATATTTAATATATGACACTACAGACACATATTCAGACTCACAAAACATACAAAATGAAAATGACTTTTAAAAGATTCCTTTTAAAATTGTCTTAATTATGCTCTGGGTATGACAGGGTTGGCAAAATTAGCCTAATCCTAAAAATAGACTATATATTTGGATTAATTACCCCTCTGTTTTGTTGTCCTCGATAATCTGGATTGGGTTCACTGAAATTTGGCACTTCTGAATAAACCATACAAAATCTGAAAGAAAAAGGATAAGTTAACTGACTTCTGAAATAAAGTAATCAACCCTTCTTTATAAAACATGCATAACTTACAAGAAAATGAAGAATTTAGGTGTCCAATGAGTTAACTAAACAGCAACATGTTAACTATATTCATTTGTAACAGAAACTTCCTAAACGCTTGCTCCATAAAAACATCAAATATCTGATTGCCTACAATGCATAAAACGTTCTATTTTGTATTTTAATTCTTCTATACTGCAAAAATAAATTGTGTCAAAGATCAAGGACACAGAAACACATATTTGTCCTGTTTTTCCACATAGGCTGTTGCCACTGAACCATGGTTAGGGTTCCAGAGTGGTTTTTCCAGCAGTGGTGATGGATTTGCATTGATCCATTCACACACTCTCATCCAGTCCCTCTTTTGACCAATCACTGTGAATCTGCAAAGATAATCAATCATTCAAGGTTAAGAGCGGATTCTCCAGGCATGAATAAAGACAACTGGCTATCCCAACACTTCTTGTTAGTTGACTATGGTATATATTAACATTACGCACAAGCATTTTATTAGCTCCTCACCCCACAAACAAGAAATTAGAAATAGCTTTGATAAATGATAGACTGACCCTGACAAGTTAAGTCACTAAGAACTGAGTGACCCCCAGTGGTTCTTCACATAACTGGCGTCCATTATAAATACTTCTCTATATATGAAGGTCAGGACAGGGTCCTAAATCTTTCGGTAATATTGATGCTAAGACCTTTCATTACACGTTGCTCTATTACTATTCTAAATATAAACATAAGTGAATCCTAATTTTCCTCCTAGCAAAGACAAAGTGTTACCAGTTTCTGATCTTGAAAAGCTAGCAAGATTGCATATTTTTTCCACACAAAGTTCCTTATCCCGGCAGTGTGGAAGAGAATATTTATTTATTTATTTATTTATTTATTTATTGGTGCCACTTGTGACTTCTCTCTTTAAGTATTCTCCAATTTAATAGGCATTAAGTAAATGGTTAAGCATTAACCAAGCAGAATGGACTAATGATTTGACTTATTGCCTACATCATACTTTATATGAGTACATCCCAAATGTCTAGGCTAGCACGGAGGCTGAATTACCTTTACACCCTTAGAGAGGATGGTTCCTCCAAGTCAGGGTGGAGATTACCAAGGTAGTAGTGTATGGAAGCTCGCAATGCGGCTGCCTGTACGGTACCTAGACTGAGGATAAATACAGGACTTCGGTCATTGCTGCAAGTCCTTTTACCATGAGTACATATTCACCCATCAACAGAGTAAAAGAAAATTTAAACATATGGCCCAAACCCATACCTAGCTTATTTGGTAATTCGCAAGCACACAGAACCTATTTCAAATGGAACTTGTGACACCTAAAAAAGGCACATTCCCAAGGGCTACAGAAATGGTCTCCCTGGGGCTTGTCTCAAGTGCAGCTTCTTAATGTTCTTTGCCAGGAAAAACTGACATTCTCAACCACAGAAAAACAGTACTGATAGCTGTTCAATGAATACAAACACGTAAAGTTATTTTTATAGTTACGTTGCTGAAGTCATTCAGTTTACCAGTCAAAAACAAGCCAAAGAAAAGGTTTATAGTTTAGACCTATCAGTTATTTTAGTAGGTATGTGTAATTCATTCAATTACATTAAATGCACTTTAATACTTACTCCCCAATTTTTTGAAGTTCTCCACCCCTTCCAGTATAAAGTGTCAGACATCCTTTCCACATGGATGCATACCTGGAAAGAAAAGAAACATCAGTTTTGTAGAAATGTCTATTTCTTTCTACTTCAATTAAGTAAATCTTTACACTATATTTTTTATATTGGTTATGAGTGGGGATCAAACCCTCTGTCTACCATAGCAAATAAAATACTATTAGTTTAGCTTTGATTAACCTGCTATTTATTAAGAAATAATACAAAGAAAACTCTACTGACAAATTCTGACATAGACATCTAAACTATTAACTAATGCTGGAACACAAAATCTTTCTGGAAAGCAAGCATTATTATACTCCAAAGGTCACTTCTTAAGTCAGTTAATAAAGGGAGAACTTACAATTGCAGATATTCAAGTAGAAATTACTTTTCTATCACAGGATATATAAAATCAACACCTTAGTGTTTTGTTTTACTCCTTTACTTGGTCTTGTCAGATACTGATATAATTTTTCCTTTGCCTCCATAAAACACATAGGATTCTCAAGCTACAGAAAATTTGGCAAAATTTAATCAAGGGGCTAAAGAAACTAAGATCACAAATCTTTCACCTATTGCCTTTCCAAATCTGCAATTTTTAGCACCAACTTGGCTGAACAATTATTTGCTCTGAACAATTTTGAATGCAGACAGCATCATTAGATAAAATAATCTCATACACAAATCTAAGAAAAATGTAAATTAATATTATAAAATCAGTCCAAGGTTTGGTTTTCTTTCAGTGGTTCTTTGTACAACTACTGTGGTAATTTCATGATTTAGAATGATAAATTTTAACTAAGTATAGTGATAGTTCAACTTTTAATATAGGTAATAAAAATTTACTACTTCTGTATTATATATATATTTCTCTTCTTTTAGTAAGGGTTATTTATTAAAGACTCCATTCACCAATCTTAGGGTAGATAAAAAATGACTTAGGAGAAAGTGCACTAATATTTCACCTTACTCACGTAAAACAATGCATATTTTGAGGAAAAAAACTGAAGTTACTACAACTAAAACACTTAACTTGCACTTGTTTCAGTAATGAGATCAACGTTTGCATGGTTTTCCAACAAACATATCAATAAATTACCATTATTTAAATGTATGCCTTTCTTCAAAAGCCACTTTTCTTAGATTCAACCAGAGTTTAAGGACCTTACAATGGGCCATACTCTGCTGGATGCGTTATTTTAGTAAGGTATAATTATTCCCATTTTACAGAAGAGGAAGTTGATGAAGTATAACAACTTCAAGGTCACGATGAACTTAGGAAATAATAAATGTCTTTAGTTTTGAATTTTCCTTTAAATTGTATTCCTTGGTAACCATATTCTCCTTAAAAATCTATAAACATTATATGGCTACTGAATTTAGTCTTTCCACAATTTTTTGGACAAACACATCTATGTACTTTCTGTGACTACAAAATATGAAATATTTGAATTGCTGTTTATAGTATATAAAATACTTTTAAGCACTAGATAAGATGCTGGGCAGCCAAAAAAACTTTAATTATGCTTCCCCTCACATGCCCTCCCAGGTAGGAATTCTCTTTTGTGTAAGTTAAAGATGTGGAAGTTTAAAAAGCACAATAGGTATCATAATGAGTCAGTAGTAGAATAAAATGTCTAAGTCCTGACTCTCACTTCCTTATTTGATGACATTCTGCCTCACTTCCTGAAAACGTAAGGCCTGTAAGATACTATCAAAAGGCTCTAAGCTCCTACATTCACAGTGATTCAACACTTCTCTGAGATTCTACTTACTTAGGCCAACATCAATTTCCATCCACTTTTCCTATAGTTATGGCCAATAAATTATTACAATTCGATTGACCACAAAGCTTCCAAACTCTATTTTTAAGACCCTTTTCTGGCCTTTTATTTTCCTAAGAAGGATTTGGTAAATTTTTAAAGGCAGTCTAATGGCCAAAAAAAAAAAAAAAAAAAATTGTGCTAAATTATTTTTAAAAGCCAATCTTCCAACTGACTCTTTTGGATGGAAGTATGGATGTCTTTCTGCCAAACATTTTCTGCGTATCATTC